>NC_042621.1:74602221-74952802 GCF_901001135.1 Rhinatrema bivittatum | reverse complement strand
CAGCAGTCCTTCTTTGCATGTATAATTTATATTTATTGATTTCCTGGCTTTCATTAGCCTATGAGATAACAGAAAAAATGCATTAGAGAAGAAAATGTACAATTAGCGTGAGAGTGAACCCTGGCATAATGGATAGATCAGCACATGTTTGGGGCAAATATAAAGCTTTGTTAAGTGTCATAAGCAGTTACAATTGATGAGTGGTATTTCTCTACATATCTCTCTACTGATTAATGGTGTTTTTAAAGAGTCCCCTTAATGGGAAGCTGATAGGCTGGTTGAATTTACATTTTAATCAGTATATTTATGATAGAGGCAGCATTAAGAAATTCATTGGCACAATAGTATGAACTATATGTTGCAATGGAATCTGTAACTGTGCATCCTTGAACATACATTACTATGAAGAACCCTCTACACGTGAATTATTTTATGTTCTCTTTTGAAGGAAAATTAATTTTATTTTCTACAGTTTACTGCAATCCATGCTATGCCTTGAACAGAATGTGTTCATACACAGAAATTGTTCTATATAATTATTAGACATATCGTCTATATAGGATATTCTTGTTATGTTCAGATTGTCTTATTTAAAATGTTCCCAATATCATACACAAACACTATAAATGCATCAAAACTGGGTGAAGAATATAACATTCCTACAAGCTTTCAATATCATCTCATGGGTTTGACCCAGGGATTCTAAGGGGAAAATGCCACAACTGCAGAGATTCTGGATTCTTCCTCAAGGCACCACCTGGATCACACACAGGGCTTTGAATGGAATTTAAAATTAGTACCTGATTTTTTTTAAGTTGAGTTGATTGGTACTTTCTTGCCTAGTGGAGTTATACTGGCCATGGCAAAGTTGCATGAAACCAGGAAGTAGAAGGAAGAGTAATAGACCAAGGGATGGGGGGGGATGAAAAAAAGTGAGAAGATCCTCAGATGAGTAAGAGAGATTGTAAGAGAAAAAGCAAAGAGAAATGTGGATTAGCCAGATTGATAGAAGAAGAAAAAGCAGGAAGCAGAAAGAGAAGATCCAGATAATGCATATTCTTATAAGCAAAATCTATAAGTTAACTTGGACTAGATATAAAATACCTAGAACAAATCTCTGTGACAGATCAGGGTAGACTCAGTGGCAAGAGTAAAACCCTTATTCAAATATGCTCATTTTGTGACTAACAGCCATCAAAGAATGTATAAATGTTGTGTAGAAGAATTGTAAAATAATGTAAAATATATATCTGTATAAATCTTAGAGTTAAATGTCCATCAATAAATATACATCTAAATTGAATTCACAATATTAAATATCATTATATTTCCATCACAACATGTACATTCAAAATCTTGTCTCTCTAACAAGAATGTTTCCAGAGGCAACCTTGCAAGAACCATTCCATAAACAAGTTGCAGCATAGGAAATGCACTCTTGATCGAGGGACATGGAACATCATTTACTTTCCTTCAAAAGTCAATAAATATTCTCCAAACAATGAAGGATTCATGGTAATAGATTTCAGATATTCCAGTCTACATATCAATTAATTGACTGCTAAATCACAATCTGTCTCACCAACTCCAATTAAGTATTTTCCTTCTCTGTTATCTGATATCACCATTCAAAGAAACACTCAAGATCACTTCCATGGGAGTATAGACATGCTCTCAAAACCAGAGAATGATTCAAACAAATGAAGATGCTCTCCAATGGCTCGCCACAGAAAAATAAACATGCTCTCTCTCAAACATGACCAATAGTTTAAACACATGAAAATACTCTCCAGCAGCTAACCAACCATCTTTTCCTAAAGGGTCACTTTTGAAGGAAAATATATGAATCACAACATGTATCGAATGTACATGTTGTGATGTCCAGGTCTTTCGATGGAGAAGTTTTAATTGACTTTGAGAAAAGTCAATTAAATTCTTCTCTACTAAGGATTTGTAATGTATTCACCTTACTGAAATTTATGAACAGTTAACAACATTAAGACTGAATTGTTTATAATAATCATTTTTATTAAGGTTTTCCAAAATTACAACATTACTTTCACAACTGTATCAGACACTTTTGAGATACAGAATTACTGAGCTACAAACATCCTCTGAAAAAACATAATCTTCATATACTATTGGCAGAGATGAGGTGTAAACCGGGGCCAGTGGCCTCTCCTTTATATTCAACATTGTCCGTAATTCATAAAACATGTAACATAAAATCAATAGAAGGAAGTGTAAAGACAGGAAACACCTTGGTTTTCCACTTTTCCCCCAATATCAATCTGCAAACTCTGATATAATGATTCTATCAACCCTGAAATCTCCCTCCCTCCCCCTCCCCTTAATTGTTCGAGGCTTCAGGATGTGGGCCATCGGTGCTTGATATCTTAAGGTTGGTTGATTCACTGGTCCATTTAGTGCAAGGGTAATCCCCCTAGGAATTGGAGCTAAGTGTAGCGTCAGATTGCTAAATTGTGGGTTTGCAGTTGGGGAGATATGTTCAACAAATTTATCCCAAATCCCTCACCATTTACTGTAGCTTCTACTTTACTTTTCTTTAGCCACTAAATATTAAAATGTAAGAAGTTTGATCATCTGTTGCAGCCATTGTATATGTTGTGGAACAGTGGGACCTATCCAATGTAAGAGTATATTTTTTCCCAAGAGTCCTGCTTTTTTGATGAAGAGACTATGCATTAGTGGTATTGGGTGTTCTTGTGTTGGAATGGTGCCTAGAAGCCAAAGAATCAGGTCCATAGGGAATGTTGTGTGAAGGACTTCATTGCATGGGCATCTGATCTGTGTCCAATATGTTTGTAGAGCAGGCATGACCAAAAGGAGTGGTTGTAATCTCCTGGGCTGGCTTGGCATTTAGGACAAGTAGGGGAGGAAGTTAGCATAGCCGCAAAAGCTTTGGTTGGTGTGCGGTAAAACAGCCATAAAAACTTAACTGTGTTTCCCTAAGTACGATGTTGCTTGTAATACTTGGT
This sequence comes from Rhinatrema bivittatum, assembly GCF_901001135.1. NCBI lineage: Eukaryota > Metazoa > Chordata > Amphibia > Gymnophiona > Rhinatrematidae > Rhinatrema > Rhinatrema bivittatum. Next base: position 74,949,803 of record NC_042621.1, on the reverse strand, counting down.
ATGGTAGTGAAACATTTCGAGGAAGTGGAGGGCAACCCAGAAAGGACTCTGGGATCCCACATGTGATAACATGATTGCTGGCAATCTTTATATCTTATGTCATTTATATACCACATGGACGAGTGCTCCATTGATATACCACAATGGGCAAGTGCTCCATTTGGGAAAGAACATATTTTGTAGGGATTGAAAGTCACTAAAATTTTGGGGAAATAGATCTAGAGAATTAACAAAGTGTCAGATTTGGAGACAAGCATAAAATTTGGTCAGTGGGAAAAGTGACCCTAGAGTTCTGATATGATAGTATTGTTCCTGAATTGGGGGAAAGTAATTGAAATATAAAGATGAGCCCCCAAGATTTCCATCTATGGAAAGGACTTTGTTGCAACCCTGGGAGGAACAATGGGTTGTCTGCTAAAGGTAGCAGGAGAGTCTTGGACTTAGTTATATGAAATATGAAACAGAAGGCTGTCCATGGCGTACAACAGGAATTTAACATCATTTGGTTGGAAATTACGGGGTCTATTCTATTTTTATCAATTTGCAATAGGTAGTTAAAAGTGGGGAGTCCATACCAGCTTAGTAATAACCATTGTGGGGAGTAATAAGATGTTTCTAATATCCAATCACTGATCAATCTTGACATGTAGGAAATAGTGTTTTAAGCTGGGGCAGCCAAATCCCCCAAGTACTGCTGGTATATAGAGAGTCTGAAGGGACAGGCGAGCCTTTTTCCCATTCCATAAGAATTGTCAGAGTGATTTCCCATATTCCTTTTGGTCCTTAGTTTTGATCCATAAAGGAAGCATCTGAAGAGTGTATAGCCAATAGGGTAAGATCATCATTTTTACTAGTTGAATTTTCCCCAACAGAGAAAGCAGAAGTGATTACCAATGAGACAAGAATTTAGAAGTGGAAATAAGAAATGAACATAAGAACATAAGAAAATGCCATACTGGGTCAGACCAAGGGTCCATCAAGCCCAGCATCCTGTTTCCAACAGTGGCCAATCCAGGCCATAAGAATTTGGCAAGTACCCAAAAACGAAGTCTATTCCATGTTACCATTGCTAATGTCAGTGGCTATTCTCTAAGGGGCAGATTTTAAATGAGTGCACATTTGCCTTACATAAAGATTGTAAGTTGCAAGGGATCTTTATTCCCAAGTATTTGGTTGGGTCTGTGCAGTCAAGTGCCCAGGGAGTCTGCCTCTTTTGTGCTTACAAGCAAGCAGCTTCTGTGTGCATGCCACACACATTAGTGCATAGCCAGGCACCGTGACAGTGGGCAGTGTTACTACTCAGTCACATTAAATCCATATTGTCAGGGAAAGAGAGATGTAATCTAGTGATTGGAACTGGCAGAGGAGGCACCTCAAAAGACATTAGTGCAACACCACCAGTACAGCTAAAAAGGCAACTGTCGCACTCTAAACTCTTTGTAGGGGATGGCAGTTCCATGCCAAAAAAAATTAAATCTGACCATGATACATCACCATCGCCACCACTTGTTTCTGGCCCTGTAGTTTTGGAGGTGAGGGAAGGGGAGGCAGAGTCATACCAGACAAAATGCAGACACCCAAAAGCAGCAGGGGGACAGAAGTCTTGACTAACACTTAGCGTTGATAAGGTAGCGCAGTTACTGTTTACTTCTGATTCAGATGAAGAATCTTCTTGTGTGAGATTCTCATCAGAAACGGAAGAAGTAATAGCTGATGAATCTTCGGTAGAATCAGTTAGTCCTGTCTTAGCCTCCACAAATGTGCAGCAGGGGAGAGATGACAGTGATAATGAGGAGGAGGAAGAGCAGTCAGTACAGGCACAGAGGGTGACTGATGCCCCTCTAGCATTGCTTCTCAGGGTGCACCCACTACCTCAACTCCAGTGCCAGCATCCACCCCCAAGGTGTTAGAGAGGGGAGGATCACGAAAGACATCTCCGATCTGGAAACACTTTAAAGTGACAGAAGACCCGCGTTATGCTCGGTGTAATTACTGTGCCAGGGATATTAGCAGAGGCAAGCAAATGGGACATCTATCTAACTTTGGCATGAACCATCATATGAAGAGGCAACACCCAACAAGATTACTACCATCTGGGGATGGTGGCAGTTCCAGTCGGGGGACCCCTTCCAACCAGTGTGCAGTGGTAGGAAAGCAGCAGAGTCATCCCACGCCCTCATCCCCTTCTAGCAGTCAGCCGGCAGGCCAGCAACCCCCTGACATGTGGCAGAAGCGACAATCCACCATGGAGGAAATGGGGTGGAGTGCAGTAACGCTATTCCGGGGTAGGAGGCAGCCAGCCTCAAAAGTTGTAACTAGGACCATTGGGGAAATGATTGCCCTTGATGACCAGCCCTTGCAGCTAGTGCAGAATGTGGGTTTCAAGCGTTTTTTGAAGGTCGTACTTCCAAATTACAAAATCCCGTGCAGAACCACATTTAGTAGAAAGGTCATCCCCAGCCTGTACAAGCTGTGTCGCAGTCGCATGCAAGCACTGCTAGCTAAGGCAGACGAAAGAGTGCATTTCACCTGTGATATCTGGACCGCCATGAATGCTGCACACTCTTACCTCTCTCTGACAGCACACTGGTGGGACATGGCTGAGGCAGGGGCAGCCAGCAGCTCTATTACTGAAGAAGTATCAGGGTGGAGGTGGGCTTTACTGCACACCCACCTGACGGACCAGGCCCATACCGCAGCCAATATTTTAGCATGCATCAGACAGATGCTGGAGGGCTGGCAACTACACCAGCGAGACAGCAAAACGCAGGCAGGGTTCTTTGTCACAGACAATGGTGCAAACATGGTTAAGGCAATAACCGATGGGCGGTTTAAGAACATCCAATGTTTTGCACACACTCTGCACCTGGTAGTGAAGTCAGCTCTGGGCTTGGAGTCCAATGACAAGGAGAATGAATACCTGCACCAGAAGTGCAGGAATATAGCAGCACACTTCCACAGAAGTGTCAAGGCAGGGTAGGTTCTCCGACAAAAGCAGACTGATTTGGATATGCCTCACAAGCGTCTCATTCAAGACATTGCCACCCGGTGGAATTCCACCTTTATGATGCTGGAGAGGTTACTGGAGATGCAGACACCCCTTCATCAACTTTCTGGTACAATGGACATAGGTGTGCAGAATCCCCTAGGGCATCATGATTGGTTAGTCATGAGTCAGCTGGTAAAAATCATGCAGCCCTTCAAGGATGTCACGGAGGAGCTGAGTTCCAGAAGTGCCACCTTGGCTGACATCATCCCTATAGTTAATTTCCTGCATGAACATTTGGAGGCCTTTAAACAGGAAGAGGGAATGACTGCTGAGATGCTGCAGTGTCTGGACGTTTTGCAGCAGCAGGTGAAAGACAGATTAAGGCCTTTAACAGACGACCGCACATACATGCTCGCCTCTGTCTGTGATCCCCGTGTGAAAGGTAAACTCGCCCTACAGTCCAATTGTCTGTCATTTGTGAAGGAGCTGCTGTTAGCAAAGGTCCGTGAACAGGAGCGCCATAGGCAGAGACAGATTAGGCTTGAAGCAGAGGTGGAAACAGCAGGCACGTCAGAGAGTTGTGCTGCTAGCCCAGGCAGGAGCAGCACTGTGTCAGCAACAGATAGCTCCTCCTCCACGTCAGAACGACCAAGGCATGTTGCCCATAAATATTCATCAGTTGTGCAACGGGCGAGAGAGAAAGCAGCTGGATTGAGTGATTCTGAGCCCACCCAAGCACAGGAGACAGCAGCACAGCTGTCAGTGACACGGTATCTCTCAGAGCCGATAGAGAAAATGCAGACAGATCCGCTGGCATATTGGGCACACAAGTCCACTGTCTGGCCACACCTAGCCAAAGTGGCTCAGCGATATCTGTCATGTCCACCAACCAGTGTGCCCAGTGAACGTGTCTTTTCAATGACAGGGGATATCATGAGCCCTCACCGCTCAAGGCTGGCACCAGAGTTGATGGAAATGCTAGTGTTTTTGAAAGTAAACCTGCCTTTGCTTGGGTTTCCAAATTTTCCCTGTGAATGGCAAGATGAATAAAAGCAATTCAAAGCCTTGCAGCAGCTCCAATTGCCTCCTATGCTCCAGATAATATAAGCACTGCAGCACATGTACCTGACATGAAACGCTGTGCCAGACCGTCAACTGTCCAGGCCTTTTGTTCCTTCAAGTGTTTGACCTTGATTGGTCTGCCTGTTCATCCAGGCCTTGTGTTCCTTCAAGTGTTTGACCTTGATTGCTGTGCCTGTTCATCCAGGCCTTGTGTCCCTAGGTGGAATTGGCCTCTGTCCTCGACTGCTTTGCCTGTCAGTCCGGGCCTTGTGTTCCTACAAGTGTTTGACCTTGATTGCTGTGCCTGTTCATCCAGGCCTTGTGTTCCTTCAAGTGTTTGACCTCAATTGCTGTGCCTGTTCATCCAGGCCTTGTGTTCCTTCAAGTGTTTGACCTCCATTGCTGTGCCTGTTCATCCAGGCCTTATGTCCCTATCAGGGCTCGACCTCTAATGCTGTGCCTGTCTGTCCAGCTTGGAGCTAGGATATAGTTTTCATGACCTTCATAATACGGGCCATTTTCCCAAGTTGTTTCTTTGTTGCTACATTAATGTTTCTAGAGCTATAGAAAACTGGTGGTAGTTGTACTCTAGTTCATCCTCTGTGTTCCCATTGTTTACAGAGGCACTGTACAGTACAAAGTCAACATAGGTTGATATTGCAGATTTGGACTTGAGTAGCAGTATTCTTATTTCTGAGAGCTTTTCAAGTTCCTTTGTCATCAGCTGAAGTGCATAAGTACAGTCGGTATTCACTAGACACCAACGGAATTCACTAGACGCCAATGGTATTCACTAGACGCCAACGGAAACACCCCACTCTAGGGGTGAACCCGTTCTAGGGAGTCCTTTCCTGCACAAAGGAAAGGGAATTCTCTCCTGGGCCAGCCTGTCTTTCCCCTATCAAAACCACAGGGACCAGACTACCTCCACTCTGCCAGCCTGTCTTGCCCCTATCAGCTTTCTGCCACTCTGCTTTGCTGCCATACACCAGATGACTCACTTAACTCCTTGTGGTGTTCTTGCCACTTTCATGGTTCCTCAGTGTGTTGGTGCTAGTCTATCTGCTTGCTATGTTCCCCCTTCATTGTGCTGTTGGATGTCAATGCCACTTGTCTTGCCGCTTTGCCTGTTGTGCTGCCTTCGATGGTTCATGCATCTGCTATCGGTGCTCTCTTTTGAAGCTGTGGTGTGTTTTTGACATTCTCACTGCTGCTTTGTGCCTCTGTTAAAGCACTCTTGCCACTTCTGGTACCCCTTTGCATCTTTACAGTGCCTTAGGCTATTCATGCCACTTTGGTGCCACTTTGCCACAGTCTAAGTACCTTGGAGCTCTTTTGTTGTTGTGATGTTTGCTCCCCAGAAGTTTCATGAAAATTGATAATAAAACCCCAATTCTGCAGCCAAAAATAGGCTGGAAATCCTTCCCCCATTGACTTTAATGGGAACCGGAAAACAAATTCACATATCGACGTATCGGATTCTCCATACGTCCAAATGCAACGGAAATGACCCCCGACAAATACGTATCACGAATGCAACAAAATTGTTTTGGCTGCACATCCCTACTAAACAGCATTGCGAGTCCACGTCCCACACAGAAACCTTCGATCGGCAAATAAAGCACTCTTAACCATTCCCTCAGTAAAAATAGCGAGACTAACTCAAGTGAGAGAAAGGGCCTTATCTTTAGCAGGCCCCACACTTTGGAAAACAATGCCTCTAGAGATCAGATTGCAAAGAGATCTCAAACCTTTAAGAAAAGTTTAAAAACATGGCTTTTTAAACAAGCATTTTATGAAGAGACTGGAGAATAGAAAATATACAGGAATAGGCAGAAGAACAACAGCACACAGCACTATTCTAAGAATGTGCATTATAATAGTATATGAACTCCATATCACAATAAATGTAATTGTAAACACTATGAATATGAATTTTACCCATGAACAGTACCTTCAGGTACACCTGGTCATGACCTACTTCCCTAAACAATTGTCTTTAGCGATTTATTGTAACTGAACCTTTTGTGGCACCTGTTAGAATGTACTAAAGTACGCATCCACCTACATTAATTTATGTGCCTACATGTAAACTGTTGTGATGGTATATAACTTAGCGATGGAATAGAAAATAAATAAATAAATAAATAAATGTTTGCGCTTTGTGTACTAAATCAAAAAGTTTGACTTATCCGGCGTTCCAAATCTTCAGCTTGGCTGGAAACAGTAGCACAAATTTAACTTGCCACTTTAAGAGTTGGTCACAGAGCAGTGAAAAGGTTCTGTGTAGGTTGGTCACTTTTGCTGCATTGTCTTGGAAAATGCGTATCTTCTGAGAGGTATAAGTGAGATCTGAGAGTTTCCGATATGATTGCAGTATAATTTGCTTATGAATGAAATTGAGATTTTTGGCAGTAACGATCTGCGGCTTAGGATCTGAGTCCTTTCATGGGCCAAGCCTATGCGCTCGCTCCACTGAGAAGGCCGGTCGCAGTTCAGGGAGGCCTAGGCTTTCTGGTATCCATGATTTGAGGAAGGATCCCAAATTTCTTTCTTTTACTGTTTCCAGGATCCCTACAAATCTCAGATTGGATCGCCGAGACCTGTTCTCGAGGTCATCAAGCTTGTCGGCCTGTTCAGTGATAGTGTATTCCACAGTGGCCATTTTACAGAGGTTGCTGTTGAGTCATCCTCCAGAATGGAAATTCATCCCTCAATTTGTTCAAAATGGGGATGGAATTTCGTAATTCCTTCTTTAACATCTTGTAGTTGGGTTACTATACCCACCAATTTATCCTCAAGCACTGCGATCAGCTCTGCTTTGATTTCAGCCAGGGCAGTTTCACTGATGCTCGATGGCTCCGCTGCAGCCTGCTGGGTCATTGCCATCTTTGCCTCGTGGTTTTTCTTTGTCTTTTTTAACCATCTTGGCAGGGATACCTGGAGAGGGATTTTGCATGTGGGGTACAACTAACATGTACCCTATAAAACTTTCCGATCAGTAGCCAAAAAAACTCTCTTGTAGAGCTGATGGTAATGGATTTGAGGAGTGGAGTACCCGGATCTAGTTGAGGTATGTCCTCTTCAGCTCATCGCGTCATGTGACCCCAAGACTGAATTGTTTAATCTTCACAGATCTTATTAAGTTAGTAAAGATATTGTGTGGGGAATAATATTGACAATGTTTTACATATATTGCGTGTATGTTATCTTGTTGGATGTGGAGTTTGTGGTGTCTGTGTTTGGATGATATGTTTTATGTGAAATATTTTATTGAAATCATGTGGGATTATTAAAATATTCTTTGTTTGGGTTAATATATTGATTAATAAAAGTTTATTAATTACACATCATGGGGAGCCCGGGAGAAGGAGAGTTTGGGGCAGTAAGTTCCGGGTCGCATTTGGAAGCCTCCCCGGAACAACTGTGAGACCCGAGGAATATCTTGGCGGTCAGACCGACCTTTGGGCTTGTAAGGAAGAGGGCCGGATGATGTCATTGGAGAGCGTCGGTGCATAAAATTGGAGCACAGACGGCATTGCTTGGGAGCCTGGGAGAAGGAGAGTTTTGGGCACCAAGTTCCCAGTCACATTTGGAAGCTCCCCCCCCAGGAACAACTGTGAGACCCGAGGAAAATCTTGGCGGTCAGACAGACCTTCGGGCTTGTAAGGAAGAGGGCCGGATGATGTCATTGGAGAGCATCGGCGCATAAAATCGGAGCGCAAACGGTGCATTGACGCTGCTGGCGCACTGCCTAAGCCGCGTGCTCCGTAAGGGGCACACGGCTTGGTCCGGCTTAGGCCGGCGAAGGCTGGAAGTCTGCCCCCTCCTTTGAATCTGGAACAAGCTCCCAAACTGGACTTCACTTTCACTTGATGTTACCTACAGAAAAGTGAGTAGAGGCTAAAACTTGTTGTTTTGATCATTTTATTGTTACACATTTTTTCTTCAATGCCACATACAAAGCGGAAGGGCAAAGTGAGACAGGAAGTCTCGACCCCCACCAAACCGAGCCCTGTACAAACCATGTTAACTAACCTCTACTCACCAGCAGAGTGTTTAACCCAGAGGTGCCCGTTACCTTGGTTGAAGGAGAGCAAGCTTCACCATCGTTGGGAGAAGTCAGTCTAAGTCCTGGGGCTCCAATTATGCCAGCACCACTTAAGAGCAGCACTTTTATTGCTGATCCTGACTCTATTGTGAAACGTATATCGTTGATACAATCGAGTCCGTGCGAGGAGGACCGGGATAGAAGCGTACTCAAAGAGGGAAAGGGGGGTCAGCCTTCCTCCGTACCCCAGATGGTGCCTTTAAGCGGCAAATGTTCAGATTCAGCCGATGGAAGATCTTCTTTACCAACAGGATTGGTATCAACCCCCCTAAAAGGATACAACGCTTTACGAGAACAATTAAAATTTGAACTTTTACCCGTTATGTCTGAACTTTTGTCAGGAAACCCGAGTATGGTAACAATGGAAATGATATGGCAGGTTTTAATTATGTTACAAAATAATACCATGAAGTTGAATACTAATATACAAGAGATGCAAAATGCGTTATTGAATTTAAATCAGATAGTAGCTAATTCTGGTACAGTACTGTTAAAGGTACAAGAAGAAATAACTTCAATTAAAAATGTCCAAGCTTCAATAATAAAGGGAGAGTTATCTCTCTCTAAAAAAGTTGAAACTTTGGAAAATACTGTTAGGTACACAAATTTAAGAATTGTTAACTTCCCAAAGTGTAAGATGGTGTCTGCTAAGGAACAATTAAAAAAACATTTCCTTGAAATATTACTATGGAAACCTGACAATTTACCAACAATTGCAAATGTGTATTTTGTAAGTTCAAGAAAACAGAGTGAAAGTACAGAGCAGGTAATCCAAGAAACATCCTTAAATGTTACTGAGTTAATTGAAACTTCTTTTAGCTCCCAGGTAGAGAGGAGAGGTACGCTTACGGTTAAATTTGCCTTGTCTTCTGTAAGAGACAAAGTATTGAAAGCATTTATGTTAAAACATACCTCTCTCTACCTGGGACAGAAAATTTGGATTTATCCAGATGTGTCTAAAGAAACACAAGAAAGACGAAAAAAATTTATTAAATTGGCTAAAGTAGCAAGAACATTTGGAATTCAAATTTTGATTAGATTCCCTTGCAAATGTGTAATGTGAATTGACGGAGTAAGGTATGTGTATTACGATCCAAGTCAATTAGAAAAATTCTTGGAAGAGCATAGGACCCTAAGAGGTGAGAATGTTACCTAATCCATATACTTATAATTGGATAATGTATAATATCTGTATTTCTGTAGCATAAATGTGTTCTTTTTATTTTCTTCTTTAATAACTTGCCTAGTGAGCTCCCATATAGTTTGGTAATTAGAAACAGTTGAATAATAATTATAAGTGCCTAAAGTTCAATAATACCGTAATTTGATTTTTGGTATTAGGTGGTTTTGGATAATGTTATAAGTTTCTTTAAAATATTCAATGAAAATTTGATAATGTAACTTTTGAATTTTTATTTGGATGTAATTAAAAATTCATAAATAAAGGAAAAAAAAATACACATCATTTTTGGGGAATCCAAGATGGCGACAGTACAGAAGCACTGAACGCCGTGGAGATATTACCTCAGAGATTCTTCTTGGAATTTATCGTTGAGAATGCCTTACCTCCTGCCGCCATCTTGGGAGCAAGCGCGGGCCTCTCCACGTTGTGGAGGGAGCACCTCCCGCACAGCCCCCCTTTCGGCGGTCCTTGATGTTGTGGCATGGTGGAAACGCCGTTGGCGGTCCCTTTGCGGCCCTACCTCATGGCAGACATGCCGCCGCCAGCTGCTGTCTCCTTCTGGGGTCTCTAGGCACGCGCACTCCCCGGCTAGTTTTAAAGAGGCTGCGGCACGCTGATGCTGCCGGGCTGTCCTGGACATCATCCACCAGGACCTACTTAAGGCAAGCTCTGGCAGTCAGGGCTTGCCTTTGCAATAGGTTCCCTTGTTCCTATTGCTTTCTGGTGACTCTTCAGATTTCTGAACCCGGTTACCTTTGGATCACTTCCTCGGACTCTGACCTTTGCATCGCTTGACCTTGCCTGCCTTCTCCGTGCCTTGACCACTGCCTCACCTGATCACGCCTGCGTTTTCTGTGCCTTGACCATTGCTATGCCTGATTATGCCTGCCTTCTCCATGCCTTGACCATTGCTTCGTCTGACCACGCCTGCCTTCTCCATGTCCTGACCATTGCTATGAATGCTATAGACTTGTTGGAGTCCAGAGTTCTCCGTTGCTTGCTTCGACTTCCACTTGAACTACGTTATCTACCAGCTGCTGGCTCTGGGCTGAATCACCTCTTACTTCCAGATAACCCTGATTCCTCCTAAGTTCTGCCGGCCCCGGCACCCAAAGACTCAACCTGAGGGGAACGTGGCTGGTATAGGTGAGGCTCCAGTGGCCTCTAGCTTCAGCCCACTCCGCCTGCTGATGGTGGGGACCCATATGCCCTCGCCTACAGATTGCGTCAACCCCCAACTCAGCCCAAGGGTCCACCTCCAGTGCAACAGATTACAAAGGCCATGGACTTGGCGGAACCATGTGCCCTCCAGGCTATTTCTGGCCTGGCTTCCAAGGTACAGGAGCAGCAGCGATTTCTTGAGGCTCTGGCCTCCTCCTTGGAGCATATGCATGTCCAACTGGATTACTATCCTGGGGACCTGGCTTTGTTAAAGTCCATTCCCGGTATCGTTCAGAATCTTCAGAACCTCCTGTCAACTTTGGAACAGGTGGTGGTGCATGTGAACCGTCTTGCAGCCTGGCAAGATGCCCAGCCTATCGCCCCACCGCCTTCCCCTGCAGCCTCAGTGCTGGCTTCCGACCCTGGCTGGGCGTTCATTCCTTTGCCGGCCCCACCTCATTACTCCGGTGATACCAAATGGTGTCAGGGATTCTTAAATCAATGCCTTGACTAGGGCCTCCCCTTTGTGGGAACGCTCCGACCCCATGTTTTCTAACCTCCCACAATTTGTATCTGCTTTCAAACAAGTATTTGAGGAATCTGGTAGGATCCCTGCCATGGGCTCTGATCTTCTGCAGCTACGCCAAGGAACCCGCTCGTTATCTGACTACGCAATAGAATTCTGTACATTGGCTACAGAACTAAGGGGGTCATTTATCAAAGTGCTATATGATGTTTTGCATGCGTTAAGGCATTTTTGCATGCAAAGAACACCTTTAATGCATGTGAAAGCACAATAACACATGGTGGATGCAAATGAGAGGTTACTGAAATGTCCTTCTGGGGAGTACCAAAGCTTGCAGGGGAATCTTGAACTAGTGCCAGATATGTTTGAATTACAAGCTGCCAGTTTCCCTTCAAACCAGGCAAAAGTAGCCTATATTATATCATTCCTCACTAGGGATGTGAATCGTTTTTTGACAATTTAAAATATCGTCCGATATATTTTAAATCATCAAAAATCGTTAGGGCCACGATACAATACCAATTCCCCCGATTTATCGTCAAAAAATCGTAAATCGGGGGAAGGGGGAGGGCAGGAAAACCGGCACACTAAAACACCCTAAAACCCACCCCAACCCTTTAAATTAAATCCCCCACCCTCCCGAACCCCCCCCACAAATGCCTTAAATTACCTGGGGGTCCAGCGGCGGTCCGGAACGGTCTCCTGCAATTGAATCATGTTGTCTTCAGCCGGCGCCATTCTGCGCCGCCATTTTGCAAAATGGCGGCCCAAAATGGCAGCGGCCATAGACCAACACGATTCGACTGCAGGAGGTCGTTCCGGACCCCTGCTGGACTTTTGGCAAGTCTTATGGGGGTCAGGAGGCCCCCCCAAGCTGGCCAAAAGTCCCTGGGGGTCCAGCGGGGGTCCGGGAGCGATCTCCTGCCGCAAATCGTTTTCCGTACGGAAAATGGCGCCGGCAGGAGATCGACTGCAGGAGGTCGTTCAGCGGGGTTCCGGACCCCCGCTGAACGACCTTCTGCGCCGCCATTTTGCAAAATGGCGGCGCAGAATGGCGCCGGCTGAAGACAACACGATTCAATTGCAGGAGGCCGTTCTGGACCGCCGCTGGACCCCCAGGTAATTTAAGGCATTCGGGGGGGGTTTCGGGAGGGTGGGGGGATTTAATTTAAAGGGTCAGGGCTGGGTTTTAGGGTGTTTTAGTGTGCCAGTTTTCCTGCCCTCCCCCTTCCCCCGATTTAGCTACGGACCGCCGCTGGACCCCCAGGTAATTTAAGGCATTTGGGGGGGGGGGTTCGGGAGGGTGGGGGATTTAATTTAAAGGGTCGGGGGTGGGTTTTAGGGTGTTTTAGTGTGCCGGTTTTCCTGCCCTTCCCCTTCCCCCGATTTAGCTACGGACCGCCGCTGGACCCCCAGGTAATTTAAGGCATTTGGGGGGGGGTTCGGGAGGGTGGGAGATTTAATTTAAAGAGTCGGGGGTGGGTTTTAGGGGGTTTTAGTGTGCCGGTTCACGATTTTAACGATTTTCACGATACTCTAAACACCCAAACGGCGACGATACGATTCCCTCCCCCTCCCAGCCGAAATCGATCGTTAAGACGATCGAGGACACGTTTCACATCTCTATTCCTCACCATTTGGGCTTCCCTACTATGGAACATAATGACTCTGTAAAGGATGGCATGGGTGTGAGCCCTTTGTACTGCAGCATAGTGAACACAGCCTCGTCGACGAACTTACAAGGCCTATGCTGGCAGCTAGTGAACATGCCCTGAAATGGGATAGACTACCTCCCCCCGTAGGTTGAGTCCTTGGGTTCTGGCAGCTGGAAGATCTTAGGTGGGTCCCTAGGGTTGTGGTTAGAGCTAGAGTCCAATGGCATGCCAGGTATGGGCAGGCAGCAGACTAAAGGAGTTGGAGAAAGCCCAAGGTTGAGATAAGCGGCAGACAAAGATGAACAGGTCCAGGCAAGAGGTCAGGTCCAGGCCGCAGGCAATTGTGGTCAGGTCCAGGTCCAAGTAGTAGGGCGTGGTCAAGACCAAGCAAGAGGTTAAGATCCTGAGTCAGGCAAAGAGTAGACAAAAAGACACACAGATGACATTGGACGAGATGAGCAGGACAATGCAAGGCTAGACAAGGAAGGCTGGACAAGTCAAGGCTGGGGAGAGAAGGGTGGATGAGGCAAGACTGGATGAGGCAAGGATGGAGATGAAAGGCTGGAAGAACATTGACTACAGGAACCAGAAACTCGAAGCAACATACACTCCATTGGGGCAAAGATAGTTTGACTATCATCTTTTGATAGGGCCTGGTAGAGCATATTAAAGATGAACTAGTGGGTGGAGACCTGCCACCCACATTAGAAGTTCTCATTGCCTTCACCATATGAGTGGACCTCTGCTTCCAGAAGCAAGCACAGGGGAGGGAGGCATTATGCTGGCACTTCAGATTGGCACCTAAATTTCAGCAGCCTCTGGTCCACAAAATGGATGCTTTGCCTGTGCCTCCTCTAGAAGAACCCATGCAACTTAGTAGATCCTGCTTCATGCAAAAAGAGAAAAAGAGGCATCAGCAAAACCTCTGCCTCTATTGTATAGCTCCAGAGCACTTTGCCAGTCATTTTCCTGAAAAGGTGAGAAACTTCCAAGCCTAGGGTTGATCAGAGAGGCAACCCTAGGCCAGCCCTCACCCTCTCCTTAGTTGTTTGTGCTAGTTTGCCTCTTTTCTTCAGGGACCTCCTTTACTCCCATGTCTTGGTGTATCTGAATAATATTTTCATCTTTTCTTGGTCCCTGACACACCATTGTGAGTATATGAAACAAGTATTGCAGAGGATCTGAGATAATCACTTGTATGCCAAACCCAAAAAGTAAACCTTCAAGCAGGATGAACTGCCGTTCCTTGGCTTTATTGTCTTCCTGGTCCATGTGTGGACCCAGAGAAAGTGAAGGCTATTAAAGAATGCCCTCAACCAACCAGGCTCGACTCTGCAACGATTTCTTGGCTTTGCCAATTACTACCAGCAGTTCATGTATGGATATTCCTTTGTGGCTGCCCCTATCACTACTCTTATAAAGAAGGGTGCTGACACTAGACAATGGTCTGAGAACTCCTTGCCACATCATCGATCCAGCAAGAATTGTGGTTGCTTCGGCAGTACCTATGCCTCCAGTAAAGATGGTGGTCCCCAAATGCTTGCAGGAGAAAGTAGTTAAATGGGTCCATGATTCCCAACTGGCAAGCAACCCTGGAGTTACTAGAACTATTTAACTGCTTCTTCATCACTACTGGTGGCCTTAAATAAAGTGTGATGTGAAGCACTACATAGAATCTTGTTGCTAATCTGAGCTAGACGGTGGATCCTTGGGCCAGCCTGACGGAGCAGCAGCTCCGGAGGAGGATGGAAGGCCAGGAGGCGGCACCCAGCTGGACAGATGAGACGGTACTTCGACCTGGAGATCCGAAATCCCCCCAGGAGGAGCCCGTAGGGATCCGGACCGCTGGGACTTAGGAGACAGGCAATGAAGAGGCGTCAGGACGATCAGGAGGTCGAGGCAGGCGGCAGACACGGAGAGTCAAGACGAGCCGAGATCAGGAACCGGAGAAGCAGCCGAAGACACAGGATCAGGAACAGCAGGAGCGGATCAGGAACAGCAGGAGCGGATCCACAGGAACTGGAACGACTTGGAGGCACACAGGAACTGCAACTAGATCTCCAGCAGAGAGACCTCGTTGCAAGGCAAGGGAGTGAAGGCAGACACCGGCTTAAATACTCTGCCGGCGTCTGACGTCAGTTTGGGGGCTGTCCAGCACTTCCGGGTACTGGACCTTTAAAACCCCGGACCTCGCGCGCGTTGCATAGTGGGGGCAGGGCCAGGATCAGGCCTCGGCGGCATCTCCCTCGTGGAGACGCCACTGCAACGCGGCCTGGTAGACCCTGAAGTCCGCGGTCCCCGGCGCGACTCGGAGGGCGGCAAAGGAGGTAAGGACACGGTCGCTAGTCTAGCGACCGGGACTGCAACAGTACCCCCTCCCTTACACCCCCTCTTCAAAGGTCCAGGCTTGTCGGGGTGGTCCAAATGGAACTGCTGCAGAAGGGACTTGTCTAGAATGTTGCGAGCAGGCTCCCAAGTGTTGTCTTCAGCCCCACATCCCTCCCAAGCTAGCAAGTACTCCCACCGTCTGTTGAAAAAGTGAATGTCCAGAACTTCCCGTACTTGATATGTGGGGTCCTTGGCGGTAGGAGTGGATACCACATCCGGTGGTCTTCGATGGAACAGAGAGAAAAGTACTGGTTTTAGGAGGGATACATGAAACACATTGTGAATGCGCAAGGTGGTGGGTATGGGTAAGCGCAAACGGTAGGAGACCATTCCTACCCTCTCTGCTATGCGGAAGGGTCCACAATACTTTGGTGCTAGTTTCTTAGAGGGCAGTCTCAAGTGAATGTTTTTTATGCTGAGCCAGACCCGATCCCCGGGCAGGAATGTGGGAGCTGGTCTACGATGGCGATCGGCGTACTTCTTAGCTGTGCGGGCGGCAACCACGAGTCTTTGTTGAATGGATGTCCAGAGTCTTCGCAACTGTTGAGCGGATAACTGAGCCACAGGTGAAGCTACTGGTACAGGCACTGGTAAGGGCGGTTTGAGTTGTTTTCCGTAGACAATTTGGAAGGGGGATTTTCCCGTAGCTGTGTGTACTTGGTTTTTATAGGGGAACTCTGCCCAGGGTAGCAGCTCCACCCAACTGTCTGTCATTGGTGAAGGTTCTCAGGAATGTCTTCAGAGAACGGTTCATCCATTCAGCCTGTCCATTGCTTTTGGGGTGGAAGGCTGTAGAGAAGCTGAGTTGTACTTCAAACATTTTACATAACGCCTTCCAGTACTGGGCCGTAAATTGCGGGCCCTGGTCAGAGATTATGTTGTGAGGGAGTCCATGAATGCGAAATATATGTTGCGTGAACAGTAAAGCCAGTTCTGGAGCAGACGGTAGCTTGGCTAGTGGCACAAAGTGGGCCATTTTGGAAAAATGGTCCACTGTGACCCAAATGACTGTCTTGCCTCGAGAAGGGGGTAGGTCTACAACAAAGCCCGTGGCTATGTGTGTCCATGGCTCGGTAGGAATTGGCAATGGTTGTAACAAACCCCGTGGAGGACCAACTAAGGATTTCTGTTTGGCGCAAGTAGGACATGAATTTACATGTGGAGACATCTCATCGAATGTTAGGCCACCAGTAGAAATGGGTTATCAGATCCAGGGTCCTCTCTCGACTGGCATGTCCCCCAGACAAAGAGTTATGAGCCCAACTTAGAACCCTCCTGTGGAGTCTCTTTGGCACGATCGTCTTAGTTGTTGGGTCTATGGTTACTGCCGCTAACTGGCCTCGTGCAGGATCCAATATGTATTGCGGCCCCTCTTCCTCCTCAGCTTGTGACGTGCGAGACAGGGCATCTGCTCGGATGTTCTTTGCTGTGGGCCGATAATGAAGGGTGAAGTCAAATCGACTGAAGAAGAGGGACCAGCTGGCTTGTCGGGGATTCAGCCGTTATGCGTGGCTCAGAAACTCTAGGTTTTTATGATCCGTGTAGATGGTGATGGGGTGATTAGCTCCCTCAAGCCACTGCCTCCACTCCTCGAAAGCAAGCTTAATCGCCAAAAACTCCTTGTCCCCGATGCTGTAGTTGCATTCGGCAGGCGAGAATTTTTTTGAGAAGTAGGAGTATGGCACTAGTCTGCCAGCTGCCGTGTGTTGGCTGAGGACTGCTCTGACGGCGATGCTGAATGCGCCTACCTCTACAATAAAGGGGCGTTGAGAACCCAGATGGTGTAGACAGGGATCCTCCAAGAATGCCTGTTTCAGCTCTTCAAAAGCCTGACATGCCGCTTCAGGCCATACTCTAGCATCCGCCCCTTTTCGTGTTAATGCGGTGAGTGGAGCTACCTTCTGCGAATACTATGGAATGAAGTGCCTGTAAAAGTTGGAGAATCCCAGAAAATGCTGCAAGGCTTTCAGTCCAGTGGGACGAGGCCAATTAGTAATCACCGAGACCTTCTTGGGATCCATTCGAAAGCCCTTTGAGGACACTATGTATCCTAGGAAAGGAAGCGATTCACACTCGAACTGGCACTTTTCTAGTTTAGCGTACAGATGATTGCCCTTCAAAACTTGTAGGCCTCGTCTGACGTGCTGGTGGTGGGTTTCCAGATCTGGGAATAGATCAACACATCATCAAGGTATACTATAACAAATGAGCTTAGCATTTCTCTGAGGACCTCATTCATGAGGTTTTGGAAGACTGCCGGGGCGTTACACAACCCGAATGGCATCACCAGGTATTCATAATGCCCGTCACGAGTGTTGAAGGCAGTCTTCCACTCGTCTCCTGGATGAATTCGGACTAGATTATACGCTCCTCGTAAATCAAGCTTTGTGAAGATTCTCGCTCCCTGCAGTCAGTCCAACAGTTCGGGGATCCAGGGAAGGGGATACAGATTCCTTTTGGTGATTGTATTCAACCCTCGGTAGTCGATGCATGGCCTGAGTGTGCCATCCTTCTTTCCCACGAAGAAGAATCCTGCTCCAGCGGGGGATCGTGAGGGTCGAATGAATCCTTTAGCGAGATTCTCTGTAATGTAGTCAGACATTGCGCATGTTTCTGGTAGCGACAGAGGGTATACTCTGCCACGTGGGGGCGTGGTACCAGGCAGGAGGTCTATTGTGCAGTCAAACAGCCGATGGCATGGTAGGATTTATGCTTTTTGTTTGGAGAAAACCTCCGAATAATCCATATATGGTGTGGGAAGAGCGATGGCGGTGTTGAGCAAGGACACTCTAGGCAAACTTCGTAATTTAAGATTGTTCTTGAAACAATAGGGACTCCACTGGCCTATTTGGAGCGAATCCCAAAGGATCACAGGGGTGTGTTGCTGTAGCCAGGGCAGCCCCAAGACCACAGGGTGTACCGCTTTTTCCAAGATTAGAAAGGATATTTTCTCGGAGTGAAGTACTCCAGTCCGGAGAGTCAGGTGTTCTGTAACTTCAGTAATGTTGCCTGGGAGGACCGTCCCACGAATGGATGTAATGTGTAATGGCAGGTTTCGTGGTTCTGTGGGGAGATGTAGCTGTTGTACTAAGTCCTGTAAGATGAAATTCCCACCCGCCCCAGAGTCAATAAAAGCTAGAGTATGGAAGAACCTTCCTGGATACTCCAGCGTGACTGGGGTACATTGTGGAGCGGCGTTCGCGCAGACTAGGGGGAGCTCCTCCTTCCACCCTAGACTCTGGCGTTTCCTGGATGCTCTTTGCATCTAGCCAGGAAATGGCCCTTGCTGCCATAGTACAGGCAAAGGCCCAGGTTGCGGCGCCTTCGCCTTTCTTCGGTCAAGGGGGTTCGTCAAATTTGCATAGGTTCCTCGGTGGACGAGTCATTAGCCGTTGCCCCCTGAGTCGTAGGAGTTGTCAAGGGTCTAGAGAAGGCTGGTGCCAGGGAAATAGGATGACGCGGTGCGCATCCCTCCTTGGCTCGCTGCTGAAGTCGACGGTCAATTCTTCCGGCTAAGTCTATTACTCTGTTCAGAGTATCTGGGATGTCTCGAGCAGCCAGTTCGTCCTTAATGCGCCCAGCAAGTCCCTCGAGGAAAATTCCACGCAAGCTATCTTCGCGCCAACCCACCTCCATGGCAAGTGTGCGGAATTCGATGGCATAGTCCGCCAAAAACCGAGATCCTTGTCTTAGTTGTAAGATCTCAGACATTGCCGTGGACAGATGGGCAGGTTCATTGAATGCTTGCTTGAATTGGATGACGAACTGCTGTAGGTCCTTCAGCAAGGGGTCTTGTCGCTCCCACATAGGAGAAGCCCAAAGCAAGGCCTTCCCATCTAGTAGTGAGATAATATATGCCACCTTTACGGAATCAGAAGGGAATTGCCCAGGCAGCAAAGAGAACCGGATATAACATTGGTTCAGGAAACCTCTGCAAGCCTTGGCATCCCCAGCATAACGGGTAGGAGCAGGAAGCTGAGTGGGCATAGAGATGGTCACTGCCGGTACCGGAGGAGGAGGCTGCACAGCCTCCGGTGGGTTAGCGTCCTGGCGGTTTGCCAGGCATTCAACGGTGGCTGCAAGCACATCTAAGCAATGCTGTTGCTGCTGAAGTCTTTGAGCCATTCCGGGTATAGCCTGAAGGCCAGGCATGTCCGCCGGGTCCATGGCCTTGCAAACTGTTGCTATTCTGAGCTAGACGGTGGACCCTTGGGCCGGCCTGATGGAGCAGCAGCTCCGGAGGAGGACGGAAGGCTGGGAGGTGGCACCCAGCTGGACAGATGACACAGTACTTCACCCTGGAGATCCAAAATCCCCCCAGGAGGAGCCGGTAGGGATCCGTACCGCTGGGACTTAGGAGACAGGCAATGGAGAGGCATCGGGACGATCAGGAGGTTGAGGCAGGAGGCAGATACAGAGAGTCAAGATGAGCCGAGATCAGGAACCGGAGAAGCAGCCGGAGACATAGGATCAGGAGCGGATCAGGAACAGCAGGAGCAGATCCACAGGAACTGGAACGACTTGGAGGCACACAGGAACTGCAACTAGAACTCCAGCGGAGAGACCTCATTGCAAGGCAAGGGAGTGAAGGCAGACGCCGGCTTAAATACTCTGACGGCGTCTGACATCAGTTTGGGGGCTGTCCAGCACTTCCGGGTGCTGGACCTTTAAAACCCCGGACCTCACGCGTGCATGTTGCATAGTGGAGGTGGGGCCAGGATCGGGCCTCGGCGGCGTCTCCCTCATGGAGATGCTGCTGCAATGCGGCCTGGTAGGCCCTGAAGTCCGCGGTCCCCGGCGCGACTCGGAGGGCGGCAAAGGAGGTAAGGACCCGGTCGCTAGACTAGCGACCGGGACTGCAGCAGAATCCTGCCCCAATTCTGTGGTTTTAAGAGCTCCCATGTTCATCTTTGGGAACTATTACAGCCACTGACAGCCTCTAAGAAACCCTACAACACTAAATGATATGAAGCTCTTTCAAAAGGACTCAGGACTTGGCTGTATAAAGAAAAGTTTGGTGAAGTATGAAGCTATGTTACTAGTATAAACCCAGATTCATCATTTCGCTATAAATTTTGCATCAATAGCACCCACAATAAAAAAGGGGCATTGTTAGGGTAATTTTCAAGTTACCACAATACATGTTCTTTTACTGCATTGCACACATGATATTTTGACATTGCAAGCTGAGAAGTGCCCAGACAGGATTTTCCATGTTTTGGAATGCTGCCCCTGGGGGAGGGGAAGAAGGAGAGAGAGAGGGGGGGTTGGCAACTAGTACCTCAAGGAGAGGATTTGGTGGTGGTCTAGGTTTTGGGGGGCAGTTTTAAATACATTGTCAGAGGTACAAACAGCACAGTGCACATCAGTGAAGATTTGATGTGATTTGGAGTGAGGAAAGGTACACAAAGGTAAGATTTGTACATTTTACTCAACCTAGTTTGATGCACTGTTTATCTAGCTGCTATCAAGCTGCAATGTTTAGTGCAAATCCTGTTTCAGGCACATTGCACAGCATAACGGCCATGAAAAAAAACGGTAGCTATTTCTGGTGTTAAAACCCACGATAACGTGTGGCACACAATGCTAAGCATTAGCAACCCTCAATTCAATTAGCTCCTCCCATTCTGGAAAAATGTTAAGATTTGCATACGCATCTCACGATGCATTATTTATTGGGGGCATTATGGCATTATCGGGGGCGTTTGATGAATGACCCCCATAGTTTCCAATGAAAAATGCTGTAATGTGATATTTTGATCTGACATGCTTTATTTTTATCTTTTTTTAATGTTATCTTTTACTTTTATTCTTTATTTTTAATCTGTAAATGTTTTGTATTTTATGGGGATTTTTTTTTATTGGTAATGTATCTTCATTAATATGTTTGGTTTTTGTGTAAACTGCCATGATATTTTTTGAATGGTGGTATACAAAAGATTTTAAAATAACATAATAAAAATAAATAAATAGACCCATGTGGCTACGGACTTTGTCATTGACATACTGCTTTCCAATTGCTGTACTTCCATTTTGGTTGTGGTGGATCGGTTCTCCAAGATGGCTCACTTTACACCACTCCCTAGACTTCCATCTGCTCCAGAATTGGCCCATCTCTTTTTTCCAGAATATCTTCCAGCTTCATGCATTACCTCAATATATTCTCTCTGATCGGGGAGTGGAATTCACAGCGCATTTTTGGAAAGGCCTATGCAAGACGTTTGGAGTCGCTCCAACTTCTTATCCGCGTACCACGGCAAAGTAATGGGCAGATGGAACATAAGAAAGAACATAAGATGGAGGAAAACAACCAAATCCTTAAGGGACTCCTGTGGGCATATGTCAATGAACGGCAGGATGACTGAGCGCCTCTCCTCCCCTGAGTAGAATTCCTGCCATAACAACGATTTAGAAACTTAGCAGGGTCGTCTCCATTCCAGATTGTACTTAGGAGGCATCTGCGGGTACTGCTTCCTATTCTGAGATCAGTCTTTTTTGCTTTTCCCTTTAAAAAAATGTTTTTTTATTTGAAAATACAAGTTTATCCTCCCCTCCCATCTGTGGTTTGGTTTGCTTCCTCATTTTAATCCAAGTAGTTCTACCACCCTGTTTGTTTGCTGGTTAGAATGGGGTGTTTTGTCCTCAGAGAAAAATGTGAAAAAAATAATACAAGTTTCTCCTGCCCCTCCTCCTGTTGTATAGTTCTTCATTTGAAATAAAGTCAAGTTCTACCACCCTGTTTGTTGATTAGACTAGGGTGTTTTGTCTCCACATCACAATGAGAAAAGTCAAAGAATGCAAGATTCTCCTCCCACACCATCTGTTTTATTGATCTTCAATTTCTTCTACACCCTCCAATCCCAACGTGGTTCTCCCATCCTGTTTGTTTGTTGATGATACTAAGGTAGTGTATCCACAAATGCCCTCGGTCATCAAGAAGAACTACAAGCAGAACAAAATACATAGAAGAAAGTAACCATTATATGTCTGAGTGTGATTAGTTTTAATCAGGCAGATCTACCTTATGCAAAACCAGGAAATCACAAAGTAGAACAGCCAGACCAGCTATAGATTATGGGAAACAATTTCTAAAAATAACAACCCTCACCACTTTCCAGGAATATCACACCACACTTATTTGTGAAACCATTTAGCAATAACAGGCTCCTTCAGAAAGTCCAATTCAGAAGGAAATCACTATTCTACACAGCAGCTAGTTTACGTTCCAGGAGGGAATGTATTCATAGTTTATCACCAGAAAATGAGTATCACAGTTTATTTTCTTGTATTGACCCTGACAATTGGTAAATCTGCTTAAACGGAATGACTGGCATCTCTCATGCCACAGTGCCTTGCTGCTATTTATTTATCTCTTTATTTATAAAGGTTGTAGCCCACTGAATCCCAGCCTCAGCGAGGGACAATGCTACATAAATAATTATAACATAAAACCAATATAACAACACAAAACCACTACAAACCAAAACAATTAATACATAAAAGTCTTATTGGGTTAGGCATAGTCCACCCTGTCCTGTCCTTGTATCATGACAAATGGACTTCTAATATATTCAAGATTAGCAAAGGCTTCCATAAAGAAGAAGGTTTTTAGTTGCTTCCTAAAGCTTAATAGACTTTGAATTGTTTTTAAAGGTTCTGGGAGTGCATTCCAAAGGAGTGGACCAGCCATTCTTTCAGACAAATCTGCTTATCAGAGGGTACATAAAATAAGCACATAGTAGAGGAGCGTAAAACACAGGGAGCACAATAAGCACGTAAATCAACTGGAAAACCCTCAGATGCGAGGCCTCGTAAAGATTTAAACACTTGAACCAAGTTAGCTAACATAGGAACAAGCAGAGATTAGCCATGCTGCCAAATTTTGAATAAACTGTAATGATTTGAAAGTTGATTTTAGAAGTCCCAAAAATAAGGCATCACAATAATCTAATATGGGCAATATTAGAGACTGAATTACTAGCAGAAAGTCTGGAGAGCTTAAAACAATTTTGAAGAACACAGGAGATGAAGTTTGAAAAAAAAACAAAACCTTGGAATCACAGTTTGAAAATGGAGTTGCAAAGAAAAAAAACAGGGTCTAATACCAAGCAAAGATCTCTCACCATAAACCCAGCAAGAAGGAGCATCAATTATACCCTGCCATGAAAGTAGCAATACCTCCATTTTCTCCGCCTTTAACTTCAATTTATTATCTGATAACCAGTAGTTGATAGAACAAAAACAACTAGAAAATTAATCCAATGCAACATCAAGAGATGATCCAATAGGGAAAAAAATTGGACATCATTAGTGAACAGCTTAAATGAAATATCTAACTGTGACATAGAGGGGTCATAAGTAGATATTATAAAGAAGGGGTGACATAGCTAATCCTTGAGTGACCCCAGATTACATCACCAATTACCACCTTGTTTGTGCGATTTGACAAAAAAGAAGAAATCCAGGAGAGCACTGATGCCATAAAATCCAAAGATGCAAGCCATGCCAACAAAATACAATGGGCAACGATATCAAAGGTGGCTGCCAAGTCCAATGAAACTAGGAAGTAGCTAGCTAATTACAGAATTAAAGCCCCACTGAAAGATTTCAAAGATAGAAAGAAGTAATGTTTATACATTATGAAGAAAGTGGATGCCAATCTGAGAGTCATACAAAACATGATTATCATCAAGAAAATCCTGGTTGATGAAGAACAACCTCTTTCAACACCTCAGCCAACACAGGAATAGAGGAAAAGCCAATACCTGATGGATCAACAAGTACTAGATCGGGTTTTTTCAAGTATGGATATATAATAGATTGTTTTAATCCATCAGGAGCCACCTTCTGGTCCATTGAAGCATGAACAATACATCTAATAAATGGTCTCAAATCTTCACACAACACTTTTATCACTGCAAAAGAACAGATTAAAATGGCAAAAAGGTGCTAGCAACAGAGCAGATGTCACATATAAAGGGAAGAGAAAAATAATTCCGAGTATCAGTCATGATAGTCTGTAGAAAAACATGGGCCTCGGCATCAAGGAAATCCACTAACAACACAATCCTACTGTGAAAAAAAGATACAAAGCACTCACACTCTATTGCCGAATGGTTCAGACGTCCAGCAGGCAGTACATTAACTAAAGAATTAACGACTCATCCTACACCTTGAAGGACTTTGTGCCACTCGGCCTTGCTGACATGCCCAGACTTTATACTTTGGGGCTCTTTCTATTCCTGTGCCTTCCTGCCGTACCACAGACCTTTCCCTCAGAGATGTTTTTGCTAGTCTGGGAGGCTGGTGTGCATCTTGCATGTTCTTTTGAGGTCTTGATATCATTCTTTCTTCTGCTTGGGTCCTTTACCCGTTCCTTTTTTTTTTTTGCTTTGTTCCCCCCTTCATGGTGCCTTAGCATTCTGATGCTACTTTTGGTGTCACTTTGTCTCCTGTGAAACCATCCAGGGTTCCTTTCACCATTTCTGGTGCCCTCTTTTGGAACCTTGGTGCTTTCTTTCTTTCTTTATTTTCACCTTGTTGCTCCTTCTTTCCTGCTCTCATGGTGCTTTGGAGAACTCCTGCCAATGCTGCCACCCCTTTGCCCCTTTGTAGAGCCTTTTTTTTTTGGGGGGGGGGGGGCACTTTGCCACAGTCTAGGTCTTTTGGAGTTCCTTCCCCCTTCAGATGATTTTTTTCCCCACAGCTTTCATGAGAATTGATAAGAAAACCACAATTCTGGAGCCCAAAATATGCTGTAATATCCCCCCCCCCCCCCCCCCATTGATTTTAATTGTAAACAAATGAAGTAAAGAAACAAATAAATATTATTCTGTTTTGAAACTAATGTAATCGATTTGGATCCCAATGAAACGAATGAAGCAAAACAATTTTTTGTTTCTTCTGCACATCCCTGTGATCCACTTGGTCTTTAAGTGCCATGATTGTAATTTCCTATAGCAAAGCTGAAAAATGAGATCTTTAAGTCTGGCTGAGAAATGTGCTTAACTTCACTGATCAAAATTTGGTCAAATAATTTAGGGCCTTTGACCTTATTTGAAAACTGACCATTTGATCATCTAGTTAAATGTGGCTCAAGAACTTGCTGTGTTTTCACTATGATAAAGATCAGGGGCGGATTGGCCTATAGGGGGGATCGGGCATCCCCCCGGTGGGCCGGTCGCGCTAGTCACGTGGTCTGCCGAGCGCGGCCGTGACGGAGCGGCGCTCGGCAGACCATGTGGTATCTCCTGGGCCGGCCTGGGCGATGAATCCCCAGGCCGGTCTTCATCGAGAATCCGCCGTTGAGTAAAGATGGTGCCTCAACTGCAGATGTTTTATTTATACTTGAAATAATATGGTTTGACAATGCATTTGTAATCTGTTTCCATGATTCCCTGCCATGGAACTGTGTTTTGAATGACCGTATAAAACGAGGATATATCAAGTACTTACCTGGGGACAACCAGTTTCGCAATTAGATTTGAAAGGCACATCAGAAACAAGAGTTCTGGTGACAGGGATTAAACAGGCAAAAGAAAACCTCAGCAAAACGGCAGTGAAAAATTATACAAATTAATAAAATAAAAATATTTAGAATAGAGAGTCTTGAAATAGATATAAAACATGAATACATTCAAGTGCAATGCTAATTGCAAACACAGTAGGTCCATATATGTACAGCTACAAATATACAGTAGTAAAAGTGTAAATGAGCTGCAGTGGGAATCACAATCTCAGCTGAAAAGGGAGCATATTAAAACATCATTATGAAGTAGTGTCTCACAGCGAAAAAACTAAGGCTGAGGTGAAAAAAAAAATAGAATCTGTTAAAGAGGAAAACCATATACTGGTGTTGTTACACTGTAAATTCAAAGAATTATAAAAGTTTTTTTTAATAATGGAGATGTGATGTTATAGTAGACAGGCTTAGAAGAGAGTGTGTAAACAAGGCAAACAGAGACTTCATAAAAATTTCACAAAAATGCTGACCATTTGATATTTATACTGAGTCCATTGAGAATCAGTGTTAAGAGTGTGCACTGTCAAACCACATGATTTCAAGTATAAAAAAATGTGTTGAAAATTCAAGAACCTGTACATATTTTGACCAACCGTCCTATTTTGTTGGACTTGTTTTGCTGGTTGGGTCTTCCACCATTTCTCTGTATGCTTCAACTGCAGAGCCATTTTTATCCACTTCTGTCTTTTATTTTTGAGCCGAGTTCTCATAAAGGGAAAAGTTTTCATGAACGTGCACAGATCATTATTTTGCTTTTCTTCATTAATCTCTATGCACTCCATCAAGCCACCAGCTATTCAGAAGTTTGTCCCTTTACAGAGGACTGAAATATAGTAATGCAATTTTATCAATAATTTACAACGGGACATGAAGGTTGAAATAGGTAGAGATGTATTCTGACAAAACTAGTGGAATGTTTCAGCATGAAGGTACTATGGAGGGAGTAACATGAGTTATTTATAGCCATCCTTTTTGTGCCAAACATCATAAGAGGAAGTTGAGTGATTTTCGTTTTGGGGGCTGTAAATAGCTGTCTCTCTGAAGTGCCACGTCTATTAGCATTCGTGAGCATGGGTAACTGAAGAAGCAGTGACTGGTTGGGGGAAGAGGGAAGGTGGAGAGACACTGCTGGAGGAGCTCCTATAATTGGTTGGCATTAGCACAGCCATAGAGGTTGGATATTTATGGGCAGGAAACTGAGAGCAGTGCATGTTAGCATATTCTCGGTCATCTAATCAGGTGTATGAATATACATCTGCTCCATACAATAATTCTTCCTTAAACTCATATTTCACCACATTCCAAGTTTTACATTTTTATTGTCTTAATATAATTCAAAGCCTTTAGTGCAAAAAACCGGGATTACTTTGGAACTGGAATTTATGGCATAATAAAAATACAAGACTGAATCAAAATGTCTTCCTGTTGCAGGAGTCATCAGGTCACTCCTTTCTAGCCTTAAATGAATGGAAGAATGAACCCCTGGGGCTTTTACCTTGGACCTCTGCTGATGGATAGGCAAAAGGAAGGGTGGTGTGTGTGTGTGCGTGCATGTGTGTGTGTGTGTGTGTGTGAGAGAGAGAGCGAGAGCTTGGTGGTGCTGGGCAGATATTTCTGAGGAAAAGGTTGAGTTGTTGGGAAGCAACATTTGGGGGGGGGGGGGGGGGGTGGAGGGAAAAGAAAGCAAATTGGACAGGAGAAAGAAGGAGGGCCCACAATTCATGGGAGGGGAGGGTTTAAGGAGTCATGAGGAAGATCAGTAGTGCATGTTTTTGCTGCTTGGGATCAGGAGATAATAAAACCATGGCATGGAACTGTGATCACTCTTATCTTTTGGGCTGGAAAGAACATAAGGAGGTTCTATTAAAAACAGCAGGGTGAGTTTAGATGCAAGTTATAAAGGGGCCATTTTCAGAATGTCAGCATTAGTGCAAAGACCGCTAGTGCTTTCATCAGTTCTGAAAGCGAAATTACACGTACACATTTGCTTTGAAACCTGCTGCTTGTACAAAGTGCACATGGCCCCTTGCACCTCTTTTTACGTGGATGAACTTTTGCTGAAAAAAGTTAGTTTAATTTATTTATATTGATTCATCGCCTTTCCTTAACCAGAATAAATCAAAAAGATGCATGAAATTTTGAAAATTCACTCTATGCAAGCATTTTTTTCCCTCTCCAACATAAACATGCCTCCAGAAATGCCTCCGCTCAAGTTTCCTAATACTATATGTGTTATTCCACTATGCAAGAACATTTAGCCACATCAAGGGAAGGTAATCCTGAGATAGCCAATTAACACAGGCAAACAGGAAAATGTTTCTTACCTGTGTATAGGCTACTCTGAGAATTGATCTCCCCATTAGAAAGGAGAATCATGATGTGGCAATAGTTGCTAGGGATGTGAATCGTGTGCCCGATCGTCTTAACGATCAAAATAGTCTGGCAGGAGAAGAAAATCGTGTTTGGCACGATTTTTTAGTTAAAAAATCGTTTTTTCCCATTAGTGCGCGCTAACAGGAAGTTAGCGCGCACTAACCATTTTTTGTGCGCGCTAACAGAAAATGATACAATTTGGCACTTTTCAGGTCAGTTAAGGTCAGTTTAGGAATGAATATGTATTCCTATTGGCTGCCCTCTTATTTATTCATGTTACCAAGGTTCCCACTGACAATATATGGGGGATGGGAAATGGAAACAGTTGGTAGCTTGACAAAAAAAGTAATGTGATCAGTCAATGTGACTAGAACTTGTGCCCTAACCCTGATACCAGGGGTGTTGTGATCTTCCTGCACACAGTGCCCTAACCCTGACACCAGGGGTGTTGTGATCTTCATGTACACAGTGCCCTATCCCTATTAATACCAGGAGTGTTGTGATCTTCCTGCACACAGTGCCCTAACCCTGATACCAGGGGTGTTGTGATCTTCCTGCACACAGTGCCCTAACCCTGACACCAGGGGTGTTGTGATCTTCCTGTACACAGTGCCCTATCCCTATTAATACCGGGAGTCTTGTGATCTTCCTGCACACAGTGCCGTATCCCTGATACTGGGAGTGTTGTGATCTTCCTGCACACAGTACCCTAACCCTGATACCGGAAGTGTTGTGATCTTCCTGCACACAGTGCCCTAACCCTGATACTGGGAGTGTTGTGATCTTCCTGCATGCAGTGCCCTATCCCTGATACCAGGGGTGTTGTGATATTCCTGCATGCAATGCCCTATCCCTGATACCGGGGGTGTTGTGATCTTCCTGCACTCAGTGCCCTATCCCTGATACCGGGAGTGTTGTGATCTTCCTGCACACAGTGCCCTAACCCTGATACCGGGAGTGTTGTGATCTTCCTGGACGCAGTGCCGTATCCCTGCTCAGTGCGTGCAGCAAGATCACAACACTCCCGGTATCAGGGTTAGGGCACTGTGTGCAGGAAGATCACAACACTCCCAGTTACATTGACTGATCACATTACTCTTTTTGTCAAGCTACCAACCGTTTCCATTTCCCATCCCCCCAACCATCACCTCAGTGGGAACCTTGGTAACATCAATAAATAAGAGGGCAGCCAGCCAATAGGAATACATATTCATTCCTAACTGACCTGAAAAGTGTCAATTTGTATCATTTTCTGTTAGTGGTTAGTGCGCAATAACCCGATTAGGAATTCTAACGATTTATCGTTAAAAAATCGTTATTGTATCGTGTTCTTAAACGATTTATGATGATTTTAAAATTATCGGACGATAATTTTAATCGTTGAAAAACGATTCACATCCCTAATAGTTCCTTCTAGCTTTTAATCAGGCCAAAAAAGAAATCAAGGGCACCAAAATTAAATGTAATACATTTCAATGCTAATGATTTGGAGCTATTAAAAGGAATAGACCTGATCAATTCAAATAAAGGGTTTTTTATTATGAAATGGTAGCAAGAGATCCAGATCCTGTTGTCTGATATCATTCCTGGAAGAGACTGAAGAAAGACGTGGCCTGAGTGAGCATCGGATAATTTGGGAGAAAGTGTAATAGAAAAATATGAAATGTCATTGCTAAAGTTGATGCTGTGATTAAATACAAACCCTTGATGAGTGGCTAAGCTTGATTATTTTATTTATTTTATATTTTATATGTATTGAAATGTTAAATATAGAAGGAAAAAAAATAAAATCTTGATCACATTTCAGGGCATTTTTCTATAAATGATATGTTAAAAGAGAAAAGGAAAATAACATTAAATTCAAATAACTATAGAATGTATGACAAGTGGAAGAGGTATCACTCAAGAAGGTTAATCACTAAAAGGCCTAGTTGCTAAGCTGCAATCAGGCAAATAATGTTCAAAATCGTAGGGATGTGCAGTCAGAAAGTATTCGTTGCATTCAGGATATATATTTGTCGGGAGGCATATTTGTTGCATTCGTACAATAGCGCCCTGAAAAGTTGATACGTGCATTTGTTTTCTGGTTCCCATTAAAGTCAATGGGGGGAAGAATTTGCAGCCTATTTTTGGCTGCAGAATTGGGGTTTTATTACACTGGGCAACACATTTTCACAAAAGTCATGTTACTGAAATGAAATTAGTCAATTCTTATACATTTCCATGTGCTAAACATGAATGTGTCTGTGAAAATGCAAAATTAGCTCTAGTATTTTTGTAACATGCAATAATATAATTACATCTTGAATTGTATGCCAATAGTAGGAGACCTACAGTTAATACTGTTTGAAAAATGAAGTCATAGACTACGTCTTAGATTTCTTTGCTTGTCTCTTGTACACCTGTTCGGGAGCATCTCTGCGGAGTGTCCAGCAGTAGTCAGCCAGCATGAATATTTCAAATGCTCACCCTTTCTGACTGGGCTTCATATAGTATACTGCTGACGTCAGCTTACTCAGCAGCAGCATGGCAGTAGAACTGCATTGCATCAGAAAATGATGTAATAAACTCTGGATGATGTGTGCATGATGGTATTATGCAATATGATGCAATATTACATCATTCTAGGCTTATTTACAGTCCTACTGGATACATTTACATGACTAAACATAGAGAGCCAATAAAAACTTTTCATGGTCATATTCGTGTTCAGCACATCAAGATACTACAGAGTAGGACCTTTTTAGGTCAGTAACACTTTCATTGTTGCCCAGTGTTATCAATTTTGGTGAAACTTCTAGGGAGCAATCATCAGAACAACAAAACAGCTCCTAGGTATTTAGACTGTGGCAAAGTGGCACCAAAGTGGCATGAATAGCCTAAGGTACTTTAAAGGGGCAAAGGGGTACCAGGAGTGGCAAGAAGAGTGCTTTAATAGTAGCACAAAGCAGCAGTCAGAATGTCAAAAACACGCCACAACTTCAAAAGAGAGCACCGATAAGAAATGCATGAAACCTCGAAGGTACCACGACAGGCAAAGCGGCAAGACAAGTGGCATCGACATCCTACAGCACAATGAAGGAGGAACATAGCAAGCAGAAAGACTAGCACCAACACATTGAGCTACCATGATAGTGGCAAGAACACCACAAGGAGATGAGTGAGTCATCTGGTGTATGGCAGTAAGGCACAGAGGTAGAGGGTAGATACAGGCTGGCTACACCCGGGGAGAGTTCCCTTTCCTTTGTGCAGGACCCTAGAATGGGTTCGCCTCTTGAGTGGGGTGTTTCCGTTGGCATCTAGTGAGCTCTCGCTGGTCTTTTAAAATCTGGTAGAGTTAGCAGATATACAAAAGAGAATTTTCAAGGTCGAGGCAGAGGAGGTTACCATGTAAACAGCGGTTCAACATGGGTCAGAGGGTAGATACAGGCTGGCTACACGTGGGGAGAGTTCCCTTTCCTTTGAGCCGAGAAGGGCTCCACAGAATGGGTTGGCCCCTAGATTGGAGCATGAGCCTTCAAAGCGTGGCGACCTGGAGCAGGGTTGCACTATGAGCATGGTCTCACTGTATTGTGTTTGCCATAGTCTAAGTACCTTGGAGATCTTTTCTTGTTCTGAACATGGGTCAACAGGTGGTAAGAGATAGGCTACAAAAACGGGGAGAGTTCCCATTCCTTTCAGCAGGAAAGGGTTCCCTGGAATGGGTTGGCCCCTAGAGTGTATAATGGTACAAATTGTTAGGAATTAAGCATTTGCAAACAGATCATGACTTCATAAGCAAGACGGAAGAAGTTCTCTTCTCTGCCCCGAAACTAAAGAAAACTGTTTCTTTTATTTAAGGATCCATGCTGTGAAGGATTACTAGTTTGAATTGCTAGAGACTGAAGTTTCCCTTTGCAATGAGGGTTCAGCCGTTAGGACTGGACATAAGGCCTGGACTGACAGGCACAACATTCGAGGACAGAGGTGTATCCCACCTAGGGACATAAGGCCTGTACTGACAGGCACAGCAGTCAAGGTCAGAGGTCAAACCCTTGTAAGGACATAAGGCCTGGACTAACAGGCAAAGCAATCGAGGTCAAACACTTGTAGGAACATAAGGCCTGGACGAAAAGACAAAGCAATCGAGGTCAAACACTTGTAGGAACATAAGGCCTGGACGAAAAGACAAAACAATTGAGGTCAAACCCTTGTAGGGACATAAGGCCTGGACGAACAGGCACAGCAGTCGAGGACAGAGGTCAAATCCTTGTAGGGACATAAGGCCTGGACAAACAGGCACAGCAGTTGAGGACAGAGATCAAGCCCATGTAGGGACATAAGGCCAGGACGAACAGGCACAGCAGTCGAGGACAGAGGTCAAGCCCACATAGGGACATAAGACCTGGATGAAAATGCACAGCAGTAGAGGACAGAGGTCAAGCCCACGTAGGGACATAAGGCCTGGACTGACATGCACAGCTTTCGAGGACAGAGGTGTATCCCACGAAGGGATATAAGGCCTGGAATGACAGGCACAACATTCGAGGACAGAGGTGTATCCCACCTAGGGACATAAGGCCTGGACTGACAGGCACAGCAGTCAAGGACAGAGGTCAAACCCTTGTAGGGACATAAGGCCTGGACGAAAAGACAAAGCAATCGAGGTTAAACACTTGTAGGCACATAAGGCCTGGAGGAAAAGACAAAGCAATCAAGGTCAAACCCTTGTAGGGACATAAGGCCTGGAAAACAGGCAAAGCAGTCGAGGATAGAGGTCAAGCCCACGTAGGGACATTTCTCTGGTTGTGGGATTGTTGGAGACCAGAGGCCCTGTCTGAGGCTAACTGAACTGACCTGGTCTGTTTTCCTATAGGAAATTAAAAAAAAAAAAAAAAAGAATGGAATATATATGTCAGGGTACTAAAGGCACATGACAAGAGTGAACCATGGATCATTAGGTGTTTTACTATTTATGATCAATTTAAATGAAGTTGAATGAACGGTTCAAACACTAATGGAGAAGGTGACAGACACAAAGCACAAATTTATAAGGCCAATTTCCCTAGGGGAAATAAGGCTAAAACTTTATCATAAATGTAAAAGATTTTTATTCATATTGGAATATGGCTGTTACCAAAGAGCTCATGTGAGTCAAAGTTTTTTTTTTTTGTTTTTTTTTTTTAGAATATCCTCTTGGCAAATTTGTGGAACATTTTAGCTTGAGCTGATATAACAGCAAGGAATATCTTTTTTCACAAATTAATTGAAAGCAGAAAAACTTAAAAGCCTAAGCCTTATTAACAAAATAATTGAGGGAATAATGAACAAATGATAGTTCTATGACAAAAGGTTTTTCTTTTCTAAAGTAACTTTTTTTTAAGGACTCTTCTACGATCCAGTTTTTGTTTTCTGCAATAGTCATTTTTAGGATAAAGACTCTGCTCTTAGAAAGTCAAATTATTTATGCCTTGCTTTAGCTTGTGTTCATTTTACTATTCATTCTGAGCTATTTGCCTAATCATTTTATAAGCATTCAGTGATACTGGAGGTAATTATCAAATAATTATGCGGAGCTTGCATATGTAAAATGAGCATATACATGTGTAAGTAGTAGTATGTATGCATGTGCTGTGCATGCCATTTTATAAACTTTGAGAGCACATGTGTACTTACAGTACCATGTACAAATGTGAACAGGGAAAAAAAAGAAGCAGAATAGCAATGTTGCAGGGTGGGGGTGTTGCGCCAGGAGGTGGACCCTTGGCCTAGTGCACGATTGGTAGGCTCCCTGGCCGGACCCAGAGAGCGCCTGCCACCAGGAGGCGGAGCACAAGAGGAGACAGAGGCTAGCTAGAGCTTTGCCACTAGCAACCCGAGGTACCCCCGGGTTGAGCCCTTGGGTACCCGGGCCGCCTGGTCTTAGGTGAGCCTCGCAGGGTCTCCTTGATAGGAAGTTCAGGGGTGTGCCCACCACAATCAAGGTTGTGCAGTCAAAATTCAGGCCTGAGAAGGCCAGAAGAAAGTCTCTGAATGTATTGCAAGGAAGCGTGATCAGCCAATGTGAAGGTCAGAGACAGTATAGGCCAAGCAGGGGTCAATTACCAGACGTCAGTCCGTGGGTAGTCATCCAAAGCAGAGGTCAGGTTCCAGAAGACAGTCAGACGTGGTCGAGTTCAAGAAGATGTCATTTCCAGGCAGCATGCAGACGTGGTCGATAATCAGGCAGAGGTCGGATCCAGGCAGTGTGCAGACATGGTCGTAGAACAGGCAGAAAGTCAGGGGTAGGCAGCGATCAACGTAGTTAAGAACAAGTCGGTCAGTTCCGAGAAGACAGTCCGAGAGGTACTACCTGGGGAGACGAGGAGACAGAAGGACGCTGGAACAGGCCTGGAACAAAGGCTGGAACGAGACTGGAACACAGACTGGAACACATAGGCAAACTAGAAATCACTAGGTGATCGACCCGATTGTCAAGGCAAGGAAGTGACGTGGGAACTTCCTTTTAAGCTGTAACTAATCAGGGTGTGCCGTGGGGCTGGGATCCACCCCTGGCCCTTTAAGAGGCTGGGTGTTCTGCACGCACGCGCCTAGGGGTGGGGCCGACGCTGAGGAGGACGCCGAGCCCCGCCGTGAGGCCTGGCTGAGGGAGAAAGGCCCGGCGACCACCGCTGCAGGACGCCAAGGCCTAGCAGGATTCGCAGCTGCTGCTTGAGAGGCTGACCCGGGACCCGCAGAGGTCTTAGTAAGGTGAGCAGGCCCGGGTGCAGGCCGAGCATGGATGGAACATTCAACAAGGGGCTCAGAAGTATGTATAAAATTTGCCATTTTTGTAAGCAGTATATGTGCATACATTGCTGACCTTGTCTGAACACCTGCTAACTGACTCACGCAATTGACATTTCACTTATCTTCTGTCTGTAGTTTTTGGGTGGGAGGCCCGGGTGAACTGGCAGTGGTTCAGGGTGAACTGCTGGAAGGTTTAGGTGAACCGATGAAGGGTTGGGTGAACGGGTAGAGGTATCGGTGAACTGTCAATTCCAAGAACATGTGCAAGTAAATATATTCAGAAGCAGAGAACACGGATAAAATACTTGCCCTCACATTTAAATCTGCTAGGGCTCGGCGTCCTTGGTGGTGGTCGCTGGGCCTTTCTCCCTCAGCCAGGCCTCTTGGCGGGGCTCGGCGTCCAGTTATTAGTTGTATGTAAACCGATATGATGTGCAAACGGCTATCGGTATATAAGAAACTCCAAATAAATAAATAAATAAATTAAATCTGAGTTATTAAACATGAATTGTTACATGTGTAAAAGATAAGCATGTATTTTTATAAAATGAATATAGATGTGAATCGTGTGATCGATCATCTTAACGATCGATTTTGGCTGGGGGGGGAGGGAATCTGATCGTCGCGGTTTTGTTTTGTTTTGTTTTTTAAATCGTTTAAATCATAAATCGGGGGAGGGCGGGAAAACCGGCACACTAAAACAACCCTAAAACCCACCCCGACCCTTTAAAATAAATCCCCCACCCTCCTGAACCCCCCCAAAATGTTTTAAATTACCTGGGGTCCAGTGGGGGGGTCCCGGTGTGATCTTCCACTCTCGGGCCATGGCTGCGTTAATTGAAATGGCGCCGGCGCTACCTTTGCCCTGTCAGGGCAAAGGTAGCGCCGGCGCCATTTTGCTTCCTGTCCCCCGACGTCACGAGCGCAGGAGATCGCTCCCGGACCCCCGCTGGACCCCCAGGGACTTTTGGCCAGCTTGGGGGGGCCTCCTGACCCCCACAAGACTTGCCAAAAGTCCAGCGGGGGTCCGGGAGCGATCTCCTGCACTCGGGCCGTATTGCCGTTTTGCAAAATGGCCATACGGCCGGCATCATTTTGCAATATGGCCCGAGTGCAGGAGGTCGCTCCCAGACCCCCGAGTCGGGGAGGAGAGGGGAAAAGAGTCAGAGTAGGAAGAGAGACAGGAAAGTTCCCTCCCAGTCCGCTCCTTAATTGGAGCGGACTGGGAGGGAACTGGTGTAGGCCTAATCGTGTCCCTGCGCATATTTTTTAGAAATCTCCCCCCTTTATGCACATGAGATGCCACCTGCCCGCACATGCATGCACTAATATGAAAATCGGGCGCACATATGTACATGGAAATCGTATTTTATAACGTGCATGCGCCAACGTCTGCATGTTATAAAATCGCCACATCCATGTGCCGGGAACCGTGCACATGGACACACGTGTGGGTTTTAAAATTTGCTCCTAAGAGAGGTACAAATCAGCTAACCACAATGGAAAGAAAACCCCAAGATATAGAGCCTGGGGTTAGGTCAGCCATCATGGTGATTCGATGATTAGGAATGTAGACAGCTGGCTGGCTGGTGGGCATGAGGATCACCTGGTAACTTGCCTGCCTGGTGCGAAGGTGGCGGAACTCACGTGTCACCTAGATAGGATTTTAGACAGTGCTGGGGAGGAGCCGGCTGTCGTGGTACATGTGGGCACCAACAACATAGGAAAATGTGGGAGAGAGGTTCTGGAAGCCAAAATTAGGCTCTTAGGTAGAAAGCTTAAATCCAGAACCTCTAGGGTATCATTCTCTGAAATGCTCCCTGTTCTTTACGCAGGTCACCAGAGGCAAGCAGAGCTCTGGAGTCTAGGGATGTGCAGCCGGAAAGTATTCGTTGGATTCGGGATACGTATTCGTTGGGGCCCAGATACGTTGCATTCGTTCAATGGCACCCCTGATACGTTGATACGTGCATTCGTCTTCCGGTTCCCATTAAAGTCAATGGGGGAAGTATTTGCAGCCTATTTTTGGATGCAGAATTGGGGTTTTATTATCAATTTTGATGAAACTTCTGGGGATCAATCATCAGAACAACAAAACAGCTCTAAGGTACTTAGACTGTGGTAAAGTGGCACCAAAGTGGCATGAATACCCTAAGGTACTTTAAAGGGGCAAAGGGGTACCAGGAGTGGCAAGAAGAGTGCTTTAATAGAGGTGCAAAGCAGCAGCGAGAGTGTCAAAAACACACCACAGCCTCAAAAGAGAGCATCGATAACAGATGCATGAACCCTTGAAGGCAGCACGACAGGCAAAGCGGCAAGACAAGTGGCATCGACATCCTGCAGCACAATGAAGGAGGAAAATAGCAAGCAGAAAGACTAGCACCAACACACTGAGCAACCATGATAGTGACCAGTACACCACAAGGAGTTGAGTGAGTCATCTGGTATATGGTAGCAAGGCTCAGAGGCAGAGGATAGATACAGGCTGGCTACAACTGGGGAGAGTTCCCTTTCCTTTGTGCAGGAAAGGGCTCCCTAGAATGGGTTCGCCACTAGAGTGGGGTGTTTCCATGGGTGTCTAGTGAGCTCTCGCTGGTCTTTTAAAATCTTGTAGAGTTAGCAGATATACAAATGAGAATTTTCAAGGCCGATGTGGAGGAGGTTACCATGTAAACAGCGGTTCAACATCGGTCAGAGGGTAAATACAGGCTGGCTACACCCCGGAGCTCCCTGGAATGGGTTGGCCCCTAGAGTGGAGCACGAGCCTTCAAAGCGTGGCAACCTGGAGCAGGGTCTCACTGTGAGCATGGTCTCACTGTGTTGTGTTTGCCACAGTCTAAGTACCTTGGAGATCTTTTCTTGCTCTGAACATGGGTCAACAGGTGGTAAAAGACAGGCTGCAACAACAGGGAGAGTTCCCGTTCTTTTTAGCAGGAAAAGGCTCCCTGGAATGGGTTGGCTCATAGAATGTATAACGGTACAAATTGTTAGGATTTAAGCATTTGCAAACAGATCATGACTTCATAAGCAAGATGGAGAAGTTCTCTTCTCTGCCCTGAAACTAAAGAAAACTGTTTGTTTTATTTAAGGATCCATGCTGTGAAGGATTACTAATTTGAATTGCCAGAGACTGAAGTTTCCCTTTGCAAAGAGGGTTCAGCTGTTAGGACTGGACATAAGGCCTGACCGGACAGGCACAGCATTGGAGGACAGAGGTCAAGCCTACGTAGGGACATAAGGCCTGGAGGGACAGGCAAAGCAATCGACATAAGGCCTGAATGGACAGTACTGCAATCGAGATCCAACCCATGTAGGGACAAAAGGCCTGGACGGACAGGCACAGCATTCGAGGACAATCCCACCTAGGGATATAAGGCCTGGATTAACAGGCACAGCAGTCAAGGACAGAGGTAAATCCTACCTAGGGACAAAAGGCCTGGACAAGCAGGCACAGCAGCCGAGGACAGAGGTCAAGCCCACATAGGGACATAAATCCTGGACGAACAGGCACAGCAGTCGAGGTCCAACCCTTGTAAATGTAGGGGGCTGAAGGCTTCAACCTGACAGAGGACAACCTGAAACTCCTGCCAAACAGGACTTCATGTACCAGAATTCCCTGCTTCATGACGGGTTTACTTACAGTCTGCAATACAGCTGTAGTTAGGACATTGAGAAACTCTCTGTCAGCACATTGCACATTTTCATTTTTGGCTTCGCTGTTCTTATTCTCTGATAAGCTTTCACTGCTGTAACCTAGATTAGAACAATGGATGTATTATGTGAAGGGCTGCAGACTCGTGAATTCCTTTCCAGAACTGCAAGTCCCGACAGCCTCTCCTGCAGAAGTTTCACAAA
The DNA here is from genome assembly GCF_901001135.1 of Rhinatrema bivittatum. Classification (NCBI taxonomy): domain Eukaryota; kingdom Metazoa; phylum Chordata; class Amphibia; order Gymnophiona; family Rhinatrematidae; genus Rhinatrema; species Rhinatrema bivittatum. Next base: position 74,911,210 of record NC_042621.1, on the reverse strand, counting down.
GGTTCCAGGTTGTCTAAGGAGGGGGTCAGTAGCCCCTTCAGCCGGGATATGCTTGCTCAGCAATGCATGTGTAAAAGATAAGAAATGTAGAATGTATAAAACCCAGCTCCTGAAAGGGAGGGGCACCCAGTTTCTGAGCCATTGTTCTCAGCTGTGTCTTGCATGCAATAAAAGTCTTTCTTTTCGGAACAGTTGTCTGGGGCCTATTTTCTGACGGTAACATAGGGACATAAGGCCTGGATGGACAGGCACAGCAATTTTTTTTTAATTTATTTATATTCCGCTTTTCATGCTTTTCCAGCACTTCATAGTGGATTACACTCAGGTACTGTAGGTATTTCCCTATCCCCAGAGGGCTTCCAATCTAAGTCAAACCCTTGTAGGGACATAAGGCTTGGACGGGCACAGCATTCGAGGACAGAGGTGAATCCCACCTAGGGACATAAGGCCTGGATGAACAGGCACAGCAGTCGAGAACAGAGGTCAAGCCCACCTAAGGACATAAGGCCTGATCAGACAGGCAAAAGAATTGAGGTCCAACCCTTGTAGGGACATAATGCCTGGGCGAACAGGCACCGCAATACAAAAGCCCACGTAGGGACATAAGGCCTGGACAGACTGGCACAGCATTTGAAGACAGAGGTTAATCCCACATATGGACATAAGGCCTGGATGAACAGGCAAAGCAATCGAGGTCAAATCCTTGTAGGGACACAAGGCCTGGACGAACAGGCACAGCAGTCGAGGACAGAGGTCAAGGCCACATATGGACATAAGGCCTGGACGAACAGGCATAGCGGTTGAGGACAGAGGTCAAGCCCATGTATGGACATAAGGCCTGGACGAACAGGCAAAGGATTTGAGATCAAACCCTTCTAGAGACATAAAGCCTGGACGAACAGACACAGCAATCGAGGACAGAGTCAATCCCAGGTAGGGACATAAGGCCTGGTCGAACAGGCACAGCAATACAGGACATAGTAAATTCCACCTAGGGACATAAGGCCTGGATGGACAGGCTCAGCAGTCAAGGACATAGGTCAAGCCCACGTATGGGCATAAGGCATGGACGAACATGCACAGCAATCAAAGTCAAACCCTTATAGGGACATAAGGTCTGGATGAACAGGCACAGCAATACAGGACAGAGTCAATCCCATCTAGGGACATAAGGCCTGGATGAACAGGCCCAGCAGTCGAGGACACAGGTCAAGCCCACATAGGGACATAAGGCCTTGACGAACAGGCACAGCAGTCGAGGTCCAACCCTTGTAGGGACATAAGGCTTGGACAGACTGGCACAGCAATCGAGCTCCAACCCTTGTAGGGACATAAAGCCTGGATGGACAGGCACAGCATTCGAGGACAGAGGGCAATCCCACCTAGGGACATAAGGCCTGGACGAACAGGCACAGCAGTCAAGAACAGAGGTCAATCCCATCTAGGGACATAAGGCCTGATCGGACAGGCAAAGCAATCGAGGTCCAACCATTGTAGTGACATAAGGCCTGGACAGGCAGGCACAGCATTCGAGGACAGAGATCAATCCCACTTAGGGACATAAGGCCTGGACGAACAGGGAAAGCAATTGAGGTCAAACCCTTGTAGGGACAAAAGGCCTGGACGAACAGGCACAGCAGTCAAGGACAGAGGTCAAGCCCATGTATGGACATAAGGCCTGGACGAACAGGCAAAGGATTCAAGGTCAAACCCTTGTACGGACATAAGGCCTGGACGAACAGACACAGCAATCGAGGACAGAGTCAATCCCAGGTAGGGACATAAGGCCTGGATGAACAGGCACAGATATACAGGACATAGTCAATCCCACCTAGGGACATAAGGCCTGGATGGACAGGCACAGTAGTCAAGGGCATAGGTCAAGCAAGTATGGACATAAGGCCTGGATGAACAGGCACAGCAATTGAGATCAAACCCTTGTAGGGACATAAGGCCTGGATGAACAGGCACTGATATACAGGACATAGTCAATCCCACTTAGGGACATAAGGCCTGGATGGACAGGCACAGCATCGAGGACATAGGTCAAGCTCACGTATGGATATAAAGCCTAGACAGACAGGCACAGCAATAGAGGATTTCCTTTGTGCAGGTTTGACCTGTCACTTCTTCCTGAACTGTTTCACTGCCAGAAGAAAATAGCATCTTTTTCATTTCGGAAAGATAATTCAACAGAGGATGCTTTTAGAGCAATAGAGACTGCCATTTGTGAAGTAAGAACTGAGCTGGAGATTATTTTTGAATACCCAGAAGCTATTAACTGTACTTATGTACTTCACCTGATGATAAAGGAACATGAAAAGCTCTCAGAAAAAGAAAACTGCTACTCAAGTCAAAATCTACAATATCAACCTATGTTGACTTTGTGGTTTACACAGTGCCTCTGTAAACAACGGGAAAACAGAGGATGAACTAGAGTGCAACTACCACCAGTTTTCAATAGTACTTGAAACATTACTGTTGGCAAGGTCTGAAAAATATTGAGCATAAGAACATAAGAAAATGCCATACTGGGTCAGACCAAGGGTCCATCAAGCCCAGCATCCTGTTTCCAACAGTGGCCAATCCAGGCCATAAGAACCTAGCAAGTACCCAAAAACTAAGTCTATCCCGCGTACTCTTGTTCGCAGCAAGACTCTCAAGATGTAGTATCAGCATCAGGATAGCAAGGTAGAGTGGTAGAAAGACTCTAAAGGTTTAGAATTGGGGTATAGCAGCAAGGAAGAGTGGAAGCTAGACTTCCAAGATGAGTAAGAACAAGATCCCAAAGGTAGAACAAGTGGTGTAACTGCAAGGACATTGGTAGCAAAACCCCTAAGGTGTTCATCAGGGGCATGACAACTAGGCAGAGTAGCAGCAAACTTCCACAGGTATAGAGTTTGGGGTATAGCAGTATTACTAAGTATCAGCAAGACCACTCCTGGTGTAGAGTCTGGGGTATTGCAGCAAGGATGAGTGTCAGCTCCAAGGTGGTATATTGGGAACAGCTGTAAGACAGTGTGTACATAGCTGATTAGCTCCTTTTTGTACAGAAAACTGAGAGGAAAAACTGGCAAACCTGCTTTTGTTTTATGATTTTTCCTCTCAACTACACCAAGCTCCAGTGATCAGAAAGAAAGGAAACAGCAGCTTTGTCTCTCTCTCACAGTGACAGCACTGTGACTGCTACACTGAAGATAAGGACATGCCCTTCGCCAATGCCAAAATTCTTCTTTATCCGTCTTTGAGAACATTTGAATTGACAAGCTTTCTCTATGAAATCCAATGAGAAAAAGTGATTCTTTGCATATGCTCAGACCTTTCAGTGGGAGGAAGTCAGTATCACCTGAACCAGATGCTGCTAAAGGCTATTTTAAAAAATGCTTCACCTTGATTAGTTCTCCTTCCTGTCTATTTACTTTCTTCTCCCACCTCAATTCCATTCTGGCTATTACCTCATATAGACATTTCTGGGAGGCTATAGTGACCAGTCTCATGCATCAACTTTCAATGGGTAATAGACTTAAATTAAAAACTTAAACAAATGAAACAAAAACGTTTATTTAAATTTGTGCGCACACTCCACTTGCTTCAAGGGTCTATGAATAAACAAAAATGGTCTTATTTGTTGTATTTTACCAGTTCATTTCAAACAAATGTACATCCTTAATCCAATTTTTTGTCACCTTGTATATGATTGGTCACATATAGAGATATGAGAACCTTTGTATAAAAATGAAATTCTTCTATCAGGACATCTCTGCATCCAGGAATTATATCAAAATCATTTTTGTTTGACTTAAAATGGAGATCTCAGAGGGATCAAATACTGCTTGCTCTGTCAATTCCAACCTCATCCCCTCCCCTCCAATTCCCTTCAGGGCAGGAAAGGAGGGGGCAGAATATCAGGAGAGGAAGGACTGGGTTAGGAAGCAGACTGGCTTGGCTCTTGTCTGCCCCAATTTAAGCCTCACCCCTCCTCTCTTGTTTTCTGAAGGCTGCCTGGGATGATAGGGACTGGAGCACGAAACAGAAAGATTAGTTGCAGGGGACTGAGGCATAGATTGTTGAATCAGCTCTACAGGGACCTGTAACTTGAATTATCATGATAGAGCTTCAAGATTATTTGTATAGCTGGATGTATATTATGTGGCAATAGACGTATTATTTGGTTTCTCCTGTGGCTGCAGAATTGCAAAAGCCTGGAGCCACTGCTATAAACTATTAACTCATTTAGTATCCTGAGTTCGGGCATAGATTACATTTCATTAGAAGTTCCTACTGTAGTAAAATAATGTTTTTCATATCTGTATTATCTTTTTTATTTAATATATGCATTGCTTAAAGATGACCCACCCTACAAATAGCAACCATGACTGTCCACCGCTATCTTCAAATCCTGTCATTCTCATAAAAAGTTTTGTAATGGGATAATTTTGTTTTGAATTGACTTTGCAACACTCAGTTTGCATATCCATATAAAGAATTTTATATCATACAACTTGAACTGGCACCATGCCATTTAAGAATTGGTTTGAGCTTTATAAAATGCCTTGACTGTTTTCAAAAAGTTCTAGGATGTCTCCCAAATTGTTTTACTTTTGAAAAAATGCTTTGTTAATATGATATGTGCAGAAAGAAATAAATCCTTGAATATTAACTGGAAGATTATGGTATAAACATAATCTCATGCTGTGCCCATGTCAGGATTCGTAATGGTAAAATGTATTTTGTGTTTCAATGGGTGGAGCTGTCATTAGAAGCATCAAGGACACATTCAACCAGCCTGCAATAATGAAAGGTAATACACGGAACCGCAAATGTTCCCCCACTGTTTGAAAATGTCATTCCTTTTCTCAACATCAACTAAAAGAGAAAACAAACTTATAGAAACTTGAGTCTGGGTTCTAAATTTGGAAAGACAAGTTATACGATATTTAATAGCATTTGTCACAAATTCTGGTCTTATATACTAATACAGTATCTACTTTGTAATGTTAGCATAGTTGAAATTAAAACATTAAAACCTTATTAAAGGTTTTGGAAGATATATATATATATATATATATATATATATATATATATATATATATAAAAAGAGGGCTATGACTGTTATACAACTGCAGTAGATCATCCACATGTAAGTGAAGTGTGCTTGTGTATAAAATTAAAATGGAAATCCAGCTTCAAAGCAAACAAATATATAAAGCTGTCTTCAGTGATAAGCATGATCAGAGATGTTCCATACACTCTGCTTCTATTCCCTACATCACTGCCTTGAAGTGAATATAGTGGAGTATTATGTCAGGTTATATTACAAGTAAAATATTTTAAATAAATCTCTCTGTTTTTGATTTACAGTCTGTCATGAGTGGCATTTTAGACACGGGCATAGGATTATTGCATACATAAAAATTGATTCCTTTTGATATGGTATTGTGAAAAATAGTTACAACATTTTAAATCATATAGAATGGGAATTGGACTTTGTGTCAAGCTATCTTAATGTCTTCGTTACATGGTTGATTTTGTTTTTTCAAACAGTAGATAGTGGTATATAATGCTGTAAAGTATGATAAGGAATTTATCACATGTTAAAGTTGTTTACCATCCAATAAATGCCTCACTCTTTACGCTATTTATTGCATTTCTTAAGATGGAATAAATGGCAATTATCATGACTATAATAAGTGTTCATGGTAGGCTATATAAATATGAAAATAACCATGCAAATGTAAAATAATGAGCTACTTAGGCATTCTGTTCATTTGTACTTATAAGTGGTGTGGTATTCACTGCATTAGATTTAAGGTGGAAAAAAAAAAATCTCCACCTGGAAAGTGATGTTAAGTGCAGATTGCGTGAGAATGAATGACCACACCTGACAAGAAAATGTCACTACAATGAAAGTTTTGTCTGCTTTTCCTGCAGCTTCAGTGGCAAAAAGAAGAAAGAGACAAAGAGGTAAAAGAGTCCAAGAAATTGAAAAGAACACAGACAAAAGAGTTCAACAAGCACCACAGCAAACAGACATTTGGATGAAGAAAGTACACATCTGAGTGACATTATGGTTCAAATACTTGATTTCTTTTCCCCACTCTTGACTGAACTCCTCATCTGAGTCTGTACTTTAGGGCTTGGTAGGCAGAGTGCTGGGGGTTCAGGAGGCAATGTCTGGATGGAACCTGATCTCCTTCTCTGATCACACTTTTTCATGTACACTGTTATATACAGATCTTGGCTTGACACACATTGAGGTAGATCGTAAAAAAGTATGCGCGTGTACTTTTGTTCACACAACTGGCGCAAACAAAAGTACGGCGGATTTTATGAGATACGCACGTAGCCACGCGTGCCGAGCCACGCAGCCTGCCTCCGTTCCCTCCGAGGCCGCTCCGAACATTCCTTCCGCGTCCCCCACCTTCCCCTCCCTTCTCCTATCTAACCCATCCCCCAGCCCTAACTAAATCCCCCCCTACCTTTGTTGTGCAAATTAGCCTGCTCGAAACAGGCGTAACTTGCGCGCACCGCCTCGCCATTCCCTGGCATAGGCCGCAGTGCCGGGGGACTCGGCCCTCCCAGCCCACCCCAAACCATCGCCATGCCCTTGGACCCGCCTCAGACCTCCCGCTGACCTCAGACATGCCCCCAGACACACCCTGGACTTCTAACATGCCCCCAGACACGCCCCCTCCCGCCCCTTTTACGAAGCCCCTGGACTTACGCGCGTCCCGGAGCTTTGTGCGTGCCAGCGACCTATGCAAAATAGGAATGCCGGTGTGCAGGGCTTTTAAAATCTACCCCATTGTCTTCTTCTCACATAGGGCCTCATTTTCTAAAGTATCACAGGCCTGCGATACTTTAGAAAACTGCGCTAATGGGGGGCGGGGTCGAAGTGGGGGGGCAGTCATGCGCTAGCTGGCAGCGATCGCACCGCCGCGTGCGATTGCTGCCGGTTTCGCACCCAATAGCGCCACCATAGAAGGTGTAGCTATTGGGCACGAAGTAGAACGCGAAAAGGCCCTTACCTTTTCGCTGTCCGTGGCGTCTTTGCGGAGTTGGCCCCGGTGGTGCCCCAACTCCTCCTCTTCTGGAGCTGACTCCGCCCCAATTTAGGTAGCACAGGTGTGCGCTACCTTCGCAGGCTATCGCAGGCTTGCGCTAACAGCGCAAGCCTGCGATAGCCTTGGTAAATAAGGCCCTTAGGGCCTCATTTTCCAATATCGCAGTGGTAACGCATGAGGGGGCGTGTCCCATGCAAATAAGGCATTTTTCGTGCAGCGGGGAAACGGATTCACATATCGCGAAAACATCGTGCACCGCGATAAAAAAACCAATGAAGCTTCGTAGTACACAAAAGTGTCCAAACAGCCTATTTCACTCCTAGGTGCTGCAAGCAACATGTTATATGAAACAGAGCATGAGAGAGAGAGAGAGAGAGTGAGACTTGCTATAGTGCCTATGCCCTAGACAGGTATTTGTAGCCCTATGGGAGGGCCACCTAGTAACTCAAGGTGGGGATTAGGTATGAGCGTAGGGGGTTGGGGGCCACTTTCACATTCAACATGAGACGTACGGAAAGAACAGTGGTCTCTAGTGAAGATTTGCTGGCCGTCGGAGTGAGGAAGCTCACTCCAAGAAGAGATTTGGGCAACGTTCTCTCCACCTAGCTTGCTGGACACTCTTCCTGGGCAACAACAAGCTAGGTGGAGAGAACGTTGCCCAAATCTCTTCTTGGCGTGAGTTTCCTCACTCCGACGGCCAGCAAATCTTCACTAGAGACCACTGTTCTTTCCGTACGTCTCATGTTGAATGTGAAAGTGGCCCCAACCCCCTACGCTCATACCTAATCCCCACCTCGAGTTACTAGGTGGCCCTCCCATAGGGCTACAAATACCTGTCTAGGGCATAGGCACTATAGCAAGTCTCTCTCTCTCTCTCTCTCTCTCTCTCTCTCTCTCTCTCTCTCTCTCTCTCTCTCTCTCTCTCTCTCTCTCCCTCTCTCCCTCTCTCCCCCCCCGTGATAACCCTTTACTGACCTGTAATGAAAGTGTTGTAGCTATTAGGAGCCGTGCTGGCACACAATAACATTTTACATAAACTCCGCCCCCTGAATATAAAATTACAAATTTGCATTAACAAATTTATCTCCCGCGATAACACCTTGGAAAATGACCCCCTTAGTGACCAAAAGGGGGAAATAATAAAGCTCTCTACTTGGGTAGACATGTTTATCCATGTAAATCTCTTGTTTTGATTATATATAATGCCCTCAATGAGGGTAAAAGTACATACTGTTCACAGCATATGCACTTTTTAAAACTTTTGTATTTATAATTTGAAAACATAATCAAGACAATCATGATTCAAGAAAATACAGTAATCACCAAATATAAGGAATAAAAGAAAAAGAAAATACCATAATCAATAAGATTATATCCTGAAATTGGACCACAATATGAGGAATAGAACAAGGAAAATATTACAAAGGAAAGCCAAAAACTACTACAAGGTCCTATGGACATAAAGATGTTTAACTATAGGGATGTGAATCGTTTTTCAACGATTAAAATTATCGTCCGATAATGTTTATATCGTCTTAAATCGTTATAGAACACGATACAATAGAAATTCTAACGATTTATCGTTAAAAATCGTTAAATCGTGTTAGTGCGCACTAACTCGAGTTAGTGCGCACTAACTCCCCGTTAGTGCGCACTAACTCGATTTAGTGCGCACTAACTGAAAATGATACAAATAAACACTTTCCAGGTCACTGAAGGTCAGTTAGGAATGAATATGTGTTCCTATTGGCTGGCTGCCCTCTTATCTATTGATGTTACCAAGGTTACCACTGAGGTGATGGTTGGGGGGATGGGAAATGGAACTGGAAACTAACGAACACCAACAGAAAATGAAACAAAGTGTTCACACTTCCCAGGTCAGTAAAGGTCACTTAGGAATGAATATGTATGTATGTATTCCTATTGGCTGGCTGTGCTCTTATCTATTGATGTTACCAATATGGTTGGGGGGATGTGAAATGGAAACAGTTGGAAGCTTGACAAAAAAAGTAATGTAATGATCAGCACTCACGTGACTAGAACTTGTTTGTTTATTATTTTTGTTAGCAGGCACCTGAAATGCTAGTGCATGTTGAATTTGCCAATCACTGTGCATTTTAGAAAGGTGGTCCTGGCTGGAACTGTACACAGTTCAAATATATGTAATTGATTGTTGGTAAGTGTATTTTTTAAGTAGCCACACTGGCACCAGTATGTTTACTTTTCCTCCTACTTAACTCACTATCTCAGCTTTGTAAGAAGGGCTTCTCTGCTTGTGTGTTGTTTTTGTTTGGTGTGAGGAGAGCAGAAACATCAGATCTTTATTCAATCTACTACAGTCATCTCTTACAGTGCCCTATCCCTATTAATACCAGGAGTGTTGTGATCTTCCTGCACACAGTGCCCTAACCCTGATACCAGTCTGAGACAGCTCCCTCCCTGCATTACTAGTGAGAGGCTGGCTTCACAGACAGGGGGGAGCTGCCTGACCCTCTCTAGTGACTTCCCCCATGTCCCAGCTAGTGAATGGTGTGTGGGTGAGGGGGGGGGGGGGGGATGGTGAAGTCTGAGACAGCTCCCTCCCTGCATTACTAGTGAGAGGCTGGCTTCACAGACAGGGGGGGAGCTGCCTGACCCTCACTCCTGACTTCCCCCATGTCCCAGCTAGTGAATGGTGTGGGGGTGAGGGGGGGGGGGGGGAGGATGGTGAAGTCTGAGACAGCTCCCTCCCTGCATTACTAGTGAGAGGCTGGCTTCACAGACAGGGGGGAGCTGCCTGACCCTCACTCCTGACTTCCCCCATGTCCCAGCTAGTGAATGGTGTGTGGGTGAGGGGGGGGGGGGGAGGATGGTGAAGTCTGAGACAGCTCCCTCCCTGCATTACTAGTGAGAGGCTGGCTTCACAGACAGGGGGGGAGCTGCCTGACCCTCACTCCTGACTTCCCCCATGTCCCAGCTAGTGAATGGTGTGTGGGTGAGGGGGGGGGGGGGAGGATGGTGAAGTCTGAGACAGCTCCCTCCCTGCATTACTAGTGAGAGGCTGGCTTCACAGACAGGGGGGAGCTGCCTGACCCTCACTCCTGACTTCCCCCATGTCCCAGCTAGTGAATGGTGTGTGGGTGAGGGGGGGGGGGGGAGGCTGGTGAAGTCTGAGACAGCTCCCTCCCTGCATTACTAGTGAGAGGCTGGCTTCACAGACAGGGGGGAGCTGCCTGACCCTCACTCCTGACTTCCCCCATGTCCCAGCTAGTGAATGGTGTGTGGGTGAGGGGGGGGGGGGTGGATGGTGAAGTCTGAGACAGCTCCCTCCCTGCATTACTAGTGAGAGGCTGGCTTCACAGACAGGGGGGAGCTGCCTGACCCTCACTCCTCCGGGGTATTGTGATCTTCCTGCACACAGTGCCCTATCCCTGATACCAGGGGTGTTGTGATCTTCCTGCATGCAGTGCCCTATCCCTATTAATACCAGGAGTGTTGTGATCTTCCCGCATGCAGTGCCCTATCCCTATTAATACCAGGAGTGTTGTGATCTTCCTGCATGCAGTGCCCTATCCCTGATACCGGGATGTGTGCAAGAAGATCACAACACCCCCGGTATCAGGAATAGGGCACTGTGTGCAGGAAGATCACAACACCCCCAGTATCAGGAATAGGGCACTGTGTGCAGGAAGATCACAACACCCCTGGTATTAGGGATAGGGCACTGTGTGCAGGAAGATCACAACACTCCTGGTATTAATAGGGATAGGGCACTGTGTGCAGGAAGATCACAATACCCCTGGTATCAGGGTTAGGGCACAAGTTCTAGTCACATTGACTGATCACATTACTTGTTTTGTCAAGCTACCAACTGTTTCCATTTCCCATCCCCCATATACTGTCAGTAGGAAACTTGGTAACATGAATAAATAAGAGGGCAGCCAATAGGAATACATATTCATTCCTAAACTGACCTTAACTGACCTGAAAAGTGTCAAATTGTATCATTTTCAGTTAGTGCGCACTAACTCCCGTTAGTGCGCACTAACTCGAGTTAGTGCGCACTAATCGGAAAAAACGATTTTTAACGATTTTTTAACTAAAAAATCGTGCCTAAGACGATTTTCTTGCCCTGCCACACGATTTCTATCGTTAAGACGATATGGAAAACGATTCACATCCCTATTTAACTAATTGAAGCAGATCTACTATGCAAAATACCTTCAAGTTGGATAGGATTGTAAAACATGTATCTAGCCACTTGTTATTTAATGGCACATTTACAAGGAAATTTCAGCGGGAAGGATTGCACCTCAGGCCAGCTCACTCTTCCTTGTTAACAAAAACAATCTATGTTGCTGAATCTCTCTACTGACATCTGGGATCAAAGATATTTTAAGCCCTAGAGATAAAAGATATTCTTTTTCATTGATAAAGAATACCCATTGCTTCTCTGCTTCTCAGGAATATTCCACTAATATTTTTGTAATTACTGAATTAGATTTTTTGAGAAATTCAGAGGATCAAAGGAATCTGAAATAATTTATACCACTTCCTTTGAAGGAAATATCCTTAATTCAGGCAAATAGATTTTATTAATAAAGGGAATAACTTTCTTGGATATTCTCAGAAAATTCATATAAAACTTTTTTTAACATCTCCATTGGGAGTTCATAGAATATTTAGGAAAATTCAAAAGTCTTAAATTTAATTTCTTACGTGATTCCCTAAATTCTCAGTTTTTAGATGCAAAAGTTGGTTATCTTTAATTAAAGAAACATCAGATTCATAAAGTTTAGAATACTTATCTTTAACAATGGAGAGTTGTTCTACATAATCTTTCAATAGAACAGAGTGCTGAAAAACCTGAGTGCTCAAACCTTCCAAATTATCACGGACTGAATCACTTCTCAAGGAAATTAGTACTTTCAAGTTTGGTAATTTCAGTTCTGAGTTAAACCTTTTCCACCATTATTCAAGGTACAAACTTATTAGATTGTAAGCCTTCTGGGGATAGGGAAATACCTACAGTACCTGAATGTAAACTGGTGTGATATCTCAGATCGAATGTCGGTATATAAAAAATAATAAATAAATATTCAGTAAATCTTTGAGCTTGTAATAAGCCATCCTCTCAATATTTTCCAGAAGGATTACATGTTACCTATTGAAGTAAAATTTGATATCAACATAAAAACAGTTACAAATAAGGAAAATGTACAAATATGTGCTAAGTTTAGTCAGTTACTTAAGTGATTTAACCCAAACTATCATGTGAAAAATATGGCCAAAGAAGCTATCTATTAAGCTAATGAGATGCAAACATATAGGGTGAGATTTTAAAAAGCATTTACATGCATGAAACTGGGTTTTACTCAAGTAAATGCACTTTACTGGAGTAAGTGGGCTTTTGAAAATTGTGACAATATATGCCATTGAATTGTCCCTAGGACTTACTCATGAAAGTGCATTTTAGTCGAGAAAATACTTTTGAAAATTGCTCTGATAGTATGTTACATTTACGCGCGTAAATTCACCTGATTCACCTGATAAAGCTAAATGTACTAAAGGCAATTTCCCATAGAAACAAAGAGGGTCATTTTATAATAACCTGCATAACCTATGCAATTTAAAAACGCAAGTTATGCCAATTTTCAAAGCAAGCATGCACATTAATTATTTTTTAAAATAATTAGGGGTGAGCATGGAAAAAAATGTGCTTGGTTCATTCATTTGGGTTTGTTTGGCTCAGTGATTTATTTGTTCAGTTCAGAATCAAAAGGTTATTTGTATATTTATGTCAGTCATTTCCTTTCTATTAAAGTTAATGGAGATGCAATAAATCTTATTGTGAACTCTAAAATTGGGGTTTGAAACTTGCAGGCAGGTATCAGCAGGTGGGAAGAACACTCCAAGAGTGAGACAAAGCAAAGAAGACAGAGGCAAATCTAATGCAGACTCCTTCTCTTCCGATCAAAACTCCAAGTGGTGTGGTGGTTATGGTCATTCACAAAATTCCCCTGCCACTTCTCTCCCTCTCTTCTCCAGTCCTGAGGGTCTTAGACAGGGATCCCCATCAACTCTCCACTCTTTCTCTTCCTCTATCACCTGCTCCTAGTGGAAACACAAGTGCTTACATAGCCAGGACTGTCTGACAGGTTTTTTCAGAGGCCCTACAAGACTCACTAGTAATAGTAGCTTTTTAGAACAGACTGGGATGATTAAATCAAGTTAGCAGCTGCGTTTGTCTGGCACACTACAGATATAGTAATTAGGGATGTGAATCGTTTTTCAACGATTAAAATTATCGTCCGATAATGTTAATATCGTCTTAAATCGTTATAGAACACGATACAATAGAAATTCTAACGATTTATCGTTAAAAATCGTTAAATCGTGTTAGTGCGCACTAACGGGAGTTAGTGCGCACTAACTCGATTTAGTGTGCACTAAATGAAAATGATACAAATAAACACTTTCCATGTCACTGAAGGTCAGTTAGGAATGAATATGTGTTCCTATTGGCTGGCTGCTCTCTTATCTATTGATGTTACCAAGGTTACCACTGAGGTGATGGTTGGGGGGATGGGAAATGGAACTGGAAACTAACGAACACCAACAGAAAATGAAACAAAGTGTTCACACTTCCCAGGTCAGTAAAGGTCACTTAGGAATGAATATGTATGTATGTATTCCTATTGGCTGGCTGTGCTCTTATCTATTGATGTTACCAAGGCTAACACTGAGGTAATGGTTGGGGGGATGTGAAATGGAAACAGTTGGAAGCTTGACAAAAAAAGTAATGTAATGATTAGGGATGTGAATCGTTTTAGGACGATTAAAATTATCGTCCGATAATTTTAATATCGTCTTAAACCGTTATGGAACACAATACAATACAGATTCTAACGATTTATCGTTATAAATCGTTAGAATCGTGAGCCGGCACACTAAAACCCCCTAAAACCCACCCCCGACCCTTTAAATTAAATCCCCCACCCTCCCGAACCCCCCCCCCCAAATAACTTAAATAACCTGCGGGTCCAGCGGCGGTCCAGAACGGCAGCGGTCCGGAACGGGCTCCTGCTCTGAATCTTGTCGTCTTCAGCCGGCGCCATTTTCCAAAATGGCGCCGAAAATGGCGGCGGCCATAGACGAAAAAGATTGGACGGCAGGAGGTCCTTCCGGACCCCCGCTGGACTTTTGGCAAGTCTCGTGGGGGTCAGGAGGCCCCCCACAAGCTGGCCAAAAGTTCCTGGAGGTCCAGCGGGGGTCAGGGAGCGATTTCCCGCCGCGAATCGTTTTCGTACGGAAAATGGCGCCGGCAGGAGATCGACTGCAGGAGGTCGTTCAGCGAGGGTTCCGGCGCCGGCGCCATTTTCCAAAATGGCGCCGAAAAATGGCGGCGGCCATAGACGAAAAAGATTGGACGGCAGGAGGTCCTTCCGGACGCCCGCTGGACTTTTGGCAAGTCTCGTGGGGGTCAGGAGGCCCCCCACAAGCTGGCCAAAAGTTCCTGGAGGTCCAGCGGGGGTCAGGGAGCGATTTCCCGCCGCGAATCGTTTTCGTACGGAAAATGGCGCCGGCAGGAGATCGACTGCAGGAGGTCGTTCAGCGAGGGTTCCGGCGCCTCGCTGAACGACCTCCTGCAGTCGATCTCCTGCCGGCACCATTTTCCGTACGAAAACGATTCGCGGCGGGAAATCGCTCCCTGACCCCCGCTGGACCTCCAGGAACTTTTGGCCAGCTTGTGGGGGGCCTCCTGACCCCCACGAGACTTGCCAAAAGTCCAGCGGGCGTCCGGAAGGACCTCCTGCCGTCCAATCTTTTTCGTCTATGGCCGCCGCCATTTTTCGGCGCCATTTTGGAAAATGGCGCCGGCTGAAGACGACAAGATTCAGAGCAGGAGCCCGTTCCGGACCGCTGCCGTTCCGGACCGCCGCTGGACCCGCAGGTTATTTAAGTTATTTGGTGGGGGATTTAATTTAAAGGGTCGGGGGTGGGTTTTAGGGGGTTTTAATGTGCCGGTTTTTCGATTTTTCGATTTTTAACGATTTTTCACGATATTTTACCCCCCCAAACGGCAACAATACGATTCCCTCCCCCTCCCAGCCGAAATCGATCGTTAAGACGATCGAGGACACGATTCACATCCCTAGTAATGATCAGCACTCACGTGACTAGAACTTGTTTGTTTATTATTTTTGTTAGCAGGCACCTGAAATGCTAGTGCATGTTGAATTTGCCAATCACTGTGCATTTTAGAAAGGTGGTCCTGGCTGGAACTGTACACAGTTCAAATATATGTAATTGATTGTTGGTAAGTGTATTTTTTAAGTAGCCACACTGGCACAAGTATGTTTACTTTTCCTCCTACTTAACTCACTAGCTCAGCTTTGTAAGAAGGGCTTCTCTGCTTGTGTGTTGTTTTTGTTTGGTGTGAGGAGAGTAGAAACATCAGATCTTTATTCAGTCTACTACAGTCATCTCTTACAGTGCCCTATCCCTATTAATACCAGGAGTGTTGTGATCTTCCTGCACACAGTGCCCTAACCCTGATACCAGTCTGAGACAGCTCCCTCCCTGCATTACTAGTGAGGCTGGCTTCACAGACAGGGGGAGCTGCCTGACCCTCACTCCTGACTTCCCCCATGTCCCAGCTAGTGAATGGTGTGTGGGTGAGGGGGGGGGGGAGGATGGTGAAGTCTGAGACAGCTCCCTCCCTGCATTACTAGTGAGAGGCTGGCTTCACAGACAGGGGGGAGCTGCCTGACCCTCACTCCTGACTTCCCCCATGTCCCAGCTAGTGAATGGTGTGTGGGTGAGGGGGGGGGGGGGGGAGGATGGTGAAGTCTGAGACAGCTCCCTCCCTGCATTACTAGTGAGAGGCTGGCTTCACAGACAGGGGGGAGCTGCCTGACCCTCACTCCTGACTTCCCCCATGTCCCAGCTAGTGAATGGTGTGTGGGTGGGGGGGGGGGGGGGAGGATGGTGAAGTCTGAGACAGCTCCCTTCCTGCATTACTAGTGAGAGGCTGGCTTCACAGACAGGGGGGAGCTGCCTGACCCTCACTCAAGCAGAGAAGCCCTTCTTACAAAGCTGAGCTAGTGAGTTAAGTAGGAGGAAAAGTAAACATACTTGTGCCAGTGTGGCTACTTAAAAAATACACTTACCAACAATCAATTACATATATTTGAACTGTGTACAGTTCCAGCCAGGACCACCTTTCTAAAATGCACAGTGATTGGCAAATTCAACATGCACGTGTCTGCTAACAAAAATAATAAACAAAGAAGTTCTAGTCACGTGAGTGCTGATCATCACATGTCAAGCTTCCAACTGTTTCCATTTCACATCCCCCCAACCATTACCTCAGTGGTAACCTTGGTAACATCAATAGATAAGAGCACAGCCAGCCAATAGGAATACATATTCATTCCTAAGTGACCTTTACTGACCTGGGAAGTGTGAACACTTTGTTTCATTTTCTGTTGGTGTTCATGAGTTTCCAGTTCCATTTCCCATCCCCCCAACCATCACCTCAGTGGTAACCTTGGTAACATCAATAGATAAGAGGGCTGCCAGCCAATAGGAACACATATTTATTCCTAACTGACCTTCAGTGGCCTGGAAAGTGTCTATTTGTATCATTTTGAGTTAGTGCGCACTAACTCGAGTTAGTGCGCACTAACGGGGAGTTAGTGCGCACTAAGTCGAGTTAGTGCGCACTAATCAGAAAAAACGATTTTTAACGATTTTTCAACGAAATAATCGTGCCAAACACGATTTTCTTCTCCTGCCACACAATTTCTATCATTAAGACGATATGGAAAACGATTCACATCTCTAATAGTAATAATGCAGGCAGGACACAGACATTCACATGGCCATGGCCAAGTCTATCTGGCAGGCTTCACAGGAGACATTGGAGGACAGATATGGGTAATACCCTTGCTAGTTTTGCTAACTGTTTAGATTATTTTAGAGCTTTACAAATAGACACGAGAAAGGAAGGATACAGGAGATAACTGAAAAAGGAACTTGTATACTTACCTACCAAAGATGGTGCATTCCAAGAAGGATGATAAAGAGACTATTCTGGATAAGGGGGTATATCTTGCAGGTAGTCACTTTCTGTGATGAGTACAAACTATATGCCAAAAAGAGCATTGCAGAGATTTAAATATGAAGTCTTTGTATGGACTTTGCTTATACAACCTGCCCCTTCCCCTTTGTTTATGGGTAAAAAGTACAAATGCTAAGGAGAAGAATGTGTCAGTGAAATCCCTCCTTGCTGGCTTTTAGCAAGATCGGGCCAGGTGGTGGTCAGCCCCTTCATCACTCAAGACAGCCCAGGCGCTTTAAACAGTGATGTGCAGTGGCTTATCACTGGGACAAACGTGATGGTGTTGGCTGTTGGGAAGATCGGGCCAGTTGGTGATCAGCTCCTTTGGCCTCACTTGAGATGGCCTGGGGGCCTTTAAACAGCAGTGTGTAGCAGCTTTTCACCGGTAAGAACAGGCGGTGAAGCCCCTCCTTGCTGGCTGTTAGGAATATTGGGCCAGTTGGTGATCAGCTCCTTTGCTGTCACTCAAGGTAACCTGGGTTCTCTAAACAGCACTATGCAGCGGCATGCCATGTGCCTCAGTGGAGCATCCCTTTGCTGGATTTTTGACTTCCCCTCTGCAGTTGTTGATCCTCTGATTTGGATATGGGGATAAAGAGAAAAAGGTACAGTAAGAGTTTGTCCATCCCAACCCGCTGTTACTTCCCCAAATCCTCAACTCACTTTAGATAATTTAAATTTTCAATGCCATTCTGTTTTGAGGCAAAAGACACTAGTAGCTTCATGTCGGGTAGAATTTGATTTCTCTGATCCCAGTTGGCCCAGTACCTCCCCAGGTTTCTTATCTGGCAACTCTGGGATCTCTGAACAGAAGAGTAGAGGTTTTGTCTAACATTATTACCTCCATTCTGGGTGGAGTCCCCATTTGTTGCAGAAACTTTATCATCTACTCTTATGAGCAGAGAAAGAGGATATCCCCCATTAATGGATAAACCTGTGGTTAAGAATTTAGAAAATGTGTGCGCAGAATTTTTATTTTATTTTTTGCACAGAATTCCCCCAGGAGTAGCTATTAAAGATATCCCAGCTTATGTCATACAAATGCACCCTGTCTGGCTGAAACAAACCTGGGCTCTTGGGAGGTGAGTCAACAAGTTGTTCATGATGGATTCCCTCAAGTCCCAGGGTCTGCCCTTCTACTTTGCCCAACCTATCATGAGCCTTTTAACTGGAAATAACTCAGAGCAGCTGGAGAATCCCAACACTCTGGAAAAGAACGATATACCTGCCAAATGGGTAGCTGCCGAAGCAGGTGGTATGGGCCATAACCCTGACCCAACATTGTCCATAAAGAAGGTCTGGAAGTCAAGCAATGCTTGACAATAGCTCTTCCTTGTATTCTCTGCCAGGGAACCTAAGATCAACTCCCAAAAGTCAGCAGGTTAAGCTACCATATTGGGGTTGGGAAATGACCCACCTCTGATGAAAGATGCCCACTGGAAGTGAGAAAGAGAATCAGCAATATTATCCTCAATGCCAAGGATGTGCACTGCATGGGATGTAATATTATAACACAAGCACGTAAGCACCGGCTAATGAGTGCATTAGCTCCAAAGGACCTCGCGGATAGCCTGATAATTACTTGAACCACAGACATGTTATCAGACCTAAAAATGATGCTCGACCTGGATATTAGACTCCCCCAAAGCTTAAGGGCCACAATGATAGGAAACAGCTCAAAAAATGTCAGTCTTTGGTAATCCTACATTCGTGCCAACTTGGAGGCCAGGGTTCAGCACACCAGGCTCCCCTGAAATATATGCTGAAACCCATGCTACCTCTACGGCCAACTTCTTTTCAAATTCTCTCTTAGCCTGTCTTATCAATGTCTTACATTTAAACTTGCCAACATTTATGCATTATCCTATTTTCTTCTGTTGCATCCTTCTTCCAATTTTTGAATGAAGATCTTTTGGCTAAAATAGCTTCTTTCACCTCTTAACCATGACGGTAATTGTTTTGCCTTCTTTCCACCTTTCTTAATGTGTGGAATATATCTGTACTGTGCTTCTAGAATGGTATTTAATGATGACCACGCCTCTTGTACACTTTTTACTTTTGTAGCTGCTCTTTTCAGTTTTTTTCTAACAATTTTTCTCATTTTATCAAAGTTTCCCTTTTGAAAGTTTAGCACGAGAGCCGTGGATTTGCATACTGTTCCAGTCATTAATTTAAATTTGATCATATTATGATTACTATTGCCAAGCTGTCCCACCACCATTACCTCTCTCACCAAATCCTGTGTTCCACTGAGAATTAGATCTAAAATTGCTCCCTCTCTTGAACCAATTGCTCCATCCAGGAACTTTATCTCTCTAGCATGTCCCGATGATAAATTTATGCCGTCAATATTGGGGTAATTGAAGTCTCCCATTATTACCACACTACCAATTTGGTTAGCTTCCCTAATTTCTCTTAGCATTTCACTGTCTGTCTCACCATCTTGACCAGGTGGATGGTAGTATACTCCTATCACTATAGTCTTCCCCGACACACACGGGATTTCTACCCATAACGATTCAATTTTGTATTTAGTCTCATGCAGGATGTTTATCCTGTTGGACTGTATAACATCCCTGACATAAAGCGCCACACCGCCTCCTGGGTGCTCCTCTCTGTCATTGCGATATAATTTGTACCCCAGTTTAGCATTGTCCCATTGGTTGTCCTCCTTCCACCATGTGTCTGAGATGCCAATTAAGTCTATGTCATCATTCACTGCTATACATTCTAATTCTCCCATCTTACTTCTTAGACTTCTGGCATTAGCATACAAACATTTCAAAGTTTGTTTTTTGTTTGTATTTTCATTCTGCTTTTTAATTGATGGGGATAGGTTAGAATTTTTTAGCTCAGGTGAGTTTTTAGTTACAGGCACTTGGACTACTTTTCTTATTATTGGAACCTCACTGTTGGGATGCCCTAATTCTAATGCATCATTAGTATCCTTTGAAGATACCTCTCTCTGAACCATGTGCTGCTGATCAACTGTCAGCTTTCCCCATTGTTCTAGTTTAAAAGCTGCTCTATCTCCTTTTTAAAGGTTAGCGCTATATGTCTGGTTCCACCCTGGTTAAGGTGGAGCCCATCCCTTCGGAAGAGACTCCCCCTTCCCCAAAAGGTTCCCCAGTACCCCAAAAGGTTCCCCAGTTCCTAACAATCCAATCATATCGATACTACTCAGCCCTTGCTATGAAGATGGAGACCAGCCTATTCAGTCTTGTATATCCTCCTTCCTGTCTATAAAATTGTAAAGCTTTCTGTTAGAAGGCATGCTATATATTTCAGCTTTGGTGTTATCACCAAAGACAGAGCATTGTAAAGCTTCAGTTTTGTTATTCACTGCTCCTCATCCTGAGATATTGTGCTGTTGGAACTAAACAGTAGAAGGAATATTAATAAGACATACTTTAACATATATGCAGGCATCACTTGCTTTTTATCTTTAACTCTTTTTAGCTGTTTCAGATTCCTCACCGAAAAACTGTAACTGAGGACATCAAGAATTAAGAAGTTTGAGTTAACAAGGTACCTGAAGCCAACGTGCGTATGTCGAGAGAATGGAAAAGCATGCAACTTGATCCGAACAGGCTTTGGACTAAGAATGTAATAAATTCTCAGTGGTGGACTTTAGCATTCATTTAAGCTAATACAGTGTCTCTCATTTCTATGAAGTAAATCAGAATGACCTCAGTACCTTATTTTCCATCTTGTGTGTAAGTAAACTGCAGGATCAACTGGGAGGCTGAATCAATCTGCTATCTATTACCTTGAAACGTGACACCCTATTTTAAGTGTCTATTCCCTTATGATTTAGGTTGAGTACTGCATTATGCCCAAACAATATAGAAACTAACTTTACTATTAGTAGATTTGTCACTTTAGTACTGATGGATTTATATTGCATAAAACTTTCACAATAGAATTTGAAAAAGACTGATGTACAATAACAGAGGGAAAGGTAATTGAAATTAGTTTTTTTTTTCTTAACATAAAATGTATCAACAGCTTCTGTAGTTATTTTGTTGAATTTACATTTAAATACATGAAGAGCAAATGTGTCATTAAAGCTGCTAGGAATTTTTTTTTTTTAATATTTCATTTAGGCATCTCTTTTAAGCTTTTATTGCAAAACTACAATTTATAATGAAGTTTTTGCTGTCTAAATGACAGAGAGAGTCAATCATCTTGCCTGTCATTTTGGTCTTTTGTATAGAAGCTTCCAGCGTTTTTTTAATAGTCTGCCCAATCTAATACACTTTGTAGAGATCCTATCTCCTGCTTAAAGAGGCCAGGATATCAAAACATATATTAGTGCTCAATTTTTCTTTACACTGCAACCTGATATTCCAAGACCACACACTAAAATCTGCTTTATGTCTGGACATTTAGGTGTAGTATCTGTTTAGACTTATTTTTGTAATGAATTTTTTTTCTGCTTGGAAAATATTTTTCAGGATGCTTTAGATAAAAAAATGAAAATTGCTATCGATAAAAATATTTAAAACAGTTCCATTCCATTAAAATTATCATAGAAGAAACCTACTAATTAAGGAGTACCTCTACTAATGACCCTCATAAATGTTTATTTTATAAGAGGGTTTGAACTGGATCCTTACAGAAAATGATCTTACAAGGGATCTAAGTGCGATTTTGACTTCCTGATTAAACCATGCACATCTGTAAAACTAGTGTTGGAGGTTTACTTCTGAGATTTTGTATTTCTTTAAAGTTCTGTATGCTTCCTTCAGGCTGATAAATATTTAAGATCCATATAACTTAATAATTAAGATGCAGCTTAGAAAATCCAAGAAATTCAATTGACTTGGAAGGATCCTATGAGTACATATCATCTATTTTTCTTTTTACATCACTATAAACTCTTTAAATCTGCAAATATGCTATCTAATTGTAGAAAATAGAATTTTAATTATCAAAAACAGTCCAAGTTTCATATCTGACCGAGGATACGCAAATGCCCATATTTTCAAAGGCCGGCGCGCAAAAACTGGGGGATGCACGCATGGACAGGCTGTGTGCAAGCCGAGCACATTTTAAAAATGGACCGGCCACAAGTGTATCTCCTGATACGTGCGGAAATGCCGGGCTCCTTGAAAGGGGCGGGCCAGGGATGGGTGGGTTGGGGAGGGGGAGAGGAAGGACGAGGACCGACCAGGACAATGGCCGTTAGGTTCTGTCCCTGGGAAGCGTGCGCAGGCAACTGGCCGGCACGTGGAGCTTACTCCTGCTCAGAGGAGCGGGTAAGTTCTAAAACAAAAAAATTACAATAGTGTAAGATTAGGGGTTGGGAGGGAGAGGGGAAAAGGGAGGAAGGCCAGGTTGGGGGACAGGAAAATTCCCTCCCAGTCCGCTCCTTAATTGGAGCGGACTGGGAGAGAACTGGTGTAGGCCTGATCGTGTCGCCATGCGTTATTTTTTAAAATCCCCCCCCCCCCCGTTGCGTGCATGAGATGCCACCCGCCCGCACATGCGTGCCCAATATTAAAATTGGCATGCATGTCTGCATGGGAATTGCATTTTATAACATGCATGTAGTGATGCACACATGTTTTAAAATTGCCCCGTCCATGTGTGCATGCTGGGAACCGCGCGCACAGGGACACACGCGTGGGCCTTTGAAAATCTACCCAAATTTGCATTATTTATGCAAGTAGTTTATAAACTGTGTGGTGAGTGCTACACAGTTTATAAAATACTCCATATTACTGCCTCAAAGGTAAATGTGTATGTTGAAGTAAATGCATGTACAGTATTTACAATGCCAGAAAATGCTTATTGTCTCTACCTTTGTTAGGAATGCTTATCTCTACCTTTGTTATAAATGTGCATGCATATATTTTATGTGTGTAAAAAGCACATTACCTTCTAGTAAATCAAATACATCCAGAAATACAACAAATACATGCTTCTACAACTATTATCCAGCATAAATCCTTTTTAACAACTGACATCATCGATGGATGTTTCCATTGGCTAGATATATTAAATGCAATGGTTGCGAGTAAGAAATGGGATCTAGATGCCATAATGATAAGATATGTGTTACCACAATGATTGTGGTATGAGACACCACATCTGGATAGGAGGTAACAATCTTTCTCTTGATTTATTAGTGAGTAGTGGAGGTTTCTGAAAGGTTTTGGAAAGAAGTGTTTCTCTCTTATTATTGCAGATGAGACTTTTATAAACCCCTGAGGCAGGCTGTCACATGGGTGTTGAAACACCATCAGAGTTAAGTATTATGGTGAAGCATCACTATTGAAAGCTATTTACACCTTACCAAAATAACTATTAACTACTGTTTAAAACTGTATAGAGTGGATATATGGTAAAAGATAAAGGGAGAGGGATAGGAGAATGGTAAATGATTAGACAATAATGCATTTTGATTATTTTATCTAAAGCACTTTGTGGGTATAAGACTATGGATTGTTTTAGAGCATACAATAGCAAAGAATACCAATGTGCCCAAAATATTACTCAATTCACCAAGAACCTGTAAAGTAAGTGACCTTCATACTAGGCTTCATTGACCTTCATAATAGGCTTCATCATATAGCATGGTTTCACTTTCCCACTCAGCCTTATATTTAATCATTGGTCAATATAAGTACATTTTTTTGTTAGTTTTTCAGTTTGCAAAATATCCCATGTTAGTGCCACATGTGTTGTGCTCCTTTAAATCGGATTTCAAGTCAAAATCTGCCACGTTACTTAACGTGGCAAATTGAAGACAATGTATCTGAGTTGAATTTAGCCAGGTAAACTCTGCCCAAACGGGACCGTGTTTCGGATATCAAACGATCCTTTTTCAAGGGCTCAAGTACTGCAATATAAAAGGTTCAATATAATCCAAGACTTTTAAATTAAACTTGTATATAACAGCAGATGCTAGCAAAACATTCATTCTTTAGCTCAAAGTCTTAGAACTTACTTTAGACGCTCGGTTGTTCAGCTAGAAATATGGTGGCATAATGGCATTCATTTCTGATATCAGCGGAAAGACTGCCATTTTTTCGCATATTTAAAGGACTGAAAATGTCAGTCAATGGGGCCGACATGATGGAGAACTGATGTTAGATTAATGGAACCTTTGCAACCAAAATGGCCGATGGGGTTGAAGACTTGCTCGGCCATATTTAAAATATCAAATGCCGAAGTAAAAAATCTTAATGACACAAGTTGCAAAATGATTGAATTGCAATAGGAAAAGAATTAGGCAATACTTACCAGCTGATTGTTTCAAGATCGTGCTTACTAAATTGTTGGAAGTTGCTATGACAACAAAACATTAATGGAACCTTTGCAACCAAAATGGCCAATGGGGTTGAAGACTTGGTCGGCCATATTTAAAATGTCAAATGCCAAAGTAAAAAATCTTAATGACACAAGTTGCAAATGATTGAATTGCAATAGGAAAAGAATTAGGCAATACTTGCCAGCTGAATGTTTCGAGATCATGCTTACTAAATTGTTGTCATAGCAACTTCCAACAATTTAGTAAGCACAATCTCGAAACATTCAGCTGGCAAGTATTGCCTAATTCTTTATTTCCTATTGCAATTTAATCATTTGCAACTTGTGTCATTAAGATTTTTTACTTTGGCATATGACATTTTAAATATGGCCGAGCAAGTCTTCAACCTCGTCGGCCATTTTGGTTGCAAAGGTTCCATTAATCTAACATCAGTTCTCCATCATGTCGGCCCCATTGACTGACATCTTCAGTCCTTTAAATATGTGAAAAAATGGCAGTCTTTCCGCTGATATCGGAAATGAACGCCATTATGCCACCATGTTTCTCGCTGAACAACCGAGTGTCTAAAGTAAGTTCTAGGACTTTGAACTAAAGAATGAATGTTTTGCTAGCATCTGCTGTTATCTACAAGTTTAATTAAAAAGTCTTGGATTATATTGAACCTTTTATATTGCAGTACTTGAGCCCTTGAAAAAGGATCGTTTGATATCCGAAACACGGTCCCGTTCGGGCAGAGTTTACCTGGCTAAATTCAACTCGGATACATTGTCTTCAATTTGCTAAGTTAAGTAATGTGGCAAATTTTGACTTGAAATCCAATTTAAAGGAGCACAACACATGTGGCACTAACATGGGATATTTTGCAAACTGAAAAACTAACAAAAAAATGTATTTATATTGACCATTGATTAAATATAAGGCAGAGTGGGAAAATGAAACCACGCTATATGATGAAGCCTATTAGGAAGGTCAATGAAGCCTATTATGAAGGTCAATGAAGCCTAGTATAAAGGTCACTTACTTTACAGGTTCTTGGTGAAATGAGTAATATTTTGGGCACATTGGTATTCTTTGTTATTGTGAGTTTGTATTTACCAACGGTCCATCCCAAAGTATAAGTGATTCAAGGTCTGTGGTTCTGTTAGTGAGTTGTTTTAGAGCATTGCATGAACTGATATCACCTTTTGATGTCTGTTGTTAAAAAGGATTTATTTGTTGTTGAAGTATCTATGTCTTGTTTTTCTGGATGTAGTTAGTGTAAAAGATATATGTCCACAGGTAAAACATCAGTCCATGGAGTGTGTAGATAAGAAATGATTTAAATAAATAAGCATGTATACCACTCTGAAAATAGTTTCTTGAGCACATACTTGGACTCACCAGTTACCAGTACCCCCACCAGACCACCTAGGCCTTCTATAGTTCACATAGACCTTCTCGCATTTCACCCTGTACATTCAGACCTCCTACCCAAAAACTGCAGACAAAAGATAAGTCCAACTTCAATTGTGCAATTCCATTTAGCAGGTGTAAAAATATTCGGTCATGTTCGATAATTTCTGCACATATACCTCTTACAAAATAGTGACTTGCACACGTCCTTCTGAACCCACACCAGATTGCCCATAGAACATACCCTTTTTCTCTAGTAAAATATAAATGCCAGTCTGCAAGGTTTATGAAACAGCATATGTACATGTACATGTTATTTATGCATGCATATGCTATTTTTACATGGGAATCCCTATAAAATTTCACTTCAAAGAGGATAGTTTTCAATAGACTGTATAACTTAGTACATACATGTGTAAGTAGGTATATTACAGCAATATTGTATAAACTGTGTGGTGGAAGCCACACAATTTATAAAATATCGTGCATTTCTGCTCCTCAAAAGCATGCATCTGTTTCTGTGCATCCGTGTATTTTAATGCAGAAAAACATAATTTCTTTATTAATCATATAAAAGTATGTGCATGTTTTATGCACATATTAAAGTACATTTTAAGAGCCGCTCGTGGGTGCACATGTGCGAGCTTGCCAGCATGCACACACGGATGTGACGATTTTAAAACATATGCACGTATATGCATGTATACGCATGTGTTTTAAAATTTCCTTTTTTGCGTGTACATGCACGCATGGTTTCATATTGATGCATGCATGTGCACACGAATACTACCTTGCTTGCATAAGTGGGGGGATTTTACTAGACACACATGCCGACGCTAGAGCCCATTTTCACAGTTCATTCCCAGTTCATCCAGTTAACCAATTAACCTTCCTAACCCCCCTGTTTGCCTACCTTTTAACCTGCTAGGCCAGACTCCCTAAACCTTGCTAAGTAGCGTATATTTTGTTATTTTATGACTTACAAGCTGTCCATAGCAGAAGTAAGGTGACTCGGTAGGGGACCCCAGTGCATGCTTGTGTGTGTAAATTCAATGGTATGTACAGAAATCGTGCCTCTTCCTCGGCCCACCTATGCTCTGCCCATGCCTCATTCAATGCCCACACCCCACCCCTTTTCACCAAAAATTTTGTTCTGCGCATATCTCTCGGTTTTGACACAAAGCTTTTAAAATCAAACAGATATTTCACATAATAATCCTGAGTTATACATGGAGTCATATA
Source organism: Rhinatrema bivittatum (assembly GCF_901001135.1). Taxonomy (NCBI): domain Eukaryota; kingdom Metazoa; phylum Chordata; class Amphibia; order Gymnophiona; family Rhinatrematidae; genus Rhinatrema; species Rhinatrema bivittatum. Next base: position 74,884,128 of record NC_042621.1, on the reverse strand, counting down.
TTTTATAAATAATAGGCCGGATTTTAAAACCCCGGCGCACGTAAATCCCAGGGCTTATGGGCGTGGCAGGGCCTTACGCGTTCTGGGCCTATTTTAAAATGGGCCCTGCCACGCGTGTAAATCTGGGACATGTGTAAGTGCCAGGGCCTTAAAAGGGGGCGGTCTGGGGAGTGGGGTGGGGCGGGGCTAGAGGTGCCCTTTATAGCGGCCATTTGCCATTGTGCCGGGGGATCCCGTGCTGGCAACTTGATCCTTCTCCTTTGCAGGAGCAAAACGTGAGTTAACAAAATGGGGGAGGCTAGGATAGGGATGGGGGAGGGTAGGAAAGGGGAAGGGGAAGGGAGGTTAGGGTAGGGGGTTGGGAAGTTGCCTCCCAGTCCGTTCCTTAATTGGAGTGGACTGGGAGGGAACTGGGAAGACCCCGATGCGTCGCCTTGTGAATTTGCTAAATTATACCCCCCCTTAAGCATGCTGACCTGGAATTTTATAACATGCGCACTCCAGCGTGCGCTTGTTATAAAATCGTGCGTCCATGTGCGTGCCCCAGGTAGTGCATGCACATGGACGTGCACGCATATTTCTTGAAAATCTACCCCCCATCTACTCTGCTTTTGAAAACAGGTCACTGACACCTCCAACAGTTCATCCTGACTCTCCAGACTTTCACCCTGTCCCCGTGCCACGTAACCCCAGACCTCTCACCCAAAGACAACTAGAATTTCATTTCCACAAAATAATTAGCACAGAACATACTTAAAAGCATACAGATATGTTTGGTCATGAATGCATGTATACTGCTTATAAAATAGCAACTCGTTGGAAAACGTCTGAACCCCATCTTGGATTGCCTTTAAACTCCACTTATTTTTTATTCCTCTCACATTTATATGCTACTAGTGCAAACTTCCAATTTTATACATGTAAACATTTTCAAATTTTACCCCAAAGACAGCGATGGAGAGATTACACACATTCAGAGGCATTAGACCCTTGGCTATACATATACCTTATTTCCTCACTGCCAGAATATAATCTGATAACCTGAACCTCTAGAATAGTGCAGGTGTAGAGGTAGTGACAATATCATGATCTTTATGTTTTTTCATTGTTTTCTGTTTGTTTTTTTAAACATTTTATTGGATTTTTTAAAACTATTTTTTGCACTAACCCTTCATAAATAGAAGATAAATGGTAGGGCATACTAGTTGCAAGCTTACTAGTACCATAGAAGGAAAGCATTGAATTTGTCTTTTCCCTAAAAATGATAGTAGACCTCAGATTTGCAATGAAATGAAATTTGCTTTAAGCATTATTAAACATGTTTCTCCTTCCCAGTGGAAGGACATAAATTCATTGCATCTATGGGCCTTATTTTCCAATATCGCATTGGTAACGCATTAGGGGGCGTTACCAATGCAAATGAGGCTTCTTTCGTGCAGTGGGGAAACATCGTGTGCGGCGATGTTTTCGCCATTCGCGAAAACATTAGCACCGCACGCGATGTTTTCCCACTGCACGATGATTCTTTCAGTGTTTTATCGCAGTGCACGATATTTGCCAGTTTCAGTTATCATGGTGCACGATATTTGCCACTTTTTGGAGATTGTTTCAGGCTGAGAGAGAGAGAGAGAGCGCGAGAGAGAGTGCCTTACTATAGTGCCTATGCCCTACATAGGTATTTCAATCCCTATGGGAGGGCTACCTACTAACTCGGGGTGGGGATTAGGTATGAGCGTCGGGGGTTGGGGGCCACTTTTGCATTCCACATGAGACCTACGGACAGAACAGTGGTCTCTAGTGCAGATTTGCTGGCCGTCGGAGTGAGGACGCTCACACCAAGAAGTGGTTTGGGCAACGTTCTCTCCACCTAGCTTGATGGACACTCTACCTGGGCAACAACATGCTAGGTGGAGAAAATGTTGGCCAAATCTCCGCTTGGAGTGAGCGTCCTCACTCCGACGGCCAGCAAATCTGCACTAGAGACCACTGTTCTGTCCGTAGGTCTCATGTGGAATGCAAAAGTGGCCCCCAACCCCCGACGCTCATACCTAATCCCCACCCCGAGTTAGTAGGTAGCCCTCCCATAGGGATTGAAATACCTATGTAGGGCATAGGCACTATAGTAAGTCTCTCTCTCTCTCTCTCTCTCTCTCTCTCTCTCTCTCTCTCTCTCTCTCTAGCCTGCAACAGTATCGCACGCGGTAAAGTGCTTTGAAAATGAGGCCCTATGCCAAAATAAAGTTGAAACATTTCACAGGTATCCATTAAAAATGTGAAGCATATTTCTAAAATCTACTTAAGAGTTGATTATGTTTAATGAATTCTGATTATGGCTCCTCTCCCTTTTCCAAATGCAGCTGCAGGTAGTGGAGATTGCATTTTCAATTTTTGGCAAATATTTTCTGATTTTACATCTCCTCCCACACAGTGTTGTGTGGACTGGTCAGATTTTCAAAGGCCCTCTATGAGTTTTCCTTGGAAAGTGAGCTTTCTTGATCTTTTTGATCAAGACAATTTGAATTTGAAATTATATATAGCAAGATAGGGTGCTTCAGTGTTTTTCATAGTCCAGCCTGAATTTGGGTTTATGTTCATTCATAGTTCTCTATGAAATTTTTTTGTTTGAGTGTATAAAAGTATGCGCAAAACCCAATTTTGTGCATACTTTTTTGTGCGCAAAAAAGAGGTGATCCTGGCAGTGGTATTGGAGTAGGTTTGGGATTTACATGCATAATTTTGATTTTAATAAATTCACACATACAAGTTGCTCATATGAAATTGCAGGTGGTAACTTTGTGCAGTTGAGTTTGTGGATGCCCATGCTTAATTTGTTGTGGCAACAAGCCTCGGGTTCCCTTACCTCCTCTCCGCGGCCCTTTCAGCTTCCCTAGGCCGTGCGGCATGGCGTAGACACCGTCGCCACCCACCTCCAGGCTCTATCTTGCAACCCATTCGCCGCCGCCAAGTTCCCTTCTCCTTGGGAACTTCCCTAACGCGCGTGCTACTCCTCGGGATTTAAAGGGACCGCGGCATGCTAGGGCTGCTGGGCCTCCTCAGATGATGTCATCCTTACAGCCCTATTTAAGGCTGTATAGTTCCTTACATCCCTGTATTTACTATTGTGGTCTAACTCCATTATCAAGAAGAACCACTATCCACTTCCCTTGTTCTCTGAGCTCTTCAACCAACCTTCAGGGTGCACAGATATTTTTTAAGCTGGACCTTCATGGGGCAATGAATGAAAGACTGCCTTTAATAACCGTGATAGACACTATGAATACCTTGTGATGCCTTTCAGGTTGTTCAATGCCCCCTCAATCTTCCAATTTATGGTTGAGTTCTTCTGAGACCTTCACTCCCATGTGGCAGTTTACCCAGATGATAACCTAGTCTTCTCTTTGTCTCATCCAATCTTCCTTGTCCAGCCTTGCCTTGCCTGCCCATCTCATCCATTGTCTTTTATGTGTCTTTGTCCTCCCTTGGCCTGACTTTCCGGATCTTGACTTCTTGTTTGGCCCTGACCAAGATTGCCTGCTGCCTGGACCTGACCATTCTTGTTAGCTGCCTTTCCCAATTTTGTCCAGTCTCTGACTCCATTCATATGCTGCCTTCCCTGACCCTGCTGTACCTTTACACTAGTTCTCTTCACCATTCTAGGGACTCACTTAAAACCTGCCAGCTACCAGAACCCAAGGACTGAACCCGTGAGGCAGGAGCTGATATAGGTGAAGTTCTAGTCTGTCCCACTACAGGGCATGTCTGCCAGCTGCCGGTGTAGGCCTTGTAGGTTCACCTATGAGGCTACATCTACTACACTGCAGCACAAAGATCTCATACCAACACCACCCTTCACATAGACCATACTATATCTTCAACAAACATATCTGGAAACTTTTGTATTTCATTCACTTTAAGATTAGTGAATTATTAATAATAATTAAATAGATCATGGGAGTGGGCAGTTGGGGTGGAAGGTCAAGATGAAAATTGCTCAAAAAATTGAACTATTTCAGATATGATAGTGCCATAAGAAACCAGGGACATATAGGTGTACTTTACCTTCAGAAAGGTTACATGAACAAGTTAAGGTGGTGCAAGATCATTTCAGACCTGTCTTTCCTGCACTGTTGGCAGATAAGTTCTTATTTCCTGGTTAAAAAGACTAAACATGCTTTTTCTTTAATCTGACAAAGTCATGATATAACAGCTTAACAGGCAGAATCAAAACAGAGTAAGAGTATTTCCTTCCAATGCCAATAGGGCCTGATTTTTAAAGCATGTACATGCTTAAAACTAGGTTTTATTTGTTTAAATGCCCTTTATCTCTGTAAGTGGGCTTTTGAAAATTGCTGTAATAGTATGTTGCATTTCCATGCATAACTCCTTTCAAAATTTTCCTGTAAAGTTGTATATTTCTATATAATAAAAAAATATATTTTTACCCTATTGGGTGTTTGCAGTTTTAGCCAATGGACTAGAAAGGTCTGAACACATGGTCTGATAACTTGTCCCATTCAAGTTTACCACAAGGTCTGAACACAAGTACATCAGTTTTTTACAATGCCTCCCTTAGGCTTACAAACCATTTTCACATGGGTTTTAAAAGACAAAATCAATTAATATAATTAAAGTGAATAAATATTAAAAAAGATGAAGAAACTGTGGGAATCAATCAAAGTCAGAACAAACATCTACATTTCATCAGCTATACTTGAGCAGGTAGTCCAACAAATGTTAAACTTATGTGAACACGGGAAAGGAATTTTCTAATTAAACTAACTAGTCCATTGCCCAGTTCCACCCATCTAAGTAATTTAGGGATAGAGAGTTATCCTTGGCTGGACCAAAATTATGGAACTCACTTTCAATAGAATTAAGACTATAGTCTAATTTTCAAACTTTTAAGAAAGATTTAAAAACGTGGTTATTTAGACAAGCATTTGGAGAGGAAGCATTTTAAACAATTTATGAATGGAGAAGCTGTGAAATAAAAAATGAAGCCTTTAATTGTTAATTTTTTATGAAGTTTGATTATACATATCTTTTGTTTAATTTTAAAGAATTATCTATGTTATTTTTTTAAACTCAATTATTTACATGTTTTTATTTTCTAGATGTTATTTATATTTATGCTGTAAACAGGTACGATTGTAACCAGAATATCGGTAAACAAATACATAAATAAATAAAATAATTAAATATGTTTTTGCATTGCTTTTCCTATGGAAATGGCTTATTATAAAATTGTTGCAACTACTATGTTTTCTTATCTATTTCAGACTTAACTGACGTAATCACAATTATGTAAGCATGCACAGTATATGGTGTCTTCATAACTGTGTAAAAATATTTGTATATATCACACATGGCTTTAATCATACGAGAGTTCATAAAAAAATTTCTTTTGAAAAATATATTTTAATGTCAACTACCTACTTTTTACTTTTTTATTAATTGCATTTCAAAAACTTGTTAATCTTTAATTCAGTTTTAGTTACATATAAAGGCTCAACTTCACAATTGCAAACACATAGCTGTTTGAGATAAAATTTTAAAAATAACCTTCTCTTTGTGCAGACATCATAATCTTGAGTTCACAGGCCATGTTTTGATGCCATTCAAACATCTGCAACTTCATAATTTCAATGAAGTCTCATCTCTGGTACCTCAGAGTTCACATTAGAAGAGAAAGGAAAGGAAAGCCTTGTCATGTATTGGCCCTATGCTTTTGAACAAAACCCAGAGAAACTGAGAATTATGCAAGATTACCTTGGCTTTTGGAAGCAGATTAAAACTTAGTTTTATCTTTTTGCTTTTGGAGGGTAAGTTTTAAATTGCACAGTTTTGGTATAATTTACCTTTTTATATGGCTCTGTCAATACTGTTTTTTGTGAGTTTATACCTGCTGTTATTACTCTTTTTATTTATTTTTATGCTTGCATTATATTTTTTAATTTTTTTGATTTATGGTTGTATTATTATATAGTTTATATTAATATTGTATTTTATATTTTCACTGCACTTTGTCCAGAACTGTTGTGCGTGCTGGCTGTGTGAGTGCTGCGACCAGGCCTGCTCACCTGGCACTACCATCCACCAGCACAGGCTTACCCACTGCCGCAAACCCCCGGCATCCCTGTCGCTCACTGTGACCTCCCTCGGCATCTCCATCTCTACAGGCCTTACAGCGGAGCTCCCATCAGGGCTCCATGTCCTCGGCCGGCTCGGTCCTGCCCTAGGTGTGTGCGCGCGCAGCGACCTCGCCAAACTTAAAAGGCCCAGCGTGGGAAACCCTCAAGAGGCGCGCCCCGATGACATCATCAGCCTTCCATATATAAGGCAGGGCTCAAACCCCTGATCCCTTCCTTGGCAATCGGGTCGACACAGTGAGTTTGCCTTCGTGTTCCAAGTGTCTCTTGTTCCAGAGTCTCCTGTTCCAGCGTCTCTTGCTTCCGTGTCCTTCTCAGGTAGTACCTATCCGGACTGACTTCTTGGTACTGACCTCTGCCTGACTGACCATTGCCTGCCTGACCACTCTTCTGCCTGCTGCCTGGAACTGACCCTTACTTGCCATGACTATGCACAGACTGACTCTGGTATTGACCCTCACTTTGGCTGACCTCTCTTGGACTGATATTCTGGCATTAACCTTTGCGCTTCACTTGGACACTCTCTTCCAGCCCCCGGTGACCTTCGTGCCTACGCACTTGGATAACAACTGTGGCTTCCACGAAGTTGCAGGTGCTGCTGGCCTCATCTGGAAGACCTCTCTGAACTGTTGCCTTCCGGAGGTCTCTGGCGCTTCCAGTTGTAGTCTAGTCCACTCGCTCTGCATCAACTGTGCACCCTTGCTCATGATGGGCACACCTCTCTGATACCTCTCTGGGAGACCACCAGAGGCCCACCTAAGTCCAGGTGGACTGGGTACCCAAGGGCTCAACCTGTGGAAATCCCAGACTGTTATTGGTGAAGCTCCAGCTAGCCTCAGTCTCCTTGTGTGCTCTGCCTTCTGGTGGCAGGCGCTCTTTGGGTCTGACCAGAGGACCGTACCAATCCTGCAGCAGGCCAAGGGTCCACCTCCAGCGCAACAAGAGCTGCTTTGCATAAGAAAATAATAAATTGAAGTAAATAAATAACTAAATATATATATGCTTACTTCCTTATGTAGGCTGTTAAAATATTACTTTTATATACTGCAACATACACACATAGGGGTAGATTTTCAGACCGCGCGAATAGGCGTACTTTTGCTGGCGCATCAGGCACAAGCAAAAGTACGCGGGATTTTAGTAGATATGCGCGTAGCCGCGCGTATCCGCTAAAATCCTGGATCGGCGTGCGCAAGGCTATCGATTCTATATAGCCGGCGCGCGCCGAGCCGCGCAGCCTACCCTCGTTCCCTCCGAGGCCGCTCCGAAATCGGAGCGGCCTCGGAGGGAATCCTCTAACGCCCTCCCCTCACCTTCCCCTCCCTTCTTCTACCTAACCCACCCACCCGGCCCTGTCTAAACCCCCTCCTTACCTTTGTCGGGGGATTTACGCCTCCCCGGAGGGAGGCGTAAATCCCCGCGCACCAGCGGGCCACTAGACCTGGAGGCGGGTCCGGAGGGCGCGGCCACGCCCCCGGGCCTGCCCCAAAACGCTGCCGACACGCCCCCAAAACGCCGCGCGGCTCGGGCCCGCCCCCGACACGCCCCCCTTGGAAAACCCCGGGACTTACGCGAGTCCAGGGGTCTGCGCGCGCCGGTAAGCCTATTGAACATAGGCGCACCGGCGCGCAGGGCCCTGCTCGCCTAAATCCGCCCGGATTTAGGCAGATTTAGGTGAGCAGGGCTCTGAAAATCCGCCCCATAGCGCAAAGAAAAGATTAATACCTCTTTCCATTTCTTCACTTCTAGCCCATTTCAGACACTACCACTTTCACTTATCCTTCATATATGCCTCGTCCCTTTCATGAATCCCATCTTTTTGAAGCTGTACATTGCATTCTGTCCTTTAATCTTATTGTCTGTGTTCTGCTCCACTTCTGTTATTTTTTTCCATGGTTGTACTCATCTAATTCGGCAATCTATACAGCTATGTTTTCTCCTGCTGCAGTGTGCTGCTATTTTGCTGCCTGAAAGTGGTGGATCACTCTGGCCATGCTTCACTCTGATTCTTCTTGTGATTATGTACTCCTCCAATATAACTATTATCTTTTTTTATCTGCTCCAGGAGTAGCCTCTCTGTGTTTCATTCTGGATCTTTAGAGACTATAAGCTAGCCTGAGACCTGAAGCTGGGTCTCTCAACTAGGAGGCTCCAGATCAAATCAGGCAAGTTCCTATGAATATCATAAACTAAACTCATTTATATCATTTTTAAGTAAGTCAAAATATAGAATAGCCTTCTAGCCTAATAATGGTAACATATTATTCCATGATATAACAATTTGCTTTGTACCACTTCTTTATTTTTCCTTTTCATTGTTCCAATGTTCCCTCTCCTCCCTCTCCCCCCCCCCTCCCCGGTTAACACGTTAATTGTAAAGCACTGTTGCTAATGTTCGTTTTATTTAGCACAGCTGCAATGTTTTTGTTAATTGTGAACCGATGTGAGGTTACTAAACAAATGTCGGTATATAAAAACTGCAAATAAATAAATAAATATCAGTAGACATGGGTGTGACTCCCAAACCTTACTCTTTGCTCATCGAGTTTACATGCTGTGAAGACAGTGGTCATAGGCCCCAAGATAACAAAAGTCATAGCCATCATGAAACAATCACACTTACAAGTGATATTCAGGGTGAACAAGCTATGGCAACATACCAAGGACTATCACTGTTGTTATGACTGTCGGCCTCAGCTGTCCGCAGCCGACCTAACTCATGTCATGTCATGCCAGGCTCTCCACGCCTGATAAATTTGCGGCTGTGGCCAGCTGCTACTGCCGCATTCCTCCTGGCTCTCTGTGCTCCACGTGGCGGCTGGAACACCGCCAATCTATGCTCCGACTCCGGGCCTCCCTAGGCGCACGTGCCATCTGTCCTCCTTTTAAAGGCCCAATGGTGGGAACTCCAGGGTCATCCCCGGCTGATGACATGACAAGCCTGAGATATTTAAGCACCTCCTTTGGCCTACAATAACCAACTTGGCAATGAGTTCCCTGAGCTCCTCTGGTGCTTGTTCCTGTTCTCCAGACCTGTGGTTCCTGCCTTGGATCTCTGCTCTCTGAGGACTCTGGCTCTGGGTACCCACTCCTCGGGGGCCTGCTCTGCGCTTCCCTTTCCGGGACTCTGTCTCTTCACTTCCCCGTTCCTCGGAGTAGCCTCAGCATTACTATACCAGAGATCCTGTCTCTACGCTTCCCCACTTCTCAGGGTAGCCTCAATGTTACTACACCAGAGATCCTGCCTTTACGTTTCCCCGCTCCTCGAGGTAGCCTCAACGTTACTATAACAGAGATTCGGTTTCTATGCTTTCCCACTCCTTGGGGTAGCCTCAATGTTACTACACCAGAAATCCTGTCTTTACGCTTCTCCGCTCCTCGAGGTAGCCTCAACGTTACTACACCAGAGATCCTGTCTCCATGCTTCCCCACGCCTCGGGGCCTGCCTGTGCGTCTCTGCATCGGAGATCCTTCCTTTGGTATATCCTATCTCCTGACCTGCCCAGCACTGTGATACCATGGAACTGTCTTTCTCAGATCCCGCTCCTCGGGGCACCCCTCAGTACTGCTTCAGTGCAGGTGCCTGCGATTATATGGCTGTGACGCAGACAACTCGTCTATGCCTCCACTCTCCTGGGCCACAGCCGTGGTCCAGTTGCCTGTGTTTCCATTCCACCTTGCCTCCCGACGGTGGGGTCCTGTGGGGCTCAACCCCTCAGGTAGTGACAACTCCCACCTCGGGCCAAAGGTCCACGAAACCTACAAAACCTAACAACTGTGATGCATGGGTTATAGAAGAAGGAGGGTGGTGCTTAATCAAGGGAAAAAATTGTGACACTGAATGAAGACTTCATGACCATTCAGGTACAGCTAAACCTTATGAATGGAAATGAGTTCTGATTAGACTAGAAGTTCAGTTGTAGACTATGGCAATTCAGATAAAAAAATAAGTTGAAGTGCAAGAAGCACCTTTCAGTTAAAGATTATAGCTTGAAATTTCATGAAAGTTCTCTATTAGAGAACTGAATCAGCAATTATATCTCTTCCATACATGGTTTGTATTGTTACCCATCATGAAATAAACATTACTGAAAATAAGTCATCTTTTGTGTCCATATTTCCAAAAAATATTTTTCAGTCCTCAAAACAGCCCTTCTCTTAATTGGCTCATGCTGTTCATATAATTGAGCCAATGTGATTGTAAAATAGAAAATTGCACAAAATTGTACTTAATTAAGTTACTATTCTTTACCTTAGTTGTCTGATGGCGATGTTTTCCAAATTTCATATATGAGGTCCATTGATCTGCAAATAGGCTCTACATCTTGGACTTCTCTTTGTGTCTAATAATTGAGTTCAATAATAACTAAAAAGGACAATAATTCAATAGGTCTTTTTTTTTCCCCCAGTTGGCTCTATGCAGTATCAAAGCTTATATAATCTCATGCATTCTTTATTGTAATCCCTTCAATGTATCACTGCATGTCATATGGCCTCTAGCAATTTGCACAATCTGAAATTTAAAAGTTCATTGTAGTCAAAAGCTCTTGGAGAGTAGCTGGGGATGGGTGTTTCATTTCTACATGAGGCATTTGTAGACAAAAGAAACCTTAAATACAACAAGTCTCAAAATGGTAAGCATGAGGCTCATTCAGAGAACATCCTAGGTAAAAAAAAAATAAAAGAGGATATTCTTTCCTATATAGAACAATGCAATACTTCTGGCAAATATGTGCAAGCTTAAGTAATACAAATGTTCTAAAGATGAGTTTATGATAACAGGAAAGTGTTCTGGAATAAGCAGATAAGCACCGACACACAGTACTTAGGACAATACAGTAGAGTAGTCTATGAACCCCACATCACAACTAGCATATTGATAACACTATGTATGATAAATGTACCCGTAAAAGTACTTTCAGTACACGCTGTCATGACCCACTTCTCTAAAAATTATTTTGTCTGATGATATATTGTAACCGAACCTTTGACGGCACCTGTTAGAATGTACTATTGTACACTTTTACCTACATTAAATATGTGCCTACATGTAAACCGTTGCGATGGTATTTAACTTAGCAACGGTATAGAAAAGATTTTAAATAAAATAAAATAAATTAACTTATACAAAGAATGCTACAGATGATGATCAGAAGATGTTGCTTCCTCACTCTATTGATAACACTTCTTCCTATTGGAAAAATGATGCCACTTGGGTTTTGTTTCTTCAATTATATTATAATCACCAGCATCAAGGATATACATCTTGTTCTTGAATATGAGAATTTTAAATCTATCAACAAGATATTTGTAAATCTTGTTTCATCATTTTTTTTGAAACCCTGGATCTAAACATGGTAATGGATGAATGGTCAAACAAATGATCTTTTTTTCCAGAAATTTCTAAGATTCATTTGATAATGACTCTAAAGCATGGGCAAAGCTAACAAATCACACTTATCTGCATTCTTCTCTTTCAGTGTTTAATAATAATAGTGTCATCTTTTTTGAAAAAAAAATGTTCAATGGATATATTTTGTACTTTGCCTCTTGCTCAAAGGAGAGCGCAACAGTTTGGAGCATCATTGCTTTGTGGAAAGTAGTACTGCAAAGTTTTAACTCAGTGATCCTAATCATAGCCACTGCATCCTATCATAGCTGAAACACTTTCCATATAGAAGTCCGCAATTACATTTTTCCTTTAGGATGGAACAAAACCAAGAAGAGCAGGATTCTATGCTTTTAGGATTTTGTAATCCAGAATTCCAAAAGGCAGATGATAGATGAAACAAAAACAGTGGTATAAATAGTTTACTTATATAAGACCCTTATAAAGAGTCTCTTCTCTCTGTTGAATATGCCTCCAAAGTTAGTCCTATAAGTTTATCTGGCTAACTTTCAGGCCGATGCAAAAAATCCTGTGGGAGAGCTGGCGCTCCGTCTTGAGCACCCGCTCTCCCGATTCGCACTCAGGCACCTCTCCTGGGCATGCAATTCTGTATTTAAATTAGGGCCCGCGCATCCCTAGTACCTCCTTATTAGCGGAAGTGGCGGCTGTCAGCGGGTCTAACAACCGATGCTTAATTTTACAAGCGTTGGTTTTGAACCCACTGACAGCCACAGGTTTGGAAAACGGATGCAGGCAAAAGTGAGTGTCCATTTTCGAACCCACCAAGAGGTGGGCAGCTTTTTTTTTTTTTTAAGAAGTTTTTGGGGTTTTTTTAGTTTTGGGGCCTCCGACTTAATATCGCTTTGGGCAGGTGTTAATTTCTGAGAGTAAAATGTGCGGCTTGGCCACACACTTTACTTTCAGTATCCCGGGTGACTAACTAATAGGTTCATCAACATGCATTTGCATGTGATGAGCGCTATTAGTGTTCGTGAGTTTGGAAGCACGTTTTCAAAGCGCTATTACCCCTTACAGTATAAGGGGTAATAGACGCGTGTCGAAAATACATGGCCAAATGGGTGCTAAATGGTGCGCTCGGCTGAGCCTACCGTACTGAATTGGCCTGTTTGTTATCTGGGTGGTGTCTGAATATAGACCTCCTTGTGGTTATGCTTGCAAACCCTCAGTCTCTTTAAATTTCAGGTCAATCTTCACTACCATTTTAGAGCAATGTGAAACAAAACCAGTTTGGGGGGAAAGTTGTATTAGAATTGCTGGATTAGACCTTTTTTTTTTAACATAGTTGTCTCAGTAACAGATTTCACAGTCAGTCATGCCTAGGTACTATTGGTACCCCAAACCTTCTTTTCCCAATCTCAAATTTTTCTATTTCTGTCCTGCATATCACCACTCCCTCCTCAGACCTCCAGGCTTGTGGCAGCAGCTCTCTGCAAAGCTCTGGTGGTGGTAAGTGGCATATCCTCAGCTTTATGGTAGTTTGGAATAGGTCGGTGTATGTTGCCAGAGAACCAGGAACAACAAGAGGGGAGGCAGTTCTTTGGCTCCATGTACTATGGGAGATGGCATGTCTTAAGAACATAAGAACATGCCATGCTGGGTCAGGCCAAGGGTCCATCAAGCCCAGCATCCTGTTTTCAACAGTGGCCAATCCAGACCATAAGAACCTGGCAAGTATCCAAAAACTAAGTCTATTCCATGTTACCTTTGCTAGTAAGAGCATTGACTATTTTCTAAGTCTACTTAATTAATAGCAGGTAATGAACTTCTCTTCCAAGAACTTATCCAATCCTTTTTTAAACACAGCTATACTAACTGCATTAACCACATCCTCTGGCAACAAATTCCAGAGTTTAATTGGTCGCTGAGTGAAAAAGAACTTTCTACGATTAGTTTTAAATGTGCCACATGCTAACTTCATGGCATGCCCCCTAGTCTTTCTATTATCTGAGAGAGTAAATAACCGATTTACATCTACCCGTTATACACCTCTAATGATTTTAAACACTTCTATCATATCCCCCCTCAGCCGTCTCTTCTCCAAGCTGAAAAGTCCTAACCTCTTTAGTCTTTCCTCATAGGGGAGCTGTTCCATTCCCTTTATCATTTTGGTCACCCTTCTCTGTACCTTCTCCATCGCAAATATATCTTTTTTGAGATGTGGCGACCAGAATTGTACACAGTATTCAAGTGCGGTCTCACCATGGAGCGATACAGAGGCATTATGACATTTTCCGTTTTATTCACCATTCCCTTTCTAATAATTCCCAACATTGCTTTTTTGACTGCCGCAGGACACTGAACAGACTATTTCAATGTGTTATCCACTATGACGCCTAGATCTCTTTCTTGGGTTGTAGCACCTAATATGGAACCTAACATTGTGTAACTATAGCATGGGTTATTTTTCCCTATATGCATCAACTTGCACTTATCCACATTAAATTTCATCTGCCATTTGGATGCCCAATTTTCCAGTCTCACAAGGTCTTCCTGCAATTTATTACAATCTGCTTGTGATTTAACTACTCTGAACAATTTTTGTATCATCTGCAAATGTGATTACCTCACTCGTATTTCTTTCCAGATCATTTATAAATATATTGAAAAGTAAGGGTCCCAATACAGATCCCTGAGGCACTCCACTGCCCACTCCCTTCCACTGAGAAAATTGTCCATTTAATCCTATTCTCTGTTTCCTCTCTTTTAGCCAGTTTGTAATCCACAAAAGGACATCGCCACCTATCCATGACTTTTTACTTTTCCTAGAAGCCTCTCATGAGGAACTTTGTCAAACGCCTCTGGGGAGCTAGCAGCAGTAAGGGAGGTGCCAAGTTTTCAACCCTGAGCAAAGTCATAACTACGGATGGGTTCAGGGGCCTGTGCCCCCTCACCTTTGGCTCAGGCCCCTACTCCTAATGGCAGGTTCATACCCCATAAATGTCCGCTTTTTAAGAGTGGAGGAATTGAAGGGTCTGGAGATACTGGACTCATGGAACCCAACTTTCAAACATCTGTGAGCAGCCCTTTACACATGCATATAGGGGGTTGAAGACTTGGCACCTCCCTTGCTGCTGCTAGCTTCCCAGACGTTCATTGATCTGAAGATATGCCCTATCCTATAGTAAGGTTCAGGATTCCCATGTGACCAAAGAACTGCCTCCTCTCATTCTGCTCCTGGCACTCTGGCATTGGGCCTGTGTCTGGTCCCAGGCCTCTGCCAGGCCCCAGTGTTGGACATGGCCCTAGGCCTGGGGCTCAACACCTGGACCCAGCCTTGAGCCAGCTGCCAAACCCATTTCTTTTTTCCTTTTTACAATGAAGTCAATGAGTCCAATTTTGGAAATCAGGATTTAACCCAACAAGATTGTGAATTCTAGTCCCAATCCCTATAATACTAGATCAGTGATTCTAGCACACAGGATATACCTAGTCTGTCAAGTTTTCAGGATATACACAATGAATATACATGACATAAATCTGAAAAGAACAAATGCAGTGTATGTAAATCTATTTCATACATATTCATTGTGGATATCCTATAAACCTTACTGGTTAGGCTTATCCCAAGATTGAGATAAGAACCACTGAACTAGATCACATGATATAAAGCTCACAGGAGGAGATGAGGGGACCATGACATGATAGAGATCTCTCTAGAATTTTATGGTGATGGACCACATTTGCATTGTTTTCATTCATCGATAAGGCAAATATTTTAATACTAGCATAATCCCTATTTCACCAACTACTAGATCTTTGGGTCCCAATCTTAGGAAAATGAGAAACTTCCAGTAGGGTTGTGCATTTGTTTAAAAGAATGGACAAAATACAATGAATGCCACCATTTTTGTTTCATTTCTAGACTCCCAAACTAAATGGAAGATGCCCACAAATTTAAATGAAAATTTTGTTTTATACATTTATGTATCCTATTCAAAGCTAATTCAAGTCTATGACTATGCTGAGCAAGCAGCAGAGGCAGGCAGAGACTAATTGGTAACTATAGGAACCAATTCTTGTTTGTGTGACATAGCAGTCTCATCAGAGCTGAGGTGGGACATGTTGGCACGGAGACCAGAAGGAAGACAAATCATGGTGAAGCATCTTTTTAACTAGTCTATAGCTGCTATCTGGATCAAGTGAAAATAATGTTCACCCACTGAAAGGCCTGAACATGTGCAAAGAAACTCTATTTGCTCTGTTGGATTTGGCAGAGAAGGATCTCTTGTCAGAAGCTCTCTGAGAGTTAAATCTTTAAAAAAGTAGGCATTGGCATTTAAAAATGTTTTTTCTGACGTCTGCTACAGTTATTTGTCCCATTCACTGTGACAAAAAAGACAATGGCACTGATTCAGATGTATACTGGGGACAGTGTATGAGTGGCATGGAGATTAAAGCAGTGCCAATTATTTTTGTTTTTCTGTCTGAAGCAACATAGCACAGTGCAGTATAGTGAGGTTATCTGCAGACAGATTGAAGAGAAGCTCAACTTTGTCAACCTTCTTGTTTCTGTTTCTAACTGTTTTTGTGTACAAAATGAGTCAGTCGGAAGTGCATATATATACACTGTATATGAGTATGAGAGAGAGATAGGCATTTCTGCACACTCTGGGCCTGATTTTCAAAAGCATTTACATGCTTAAAATTGGGTTTTACACATGTAAATAGACTTTACTCGACTAAGTGGGCTTTTGAAAATTGCTGCAATGTATGCCATTGAATTGTTCATAGGATTTACTCCTTTAAGTGTACTTTATATTAGTAAATGGCTTTTTAAAATTCCTACAATAATATGTCACATTTACACACATAACTCCTTTTAAAATTCACCTGACTGTGAGAGACAACCCTAGAAAGACAGAAACTGGTTTGTGCCACACTTAGCAAAGCTGCTGCTAACTATGCAGGTATGTTGATTCTGCGCTTACTAAGCACTGATGTGAACTCAGTCTGTGATAGACACATTAATTTAATACCTGAATGATAATGTGAGTGCTGAAGTATAAAAAATATTCTGACGTGATATTAAAACCCCCAGTAGGCACATCAAATGCCATCTTGCCACTGCGAGGAAAGGGCAGAGAAATTGCTGCAGAGCCAGCCCCAACCTGTGAGAAGTACTAGCAGAAAGAAAAAAAGGCAGTCAGGACCCTAAACGTAAAAGAGACTTTTTTTAGCTGCAGAAAGTCAGGACTGGAACTAGCTCAAGCCATAAGGAATTGAAATGGTGGGAGCATGTGCCATCACCACCACCTTTTCTTCTCCATATTGTTTTAGAAAAGGGCCAAAAGGCAGGAGAGCCATCCAAGGCTGGCATTAGCAAGGCAGGGGCAAGGACAGGGCATCAAAACTTACAATACTTTAAGCCAATGCCTTCTCAACCAGATCCTAGGGGCACTCCTAACCAGTCATGTTTTCAATAGATCCACAATGAATATACGTGAGATAGATTTGCATGCACTGCAACCATTGTATTAAAATCTATCTCATGCACAGTCATTGTGGATATTCTGAAAACCTGACTGGCTAGCTGAACCCCGAGGACTACGCTGAGAAGCATTGCCCTAAGCCAGCAGTATACTCCTCCATGATTTCTTCTTCTCCTTGAATTGAATAATATTGAAGAGCTATTAATAGCTGAGGAGAATTTGGAAGCTCTAGTCAGTAGTTCTCAGCTTTCACTGAGGTGGTGTATGAAACTGCTGGTATTGAGAGCAACCCCCAGGAAGAACAGCCAAGGTAGACAGTATGAGCGATGCTCCTAGTACTTTTTCCTCATGAACCACTCTCACTCTCAATTCCAATGTTGGCATCAGTACAGGATGCAGAGATGAGATTGCACAAGATATCCCTGGTCTGGAATCACTTTAAGTGAGGGAGAACCCATGTTTTGCTCAGTGTATTCACTGCAGTAAGGCGATCAGTGAAAGGAATGTACTGGGGCATCTAGAAAATGTTGGTATGCAACATTACCTGAAGAAGCAGTATCCACTAGCATTGGCATCAGAGGAAGATGGTAATACTATCTTGGGGGCCCCCTCTGCTTTCCAGTTTATTTATAAACGATCAGGGATACGACGAGTGAGATGATCAAATACAGAGTAGTTAAATCACATGCAGATTGTGATAAATTTCAGGAGGACCTTCTGAGACTGAAAAATTGGGCATCCAAATGGCAGATGAAATTTATTGTGGACAAGTGCAAAGTAATGCTAAGGAGAGATAGGGTAAGAGGTCTTTAAAATAATGAGAGGACTAGAATGGGTAAATGTGACTTGGCTATTTACTCTTTCAGAAGGACTAGGGGGCATTCCATGAAGTTAGCAATTTAAAAAAAAATTGGGGAAAATTATTTTTCACTTAATGCACAATTAAGCTGTGGAATTTGTTGCTAGAGGATGTGGTAGTGCAGTTAGTGTAGCTGGGTTCAAAAAAAGTTTGGATAAGTTCTTGGAGGAGAAGTCCATTAATGGCTATTAATCAAGGTGACTTAGGGCATAGACACTGCTATTACTGGCATCAATAGCGTGGGATCTATTTTAGGTTTAGGTACTTGCCAGGTACTTGTAGCCTGGATTGGTCACTGTTGGAAACAGGATGCTTACCCAATCTGGCAATTTCTTATGTTTTTATGTTCTAAAAAAAAGAAAAGCCTTAAGAAAGGGGTTGAAAAGGAGAAGACTCTTCCCCAAGCTGATCCCATGGCTCCTTCCATCAGTCAATTGGCAGGTCAGCAACCCCTTGCCGTGGTTTTGTAGCAGCAACTCATCAAAAAGGAAATGATGTGGTATTCTGTATCACTGTGCCAGGGCAAAAAGCAGACAGCATCATGGAAATGATTGCCCTAGAGGATAGGGGAGAACCTAAGCTTTAAGCGTCTGCTGGACCTGTCAGCCCCCAATTACAATGCGCGTCCAGGTCTACACTTAACAGGCAGGTTATCCCTCCTCCGTTACAACCAGGGCCATCGTCTCGGGCAGCTGCTGCTGGCTAAGGCAGAGGGGAGTAGTGTTGCATTTCACCAGCACCATCCACACAAATGCTGGACATGCTTACCTCCCCATGACAGCACCATGGTAGGAGCTGACTCCAGCAGGGACAGACAGAAGCTCTGGATGATACCAAATATCAGGGAGCAGCTGGACCGATGGATAGCCCTCATACATTATGCAATATCTTATCAACCATAGGAAAGATGCAGGAGGTTTGGCAGCAAGCAAGGAGAGACATGAGTCTTCGTGAAGGTTTTTTTTTGTTTTTTTTTGTGACAGACGGTAGTGCAAATATGATAAAGGCAATGAAAGATGGGGGCTTTCAGTGGATCCTTTGCTTTGCGTGCTTGCTGTACCTGGAAGTGAGGAATGCCTTGGGGCTAAGGCTCAAGAACCGTGGTATTCCAGTCCCGAAGGACCTCGTAGAGTGGGGCAGTAAACTAGTGGGGCATTTCTGTTGAAGGATAAAGGGTGAACAGCTTCTCCATAAGAAGCAGGAAGAAGTAGGGATGCCTCATAAGCATCTGATTCAAGACGTTCGTACCCAACGGAATTCCACCTACCTGATGCTGCAGAGGTTAGCGGAGCAGCAGATGCCCCTTTCATTATCTGCGTCTGGAAACAATGACAGTGTTGATTCTCCCCCCCCCCCGATCATAATTATTGGGTAGTTATGAAGCAACTGATACAAATCCTGTAGCCTTTCAAGGAAACCACAGAGGATTTGAGCTCTAGAAGTGGCACCCTGAGCAGGATCATCCCCATAGTAAATATTCCGGAGGGAAGTTTAGATAGAGGTGTGCAGGCCAAAAATATTTGTGGTGTCATTTTGTGTCATTGGAGGACAAATGCCCATGTTGTTTAGGTTTTTCCCAATTTTTTTTATTTGTTTGTTTTCTTAGGTTTCTGAAATTATTTGTAAATAGTGCACATTAAGGGGTAGATTTTAAAAAAGTGCGCCTTCACGTACTTTTGTTGGCGCATCAGGCGCAAACAAAAGTATGCTGGATTTTAGTAGATACGCGCGTAGCCGCACGTATCCGCTAAAATCCTGGATCGGCGCGCGCAAGGCTGCTGATTTCGTGTAGCCGGCGCGCGCCGAGCCGCGCAGCCTGCCGCCGTTCCCTCCGAGGCCGCTCCGAAATCGGAGCGGCCTCGGAGGGAACTTGCTTTCGCCCTCCCCTCACCTTCCCCTCCCTTCCTCTATCTAACCCCCCCCCCCCCCCCCCGGCCCTATCTAGACCCCTCCCCTACCTTTGTCGGGGGATTTACGCCTCCCGGAGGGAGAAGTAAATCCCCGCGCGCCAGCAGGCCGCTAGCGTGCCGAGACGCGACCTGGGGGCGGTTCCGGAGGGCGCGACCACGCCCCGGACCGCCCTGGGCCGAAACCATGCCCCCGGGCCCGCCCCCAAAACACCGCATCCTGCCCCCAAAACGCCGCGCTGATCCGACATGCCCCCCCAACACGCCCCCCTCGAAAAACCCCGGGACTTACGCGAGTCCCGGGGGCTCTGCGCGCGCTGGTAGGCCTATGGAACATAGGCGCACCGGCGCGCAAGGCCCTGCTCACGTAAATCCGGGCGGATTTACGCGAGCAGGGCTTTTAAAATCCACCCCTAATAGTATATTGCTGCAAATAGGGCACACTGTTTCAAAATTGTGTATGTTATTCTTAAGTGTGAAGTATTTCCGAATAGTGCACAATATAAAGAATAAAAGGAATAAACTTCATATTTTTTCTATCATTTTGTTTTGAAAATGACGTCTGAAGAATGCGCATCCCTAATATTAGAGGGTTTCCATAAGAAGAGCGAATGGAAGCAGAGGCGCAGTTTCTGGACTCCCTGCAGCAGTAGCAGCATCAGGTGCAAGTGATACCGCCCCCCTACACACCCTCCCTCCCTCACCACCCCATCCATTTTATGGCTTCCTGATATTCAGTCACCACCTCTCCTTCCCATCGCCACCCCCTGCCCCCTTGTACAGTTCCTACCCCACCCTGCCTCCCCTATGCGCTTCATCCCCCACCCCCGTGCTACCCCCCACTTTGTCGTCTCTTGTATATAATTAATTTATGTCCAACCTGGTTAACCACATGTAATCTCATTTAATAACTGTGGCGCCCGTTGGCTCTACAGTAAAGTTGTCACCTTTTAACTTCCTATCCTTCCTCCATCTATCATTGTAATTTCCTTTCTCAGTTGTCTGTAAACCGACATGATGTTTTTTTTTTTACGAATGCCGGTATATAAAAGTTATAAATAAATAAATAAATAAAATAAAAATACTGAAACCTCCGACAGAAAACATCATCTACATGCTGCCACGGTTTGTGATCCACGAGTGAAAGGGAGTCTCCCCTCCCTCCTCCCCAGTCCCAGCATCTTATATGAAAGAGATACCGGCAGCTAGGGTGATTGAGAAAGGGTGCCAGAGGCAGAGGCACAATGGGGATGTTGCACAGGAATGATGTCCATCCCAGTGAGAAGAGCAAGCGTGAGGCAGGCACCCTGTCAGCTACCACTTCCTCCCCATCTCAATACACCATAGCAATGTTGCTTCCACAGAAACCTCTCTCTCCCCTGACACAGGCCATAGCTAAAGCAGCTGGTAAAGGAGGACTCCTTGCCTCACCAGAGCAATCCGCTGGCCTATTTGGGCACAAAGTCCACAGTCTGACCAGCTCTAGCCGAGGTGGCTTAGCGTTATTTTGTTCTTTTTTTTTTTTCCCCCCCAACAACTAGCATGCCCCGTGAATGTATCTTCTCGACGGCAGGAAGGTTGAGAACTCTCATTATTCAAGGCTGGTGCTGAAGTTGATGGCAAAACGGATCCTTTTGAAAATCAATCTGCCTTTGCTGGGCTTTTTCAGAATTTTAATGCAAGTGGCAAGATAACTAAAAGCACCTTGGTGCTCTTGTTTCCACTCTGTCTAGCTACCATGCCTCAGATGCTATACCTTGGGGGGGGGGGGCTTTCTGCCACTCTGCCTAACTGCCATGCCCCTGATGTACCAACCTGGGAGATTTTCTGCCACTCTGCTTAGCTTCAATGCCCCCAATATACCACCTTAGGAGCTATGACGCCTCTACGTGGTTTGCTGCTTGGATCCCATCCTAGTTCTCCCATTCTGCTTCTTTCTTGTTTATAAAACCTCACAAACATGATTACTGACAAACATTACCATGAAATACACACAGAAAAGTCCAATATTATTAAATAAAATATTCTAAAGACAGAAACAAAAGATCCTTAAGAATTTAACACAAAGTATCAGAAAAATGGACTTTCCATGACATCTATAAGAGAACATAGTAACAGTAAATGATGGCCGAAAAAGACTCAAGTGGTTCATCCATTCTGGCCAGCAAGCTTTATTTATTTATTCTTTTAATTCATTGTCATTCTGTTAATGTAGTAACTGCTACTTCATGCAGGTTACTGTTACCCTTTATCTTCATTTCCACCTTTTGGCCACTAGTGATCCTCTGTATTTATCCCAAGATCTTTTGAATTCCATTACAGTTCTCACTTTACCTCTAATAGAAGGGCATGCCATGCATCCACCATCCTTTCTGAGAAGAAATATTTCCTGATGTTGCTCCTGAGTCTACCCCCTTCCAGCTTCATATTATAACCCCTAGTTCAACAGCTTTCCTTCCACTGAAAAGGCTCAATTCCCATGAATCACTTATACCCTTCAAGTATTTAAATGTCTGTATCATATCCTACCTGTCCCTTCTCTCATCCAGTATATATTAGGGATGTGAATCGTTTTTCAACGATTAAAATTATCGTCTGATAATGTTTATATCGTCTTAAATCGTTATAGAACACGATACAATAGAAATTCTAACGATTTATCGTTAAAAATCGTTAAATCGTGTTAGTGCGCACTAACTCCCCGTTAGTGCGCACTAACTCGATTTAGTGCGCACTAACTGAAAATGATACAAATAAACACTTTCCAGGTCACTGAAGGTCAGTTAGGAATGAATATGTGTTCCTATTGGCTGGCTGCCCTCTTATCTATTGATGTTACCACTGAGGTGATGGTTGGGGGGATGGGAAATGGAACTGGAAACTAACGAACACCAACAGAAAATGAAACAAAGTGTTCACACTTCCCAGGTCAGTAAAGGTCACTTAGGAATGAATATGTATGTATGTATTCCTATTGGCTGGCTGTGCTCTTATCTATTGATGTTACCAATATGGTTGGGGGGATGTGAAATGGAAACAGTTGGAAGCTTGACAAAAAAAGTAATGTAATGATCAGCACTCACCTGACTAGAACTTGTTTGTTTATTATTTTTGTTAGCAGGCACCTGAAATGCTAGTGCATGTTGAATTTGCCAATCACTGTGCATTTTAGAAAGGTGGTCCTGGCTGGAACTGTACACAGTTCAAATATATGTAATTGATTGTTGGTAAGTGTATTTTTTAAGTAGCCACACTGGCACCAGTATGTTTACTTTTCCTCCTACTTAACTCACTAGCTCAGCTTTGTAAGAAGGGCTTCTCTGCTTGTGTGTTGTTTTTGTTTGGTGTGAGGAGAGCAGAAACATCAGATCTTTATTCAATCTACTACAGTCATCTCTTACAGTGCCCTATCCCTATTAATACCAGGAGTGTTGTGATCTTCCTGCACACAGTGCCCTAACCCTGATACCAGTCTGAGACAGCTCCCTCCCTGCATTACTAGTGAGAGGCTGGCTTCACAGACAGGGGGGAGCTGCCTGACCCTCACTCCTGACTTCCCCCATGGCCCAGCTAGTGAATGGTGTGTGGGTGAGGGGGGGGGGGGGAGGATGGTGAAGTCTGAGACAGCTCCTTCCCTGCATTACTAGTGAGAGGCTGGCTTCACAGACAGGGGGGAGCTGCCTGACCCTCACTCCTGACTTCCCCCATGTCCCAGCTAGTGAATGGTGTGTGGGTGAGGGGGGGGGAGGATGGTGAAGTCTGAGACAGCTCCCTCCCTGCATTACTAGTGAGAGGCTGGCTTCACAGACAGGGGGGAGCTGCCTGACCCTCACTCCTGACTTCCCCCATGTCCCAGCTAGTGAATGGTGTGTGGGTGAGGGGGGGGGGAGGATGGTGAAGTCTGAGACAGCTCCCTCCCTGCATTACTAGTGAGAGGCTGGCTTCACAGACAGGGGGGAGCTGCCTGACCCTCACTCCTGACTTCCCCCATGTCCCAGCTAGTGAATGGTGTGTGGGTGAGGGGGGGGGGGGGAGGATGGTGAAGTCTGAGACAGCTCCCTCCCTGCATTACTAGTGAGAGGCTGGCTTCGCAGACAGGGGGGAGCTGCCTGACCCTCACTCCTGACTTCCACCATGTCCCAGCTAGTGAATGGTGTGTGGGTGAGGGGGGGGGGAGGATGGTGAAGTCTGAGACAGCTCCCTCCCTGCATTACTAGTGAGAGGCTGGCTTCACAGACAGGGGGGAGCTGCCTGACCCTCACTCCTGACTTCCCCCATGTCCCAGCTAGTGAATGGTGTGTGGGTGAGGGGGGGGGGGGGAGGATGGTGAAGTCTGAGACAGCTCCCTCCCTGCATTACTAGTGAGAGGCTGGCTTCACAGACAGGGGGGAGCTGCCTGTCCCTCACTCCTGACTTCCCCCATGTCCCAGCTAGTGAATGGTGTGTGGGTGAGGGGGGGGGGTGGATGGTGAAGTCTGAGACAGCTCCCTCCCTGCATTACTAGTGAGAGGCTGGCTTCACAGACAGGGGGGAGCTGCCTGACCCTCACTCCTGACTTCCCCCATGTCCCAGCTAGTGAATGGTGTGTGGGTAAGGGGGGGGGAGGATGGTGAAGTCTGAGACAGCTCCCTCCCTGCATTACTAGTGAGAGGCTGGCTTCACAGACAGGGGGGAGCTGCCTGACCCTCACTCCTCCGGGGTATTGTGATCTTCCTGCACACAGTGCCCTATCCCTGATACCAGGGGTGTTGTGATCTTCCTGCATGCAGTGCCCTATCCCTATTAATACCAGGAGTGTTGTGATCTTCCTGCATGCAGTGCCCTATCCCTATTAATACCAGGAGTGTTGTGATCTTCCTGCATGCAGTGCCCTATCCCTGATACCGGGATGTGTGCAAGAAGATCACAACACCCCCGGTATCAGGAATAGGGCACTGTGTGCAAGAAGATCACAACACCCCCAGTATCAGGAATAGGGCACTGTGTGCAGGAAGATCATAACACCCCTGGTATTAGGGATAGGGCACTGTGTGCAGGAAGATCACAACACTCCTGGTATTAATAGGGATAGGGCACTGTGTGCAGGAAGATCACAATACCCCTGGTATCAGGGTTAGGGCACAAGTTCTAGTCACATTGACTGATCACATTACTTGTTTTGTCAAGCTACCAACTGTTTCCATTTCCCATCCCCCATATACTGTCAGTAGGAAACTTGGTAACATGAATAAATAAGAGGGCAGCCAATAGGAATACATATTCATTCCTAAACTGACCTTAACTGACCTGAAAAGTGTCAAATTGTATCATTTTCAGTTAGTGCGCACTAACTCCCAGTTAGTGCGCACTAACTCCCGTTAGTGCGCACTAACTCGAGTTAGTGCGCACTAATCGGAAAAAAAAACGATTTTTAACGATTTTTTAACTAAAAAATCGTGCCTAAGACGATTTTCTTGCCCTGCCACACGATTTCTTTCGTTAAGACGATATGGAAAACGATTCACATCCCTAGTATATATATATATTTAGATCCTTCAGTCTCATATCCTATGGCTGTTGATGGAGATCGCACACCATTTTGGTTGCCTTTCTTTGGACTGTTTTGATACTGTATCTATCTTTAAGATATGGTCTCCAGAACTGAACACAGTATTCCAGATGAGGCCTCACCAGGGGCAATATCACTTCCATTTTCCTGATGATTATGCCTCTTTTATGCAGCCCAGCATTATTCTGGCCTTATCCACCGCCTTGTCATGTTGCTTTGATGCCCTGAGGTCTCTCTTCCAGCATACCAGTCTCTTGCTCCCCCATCATGTATTGCTCCTTTGGATTACCGCTCCCCCAGATGCATAACTCTGCACTTTTTGGCATAGAATCCCAGCTACTAAACCTTTCACCACCCCTCAAGCTTTCTTAGAGCACTTTCCATTCTCTCTACTACTTCAGGCATATCCATTCTGTTGCATAATTAAGTATAAAATGTTATATATATAATAATAAAAATAAACCATGAATCCCATATTCCCAATTATCCTTAAAAACTATCCATGGCAATTTTTATGATATCACAGTCACAAAGGAAGGCCTGAGTGAATGATATCTATTGTCCACAGAGTTCAATTAAAGAGCAGATTACTTTATTATGAACATTAAAATATTCCTAGAAATAAATGCAAGAAATAACCATGGTTGTCAAGTGTGCAACTTGTCCCAACCCAGACATGTGTTGTGTTTCAGAAAATTGCTTTTTTCAAGGAGAGGCAGACATGTAATTATAATGAACAAAATAACATGAAGTAAAAATATCAAGTGGACAAAGGAAAGCCATCTACAAATTATACAATGAAGGTAATAGTAATGATTTAACATTATAGAATACTTTCATTATTAGAATGTAACAGTCAATGTGGCATTCTAAGTCTAAAATAAGCCAGAAACTATATGACAAGCATTTATACACTGAAAAAGAGTGCCATAACAGTCACATGACCAGGCATTGATAAAAAAAAAACAAACAGAGAAACCAGGAAAAAATAGGAGCCAATCAGAATGAGCAGCTAGCATTACAGGCAAGCATTCCATTCTGTCTCTGAGATAAGACCTGAAGGATGCAGTGTACTGAATGAAAAAAATATATCACCATAGATTAAGTTTCAGATCAAAGCGTTAAATAATCATAAAACAGTAGAAATGTATTAAATTAGCACATGAAGACCAGCGGTCACTTTTTGCACTAACCTGGCTGTATTAAAAAAAAAGAGGATGGGATTTTATGATTGTTTTTATTAACTTTTACTGTTGGGTGAAAAGAAGACAACATTTTTTAAAACTACAGACACTCCTGTAAAGAAAGCAGGAAACAATAGCTAGCTGTCAGAGCTAGCTGATATGCACCTTTGATCAGCCAAATGAATGTTGCAAGCATTTCTTATAGAAAGGAGATTGGTTATCGATCTATATCAAAATATGCATGCTAATCCCGGGCAGTAGAGAGTATTTTCAAGTGGAGTTAATAATCTGATTGCTGTCCTGTCTGGTGCAATTCACTGAACTCAGAGTGCTAATCAGTCTGGGGGTCCTGCAGTCAAATGTACTTTGCTGTTTAAATTTGGATTTGTGACATTGATTGAGGAGTCCTTGTAAAGGTGTTGACAAATCAAATTGCTTGTTCCAGTGGTGTTTTGCTAGAGATCAAGTCCAAAGTAATATGCAGTGAATTTGTTCATTACTAGCAGGGTGAAAGGAATGATAAAATTTGCCCGTGTCATTACTGCAGACACAGCCCCAATCAAAGACATGTTTTGGCTTGAAGAAAATGTAGTTTGGCTTCAGTTCACTTTAGCTGTTCCTTGAACACTGGAGAATAGCACTTGGGATTTTTTTTTTTTATTGAATATTAGTTTTAAACAAGGTCATAAAAAAAATACCCCCCAAAATCATTGTGTTTTTTTAAGGTGATACATTTACGTGGGTTTGTAGAAAGAAATGCTAATACAGAAAATGAAAAACACTCCTTTCCAACAGATTTCTCTTTTTCTGTGTCTACTGAAAATAGAACCTAGAGGACAGATTTATGTTACAGGCAAAGGCAATTCAAAAACTTAATGCGAAAAAAGAGAAAAAAGATTGCCTGCAAGTCCATTCTGGCCAGGGAGTTTCATAGAAGCAAAGATCCTCAAGCCCGCTACCGTATGCAAGAAGTTTGAACCAACGTGAGTGGGAGCAAAATGACTTTTCCATGTTGCAGTTAGTCTTTTATTTACATCTACAGTACGTGATTACTCATCCAGCATTATATCAACATTTAATACACTATATTTTCCTCTTAATAGCCCAGTAAGCCAGTAATTTATATACTGTTTATCAAATAATAAACAGAGAGAAATGAGTTTTGCTGGAAACTGATACCTTGTAGGTACTTTGTTGCTCACTGCAGTTCGAATCAAAATGTCATTATTCATTTTATAATGTTTTTGTTATTGTTCTTTCTTCATTGTATGTCATTCTTTCAGGACTTCCTTTTTTTTTTTTTTTTCCATTTCTGAGGAAGCCATGGACTATGGTCCCATCTCTGACCACCCCTCACGCCCCACGCACAGCACTGTGAGTGCTAAGCAGCCAGAGTCCTTGCTGGGGAAAAACCTTGTAGGGAGTTGGGTGGCTGCTTCAGGGGTTTCTGAGACTTAGCAGTCTCCTCTCTCCTTACCATGGCGGCAGCTTGCCAGTAATGCTCCTTTGTCCCTTTTCTGTTTCACATTGTCTAGGGGCTTCTCCTTCTCACTGCATTGGTTTAAATTTCATTTTTAATGCTGTTTAATTATGGGGGGGGGGGGTTCCCCACAGCATCGGCGGCTCCCTCCTTCCCCCCCCCTCTTAATATGTCACATCTTGCACAGGATGAGGGATGGTGCCAGCTCATGGTGTGATTCCTGAGGAAATTGGTGGCAGCCGTAGACAGAAAACCAGGAGATTGCTGGTGGGTGCAGAGCCAGCAGTGCTGGAGATGGATTTTCGGCTAAAAATTCCACTGGATTCATGGGGGCAAGGATGTCAATGCTGTGAGGTGGATTGGGTGTGTGTGTGTGTGCAGGGGGAGTGTGGTGCTGGAATGGAGGTGTGTAGAAGTGGTATAGTGGTTACTAAACACTACATAGAGTAGTGGGCTAAGAACCAGAGAAGTCAGGGATCAAATCCTTATTCTCCTACTAATGATCCTTGTGACTATGGGCAAGAGTTTGCCCTCTATTGCCCCAAATATCAATTTAGATTGCAAGCCCTCTCTGGGTCGAGAACCTACCTTCTATACCTGAACTGCAACTTCCCTTGAGTTTCGATAAGTGAATATTTAAATCCAAATTCCCCCAAAAAAGCATAGCAGATTGTGTAACATGTAGTAGGCAGATAGTGGTGGGAGGAGGAACTTGCTATGATAAGGAGCAGGAAAGCTGGTTTTGTGTTCCAGCAGGAACAAAGTTGTTTTTGAGGGAAATGGGATTACACAGGAGGAACCTGATATTCAGTCGGGTGTGAGCAGAGTATGTAGCACATAAGCAGGAGGGTAAAAGGTAACCCTTCTGTCCTGCATTAATACTGTGGGGGAGAGTGTGCCAGTAGGAAGGGAGAATGTTGCACTGAGTGGGGCAAATGATCAGCCTCCAGTCACATGGAAGGGGTACAGATTTGATGCTAGAAGTTGGGGTCCTGAACTTGGGTGCAACATCACCGGCCCCTCAGTTATCTGTACCTGTCACTTTGATCGGGGACTCCAGGTCCTTTCCAGTTCTTGCTCTGATGGATTCCAGAGCAGGAAGCAATTTTATCCTCAAGGACCTAGTTCAACCTCTGGGTATAAAAACCCATCCTCTGAAGACCTCCTTGTGCATTGCTTGCATCTATGGAGAACTGCTACCCGGTCGAATATTCCTGACCACAGAGCCAGTTCAACTTTGTACTGGTGGTTTACATACTGAAGACATTGAACTACTGGTACTGGAGAAATCCATTCACCCGGTAGCCTTAGGACGAACTTGGCTTCAACGTCACTCCCCTCTATTTGATTGGGGGTCATTCCAGCTGGTGGAATGGGGTTCCTCCTGCCATCAGTCTTGTCTACGTAAAGTGGTGCCACCACCCATGGTTTCTCTGGTGGCCACCTCTTCCAGTATACTCACTCCCTATGCGGATTTTGAAGACGTGTTTTCTAATTAAAGAGAAGACCTTATTCTACCTCTTTGGAGGTTTGATTGTCCCATTGAACTCCTACCTGGGACCACAAATCCCGAGGGCATTCTTATCCTTTGTCTCTTCCCGAGATTAAGGCCATGATGGAGTGAATTCAAGGAAACCTTGTGAAGAGGTTCATCCATCCCTCCACTTCTTCTGCCGGTGCAGGATTCTTCTTCGTGATGAAGGATGGGTCTCTCAGGCCATATATCAACTACCATGGCTTAAATGCAATTACCCACAAAGACAAGTACCCTCTGCCTTTGATCTTGGAACCTATTTGACTGTGTGCACGGGGCCTCTATATTCACCAAGTTGGACTTACGCGGGGAGTACAACTTGGTGCGGATTCGCCCTGATGATATCTGGAAGACCACTTTCAACACCAAAGACTGGCATTACGTATATCTGGTGATGCCCTTCGGCCTCTGTAATGTGCCTGCAGTATCCCAACGAATGATGAATGAAATTTTCAGAGACCTACTATACACCAAGGTTGTGGCATACCTTGATGACATCCTTGTCTTTTCCAAAGATCTGGCTATGCACCGCACCGACGTTCGTACAGTTCTTCAATGTCTCCGTGAGAATCAATTATTCGCAAAATTGGATAAGTGTTTGTTTGAGAAGTCCAGTTTGCTCTTTCTTGCGTACATCATTTCACAACAAGGATTTTCGATCGATCCCACTAAACTCAAGGGAGTCCAAGACTGGCCACAGCCTCTGGGTCTTAAAGCACTATGACGATTCTTAAGATTCTCAAATTATTATCTTCATTTTATCCCACATTATTCAATCCTGGCAGCTCCCCTTACTGCGTTAAATTGTAAGGGCCAAGATACTCAAAACTGGACTCCAGAAGCCATTACAGGCCTTTTATTGCCTCAAAGAAGCCTTCCTAGCTGGTTCCTGTCTCCATCATCCAGACCCAAACTGCCCCTTCCTGGTTGAGGTGGATGCCTCCGCGATTGGGGCTGGGGCGGTCCTAAGCCAACGCTCCACTTCTGGATCCATAATTCTGTGTTCATTCTATTCTTGCAAGTTCTCTTCAGCGGAACAAAATTATAGTATTGGAGATCGTGAGTTACTCGCCATTAAACTGGCTCTTGAAGAATGGCGCCCATGGTTTGAGGGTGCTCAACACAAGTTTGTTGTATTCACACATCACAAGAATCTGGAACATTTGAGCCATGCCCAACGTCTTAATGCCCGTCCAGCCCAATGGGCTTTATTCTTTTCTAGTTCAAACTTTTCAAAGTTGAACTTCGATAGCAAAGTTCAACTTTGAACTTCGCTATCGTCCAGCTGGAAAAATCCTCCAGGCAGATGCCCTATCATATTCTTTTGAGACAGAAGATACTCCGAAAGAACCAGGTCACATAATAGACCATAAGAGCCTGTCTGTGACTCACCCAGTCCCCACTAGGAAGACTGTTGTGCCCCATTGACTCTGTGAAAGAGTCTTCCGGTGGGCACATGACTGGGTTTGCTGGTCACCCAGGACGAGCACGAACCCTGGCGCTGCTCCAGTGGTTTTTCTGGTGGCCCACTATGGTCTCTGATGCTAATGCATACATTGATTCCTGCAACACTTGCGCTAAACAAAAACCCCTGGTCGGTCAACCCTGGAGTCTGCTTCAGTCACTTCCAGCTCCAAAAGAACCATGGACACTCCTTTCTACAGATTTCATCGTGGACCTGCCACCATCTAAGGGCCACATGGTCATATGGGTTATGATAGATTGATTCTCTAAAAAGGCCCATTTTGTCCCCCTATCGGGCCTACCATCTGCTCTCGAGTTGGCACACCTGTTCTTTCGTCACATCTTCTGATTGCATGGCTTACCCAAGGACATTGTCTCCAACAAGGGTCCACAATCTGTTGCCTGATACTGGCGCGCCCTTTGTCATAAATTTGGCATCAACATCATTCTAACAATAGCCTATCATCCTCAAGCCAA
This sequence comes from Rhinatrema bivittatum, assembly GCF_901001135.1. Taxonomy (NCBI): domain Eukaryota; kingdom Metazoa; phylum Chordata; class Amphibia; order Gymnophiona; family Rhinatrematidae; genus Rhinatrema; species Rhinatrema bivittatum. The sequence continues at coordinate 74,852,687 of NC_042621.1, read as the reverse complement.
TGGACAAGCTGAGCATATGAATCGCTCCTTGAAGTCTTTTCTCCATGCCTATATCAATGAAGATCAAGACAATTGGTCCGAACTCCTTCCTTGGGTAGAGTTTTCCCACAACTCCCATATTGCCACTGCTACAGATACATCACCGTTTTCCATCATCTATGGGAAGCAACCATGACCGCCATTGCCCATACCCTTATCAGTACCCTCTCCTGCTGCACAGGCCACTGCTGATGCCCTCAAGGCACTCTGGGAACAGATGAACCTTTGCTTACGCCAAGTCACATCCCGGGCCAAGAAATCTGCTGATAGTTGCTGATGCTCAGCTCCTGAATTACTTCCTGGCCAGAGAGTCTGGTTGAGCACTCGGTATAATTGGCTCAAGATACCTTCTCGAAGGTTTGCATCAAGGTAAATTGGACCTTTTCCAATCATTTGTCGTGTTGGACCAGTTACATACCAGCTTCGGCTACCGCCTACATTGGGAATTCACAATACATTTCACATATGTCTTTTGAAGCCAGTGGTCCTATCCTGGCCTTCACAAAAAGCTCCCGAACCACCTCCATTGGTTGCTGAGACTGACACCACTTACAAGGTTCACGAAGACATCCGCCGTAGGGGCTGCTGGTGGGAATACCACTTTTCCTGGGAGGGTTATGGCCCCGAAGAAAATTCATGTGAACCAGCTCGAAACATCCTGGATAAAACCCTCCTCCTAAAGTTTCATTGTGCCCATCCGGGCAAACCCAGACCTCCAAGGGGGGGGCATAAAGGGGGGATACTGTTACGCATGCCGGCCATGGGAGACCCGCGGCTCGGCCCCCTCACCTCTCGCAAGTGAATCTAGTGCCTGGTCCCTTGTCTCTGGCGACAGTAGGCCGCCGGCTCTGTCCTCAGGCTGCCCCTGCTGCCTCCAGCTCAACTACAGACCCTGGTACCTCCAGTTCAGCTACAGCTCCTTGTGCTCCACATCGGGCCTCTCCACTTTGCCCGTGGAGAGATGCTGCTACTCGGAACCATGCCCCTCTCTAGGCACGCATGCACATGCATCACTGTGACTTAAGTAGGGCCCTCGGCGGGAACTGAGCCGCGGCCCCGGATGATGACATCAGTGGAGTTCCGGTATATAAGCCTGGGCTTCGCTTCCTAGTGTTGCCTTTGCAACAGGTCTCCTTGCTGGTCGAGTACTCATTGCCTCCTGAGGGATTCTCCTCATTCCTGTGTTCCTGATCCTTGTTGACTCCTGTTCCTGGTTTCCTCGTTCCTGTGTTCCAGTTCTCCAAACTACCTTTGGATTGCCTTCTCGGTCTCGACCTCTGCTTTGCCATTGACTCTTTCCAAGCCTGGACCTCTGCTTTGCCTGACCACACCGTTGACTCTCTCCAACCCCGGACCTCTGCTTTACCTGACCACGCCATTAATTCTCTCCAAGCCCAGACTTCTGCATCACCTCACTACTCCATTGCCTCTCTCCAGACCCAGACCTCTGCATCACCTGACTACTCTGTTACCTCTCTCCAGACTGACCTCTGCATTGCCTGACTACTCTGTTGCCTCTCTCTAGACCCAGACCTCTGCATTGCCTGACTATGGTTGACTATCTCCTCACTCTGACCTCAGCTTTGCTTGCCATCACTTCCAGATTGCCACCAGCCCCAACTCAAGCTTGCCTTACAATGCCTCTTCAGTCTACATCCTGGACTTGGCCTATTCAGGCTTTGGCATGTTCTTGCTTGGGCGCCCCCTGTCTGACTTTGTTCCTTTTGAACCTGGGTCTCCTGGACTCTACCTCATCCAGTACAGTCTGTACCATTCCCCTGTTGCTTTCTCTGTGCTGACCTCGATCCTTCCATCGACGATGACATACGGAGACCCACCTAAGTCCAGCCAACCCCGGTACCCAAAGGCTCAACCCACGGGGAACGAGGGCTGGTATTGGTGAAGCACCAGTCGGTCTCTGTCCATCAGCCCAAATCACCTGCCAAAGGTGGAGACCCATAGGACCCTTCCTATGGGTTGCATCTACCACACCTCGGCCCAAGGGTTCACCTCTGGTGCAACAAATAGATTATCAGCCTGACTAACAAGGGGTGTCAGACCCTTGGGTACCCAGTTTTCAGACAACAGAAGAAAAAGGCCAGGCAGGATGGAAGGGTGTGCACATATTCTCTTTCCATGGTTCTGCCTGGGTCTTGGTCTTTTGGCTGAGAGATGGTAAGCAATCCAGGCTGTGTACCACAGCATTGGCATGAACCTTTCAGTGGAGTGGAAGTGGCAGTGAGGAGATGGCAGCAGGTTAGATGCAAAGCACTCCCCATGCCAACACTGCCCTCCAGCCATTTGCATCTTTTCACATGGGTGAGACTTGGGAAAAAATGGGGAGGATAATAATAACACTTGATTATGTGGGAACTCAAGAGGTCCCTTCTATTCAATATGGTGGTATACTGTGCGGACCAACAACCCCAAATTGCCAAATATTAACTGATCTTGCTACCTGGTAGAAATGTATATATTTATGTGGCCTAAGACTATTAACCATGAGTAGATAAGTATTCTGTTTCACATCCTGTTAGTGATGTACATAGTCATGTAGAGATGTATATACTTTATAGTATAATAAACCTGTATATATTTGTACATACTACCAGCCTTGTTCACAGTCCCATTTGTTTCCTGGGGTAAAGGCAGGGAAATCCCACCCACTATCACCTTCTTCCCCAGGTGGAGGCAGCAGGTGCCAAGAATGTGAGGACCGGTGGAGGGGGGGGGGGCTCCCAACAGGTCAGTCCCAAACCCAGGAATGACCAATGAGGTAAGCGGTCATTATAATACTATATAATGACATATGGGAAGTGAACGGGGACTTCAGCAAAGCTCCCACTAAAATTACCATGCCAAATGCTGATTACCTGGTTTGCATTTTTAAAGGCAAAAAAAGTAATCCTCAAGTAAAAGTGAAATCCATCACTCCCTAAATATGGTCTTCAGTGCTGCAAATTATTTACTTTGAATATATTTAGTCAGACAGTTTCAAACGCTGTTAGTTTGGCATCTTTCACAAACACTGGAGAAAGTTGGCTAGAAAATTGTATTCAAAATGCTGCCTGTTACAGAATAAACAAACTGGAAACAGCATGGACTGTAAATGAATTTGCTTTTAGTTGAATTATGTGGCTAAATTTAGGATTCTGGGTTCTAATTTCAATAGAGTTTTACTGTTGAAGTAAATTATGAATAGCTCTTTTGAAAAATGGGCCATTTGTAATTGTTTCTAATTAAAATCATCAACATCAAAGACATTCAGAAGATGAAACCTCAGTATATTTAATAACTTTTATAGCAAAAAAAAAAAAATGTAAATCTGTTGAGATCTGTGGACTCAGAACAAGAGCCATTTCTCTGAACTATTTACATTCCTTATGATATTGGGACTTTGGATGTTCTGGAATAAGTACCAAGGCTGCAAAAAAAAAAAAAAAAGCATTTTCCTGCTTCTTTTATTTCCTGCAAACTTGGCTGCTCCCATTGTTAATCTCAGGGATGTGGCAAGGTAGGATTTTAGACCAGAGCTATTTTTTGGACTTTCAACCCAGTGTAGTCTGATAAATAGAACCTCTGCTTCTTCTATTTGTAAGTTAAGTTCCACAGGAAATCAAAAGTGGGCGTCAAAAGCCAGGACAGCCCAGAAATGTCTTCACATGAACTGGATCACACTTGCATTGCATCTCTGCATTCAGTTCATAAGCATTACCTTTTTAATTGGAAGGCAAATTTCTTTTTGCCATGTTTGTTGATTAAAAATATATTGGTGGTGTGGGTGCAGGGGAAATTTGTGGAGAAAGACACGTGCAAACATATCTTTGCTTCCTTTCCTACAAGATTTTATGAAATATTGAATGGTTTGATATTGCTACTCATTTTTTTTTTTACCATTACATTTATTTATGTATTTATTTGTTTGAAAATATTTATATCCTAGTGATCTATAATCCTAATCACCCATATATCTAGCTCAATAGGTCTTCTGCTGAAAATCACCAACCAGACTCTAAAATATGGCTTTTTCTGGCAGGGGATTAAGTAGGATCGTATGAATCCTCTCAGTTTTGATTTTCCGGTGGGTTTAAAAATGCTGCACTCTCATCTTATTTAAGAACTAGCAGCTTTTTAAAAAATTAGCAATTTTTAATGCATATTCAAGAATAACTTGAAAAAAAGTAGTTGAAGTAAATAGAAGGAAAATAAAGGACTGTATTCATCCCCAGAATATATATTTTTTTCCCCATATATGACACTCATACAACAATTTTCCAAGGGATTTTTGGGTGTAAAAAAAATCTTTAACTTGAACAAATTCCTCTCTGAAAATTGTTCGCCTTGTATGTGGATAAAACTGCGCATGTGGTTCCAAACGCATGGACTTTTACCTACATTATTATACACAAGATAAGTTTACTGCTTGAGATAATTCAGTCTGTAAGATAAGTAAAATGGCGTGCTGTCCTTGTAATTGGACACTACAGACAGAAAAAAGTAAAGAACCAGAGAACCTGCTTTGCGGGTTGAGTGCCAAGCTCACGCATGTCCGCAATCCACACCTAAGTCCCACCTGTCATGTCTTGATAATTTTGTGTGGATGGGACAGCAAATAGGAAGTTTTTAGAAGGAAGCACACACACACACACACACACACTCCTTCTTATCCTTCAGAAAGTAGACTAAAAATTGGGAAAAGAATCTAAATGAATTGTTTAAAATATATGTAATATAGTCACACATTATCTAGAGTGTATTATTTTAAACATTTTCTTCCCAGTGTTTGTGTGTAGTGTGCGATCGCACTGTGAGCAACTGTACCCTTTTCCATATAACTCCTCATAGAAAGGGAAAACATAAATTATCTGACCTTACCAGAACATTTTTTTTTGAAGCTCAGCAGGCCATCTGTTCCCGCACAAAGCCTGCTGCTCTTTTCATGTGTGGTGGAACGGTTTGATAGCAAACTTGCCTCGTAAATACAGACCTGCATGCATAACCAAAACAACAACAACACGCAGCACTCGCTGGCTTATGGCATGTTTGATACTTTCTTAATTTATACCTTCAAGAACTGTTGAGACAAATAAAGCTAGACTGTATTCTTCTGTACAAACATGTGGCTTAAGCTGTGTACAAATGGAGTTTTCTGTGTATGTTATCTTCATAGGAAATAATTCAGTCTAATTATTCTAAGCTTCCGCAAGAACAAATTTTTAACTATTTCCAGACTTTGTTTGGTGAAGAGAACCAGACATTCCAGCTCAAAAGATGCCCACATAAGAGTTGCTTTCTATCAATGGTTCCTACAGGCATTAAAAAAAAAAAAAAGAGGAAAATCATTACTGAGCAAATGCCAATGACAGACATGCCGAACAAAAGGATACTATAGATTTGAATATGTTTTTGCTATGAATTAATTGATTTTCTACAAAGGTAGAATTCAGTCTTGAAGATATCCTATTATTTGGTTTAGAAAATGTCCAACGGACCTATTTGTATGCAGGCAGATTATCAACCATTTTACTTAAATTTGGGATATTGATTGTAACTATGCAAAGGAAAGGTAACGTTTGAACTGTGCATGTTTGGTTAAAATCTGTGCATAGCCTTTATTATGCACAGACATCCCCTCCTCATGTTCTAAATCTGGATTTGCTTTGAAAATGTGCATGTAATTGTCCTGCTATCTGTTCAGATTAACTTGCCCAAAGTCGCACCTCCTCTTCAGATGGTGTAACTCGTGTGAATACAAATTAAAATTATGCATGTACATTTCAACTCCTTCCCGGTTTTGCCTCCTGCCCCCAGAATATCTCATGCCAGTTCATGTAAAAGTTCATATGTAAATTGTAACACCTAATAATGTTACTTCTCTAAATAAATGTGAAAATTTAACATCTGCATTGATAGCCCATTTGAACCAAAATCAAACTACTTTCAAAGAATCCCAACATCACCGATGTTTTACCACCCTTGTGCCTGCTTCAGGGGATTTCTCTACAAATTGAAAACAGAATAATTTGTTGCGCGCTCCATCCATGTCTGGCCCGCCCATGGGCCTGCTCACTTCTCTTGCTCTCCTGCAGGTCCTGGGTCGGCCTCCCCAGCGGCAGCTGCAAGCTCTTCCAGGCCCCGGCGTCCCGCAGCGGCAGTCGCCAGGCCTTCCACTGCGCACCAGGCCTCACGCCGGAGTTCGGCGTCTCCCATAGTGTTGGCTACGCCCCTACGTGCGCGTGGACCACCCGGCCTCTTGCAGGGCAGAGGAGGGTCCTAGCTCCGCAGCGCGCCCTGATTGAAGGAACTACTTAAGGACGTCCCTGCCTGCACTTCCTTGCCTTGGCAATCGGGTCGGCATTGTGTACTAGATTGTCTGTGCTTCTACGCCTTATTCCAGTCTCGTTCCAGTATCGTTCCAGGATCCTTCTGTTCCAGCCTTTTTCCTGCATCCTACTGTTCCAGCTTTGTTCCTGCATCCTACTGTTCCAGCATCCTTCTGTTCCAGTGTCTCTGTCCGTCTCCCCAGGTAGTACGCTCAGACTGTCTATCTGGTACTGACCTCAGTCTGTTCCTTGACCTCTCTGCCTGCTGCCTGCCTTGTGACCTCATCTGATCTCCGGAACCTGACTTCTGCATTGTTGACCACTCCTCGGACTGACCCTTGGACTCTGACCTCTGCCTGTTTGACTATGTTTCCTGATTCTGGCTCTGTCCCTTACCTTGTCATTGCCTACGCTTTTCTGGTCCTCTTTGCTCCATCAGATCTACGATCTCAAGTCCGACTGCACTCCCTTGCTGTCCGTGGGAAAGCCTGTATACTATCTCTCCAGTAGACCCTGCGAGTCCCAGCTACGTCCAAGTGACACGGGTCCATATGGGCTCCTCCTGGAGGGATTTCGGGCTTCCAGAGATGAAGCTCATACTAGCCTCTGTCTCCACCAGTGCTCCACCTCCTGGGGGTAGGTGCTTCCTGGTCCCTACCAGGGAGCCGTTCTCCACTGCTCCAGGACAAGGATCCACCCCTGAGCACAACAGGTTGCCAAGGCCATGGACTCGGCGGAGTCTCCCACCTCCAGGGTCCTACCACATTTGGCCACCACAGTCAAAGAACATCATCAAGCTTTGGAATCCCTGGCCACTTTGGTGGAAGAGGTTTGTTCCCAGCCACGAGATACAGCTTTGGCCAATCCCGTGGGCCTATTGGCCTCCATGCTTCCCAGGGCATCGTTGGCACTCCTTGCACCTCCTCGATACAATGGGGATTCACACTCCTGTCATGGCTTCCTTATTCAGTGCTTCATGCAATTTGCTCTGCAACCCACCTTGATCCTGAAGGAAATCACCAAGGTGATCTTCATCCTATCTCGCCTGGAAGGGAAGGCTCTTGCATGGGCCTCTCCCTTATGGGAATGCTCAGATCCCATACTTTCCAAGTTGTCCAAGTTTGTTGCTCTCTTCAAGCAGACCTTCGGCAACCCAGGCCGCCAGGCTATAGCCAGCCATAACCTACTCCACCTTCGCCAAGGGTCACGGACCCTCTCTGAGTATATAGTGAAGTTCAGGACCCTGGCCACTGAGCATGGGTGACAAGAAGATTGCAAGCCATCTTCCTAGATGGGCTCTCCTGCACTCTCAAAGATGAACTCTCTGTCCGTGAGACTCCCACATCTCTAGAGGACATGATTTCCCTTACTGGTAGATTGATCATTTCCGGCAAAGGCACCTAGAAGTAAAGGCTCCCCGCTCTCCTACACTGCATCCCACATGTGTCCCAAGTCTTCCAGTCAAGATTCCAGCACTAACACCCTCTCCCGTGGTAGAAACTGTGGAGGGGAACCGCGGGAGAAGGTGGTAGGCGACTGTCTCCAACCAAACATCTCTGTCGGAGGAAGGAGGGTCTTTGCCTTTACTGTGGCACTTCTGGACATCGTCTGGTTTGTCCGGGAAACTGCAACGGCTGAGCCTGGCGAGGGACCAGAGCTTAGGCACTACTGTCACCGGCCCTCAACTCTTACTTCCTGTCTCTCTGGGCATCAAGGCCCACTCCTTAGTCACCACTGCTCTTGTCGATACTGGAGCAAGTGGCAGCTTCATCATGGATGACATCATCAAGCTTCTGAACATTCCTCTTCAGCAATTAGATGTGAGTCTCCGTATCGCCTCCAAGGAAAACCTCTTCCAGGGCTTATCACTCACCGAACAGTGGCTGTCTATCTTACCGTGGATACTCTCCACAAGGAGGAGATGTCCTTCTATGTATTAAAATGTTCTACACATTCTGTTATCCTGGGGCTGCCTTGGCTCCAAACCCACGAACCCCAGTTCGATTGGAATTCCCTGCAGTTGTTTCAGTAGGGCTCTAAATGCCAGAAGACATGTCTCCAGTATTCCCTGTTTTGAAGTCTATCACACTACCTGGTTTACCTCTTCGGTATGCTGACTTTGAAGATGTCTTCTCGAAGCAGAAAGCGGATACCTTGCCTCCATTACGCAAGTTCAGTTGTTCCATAGAACTTCTGCCGGGCACAACGCCTCCCAAAGGCAGAACTTATCCATTGTCTCAACCAGAAACCCAAGCCATGTCTGAGTATATTAAGGAGAACCTAGAAAAGGGGTTCATCTGTCCTGATTCCCCTGTTGGACCGGGTTTTTCCATTGTTAAGAAAAAGGATGGCGGCGGAGGTATTTGTAGGAAAGACCCCTCGTTGAGAGAGGGTTTAGCCAGGACTGAGCTTGGGGCTCCTACCCCTCTGGGGCCGGAGTCAGAGGAACAACATCCTTGGGAGACTGACTGTTATATCTTTAAAATCGAGGCGGCTAGGGCACACAGCCATTGGCACGCAGCCTAAGCCGCGCGCCAAAGGGTGCGTCCCTCCTGGAAAACTTTCTTTGTTTCTTTTATTATATCTTTATGGGTAGGAAAAGAAAAGTGAAAGTTTGGACTTCCCTCTCCAGGGTTGCCTGTGAGGGGACCAATGGACTCGCATGTCGCAAGAGGGGTAAGTCAAGCTACCCAAAGAATAATTCCTGATATATCTTTTTCTTCAGGATCCCCAGAAGCTCAAGGGCCACAGCTATCTCAACTAAATATGGAAGAGCCTAATCCTACAACCCAGACAAGTCTTCCTAGACTAAGAGAGTTGGTGAAAGTAAATACTGAATTAACCAATGTAACTGCAAATGTAGAAGCTATAGGGGTGCAATTGGGCCCAGGACCGCAAGAAATGGCCATGGAGTCCATAGCTCCCCAGAATATTACCTTACGGGATGTATGGAAGGCTCTAGATAATCTACAGAAAATAATGGCTAATTCAATTGAGCAAAATAGAATTACTACTTGTGAATGTAAAAATGTAATGGAGAGACATAATAACCATTTGATACAATTAGAAGAACAAAGTAAAAGTTTGTCTACCCAGATAGATGCACTTAAGGATGTAAATAATTCCTCTATAAAGGATTTATAGACAGATGGAAAGTCTGGAAAATCAAAATCGTATTCGAAACCTTAGGTTATTGAATTTTCCTGAAACCAGATTGATATCTGCCATGGAATTGCTTAAAAAGTATTTGGTTGAGGTGTTATCTATTGCGTCAATTGACGAGGCAAGTATATCTAAATTATATAATATTTCAAAATCTAGATTAAGGGCACAAGTGGGTCAAGAGGATATGGATATTGTCCAATATTCTCCTAATTTAACTTCATTCTTAGAAGCATCTCAAGATGATATACCACTCTTTTGCAGAGAGAGAGAGATAAGAATCAGGTTTAGCAAAAATATTTTGAAAATAAGGATTATAATTTTTGTGGACAACGGATTCAAATCTTCCCTGATGTAGCCAGAGCAACACAGGTTAGGTGTAAACAATTCTTGACTTTGAAGTCTAGAGTGTTAGCCCTAGGGGCAACATTCTATTTAAAATTTCCATGTAAATGCTCTGTGGTCTACCAGAAATAAGTTTATCTTCCAAGATCCATCCCACTTTGAGTCCTTTTTGGTAGATAAAGAATTGGGTTGAGAAGCGAAACTGCAATAAAATTATATATTCTCCTATTTTCTGTAAGGTATGATTACAGTTTACCTATGATGCTTTTCTTTTTTGTGAGAAACCTCCCATAATGTGGACTAAATATTACTGTTTTGAATGTATATGGTAAAAGTATTTGCTTAATATGTTGTTGTTTTCTCAAAACAGAATATTTTCTTGTGTTTTTTTACAATGTTAAATTGTTTAAAAACTTAATAGAATATAAATTAAAAAGAAAAAGGACGGCGGTTTACGCCCTTGTATTGATTACAGAGGGCTCAACGCCATAACCCGGAAGGATTGATACCCACTGCCCCTTATCAGCAAGCTGTTTGAATGCCTTGAAGGGGCACGGATCTTCATCAAGTTGGATCTGAGGGGTGCGTACAATCTGGTACGCATCCATCCTGAAGATATCTGGAAAACCGTATTAAACATGAGGGATGGTCACTATGAATATACCGTGATGCCCTTTGGGCTATACAATGCCCCAGCAGTCTTTCAACTTTTTATGAATGAAATTCTCCGAGACCTCCTGTACTCCTTCGTAGTCATATAGCTCAATGACATCCTAATCTTTTCCAAAGACCTTGAATCTCAGCGAGATCATGTCCAGACTGTCCTTCAACATCTAAGAGAAAACCATCTTTATGCCAAGTTAGAAAAATGCCTCTTTGAGTGTAATCGCTTACCCTTCTTAGGGTACATCATATCTGACCGACGTTTCTCCATGGATCCAGAGAAAGTTCAGGGGATCAGTAACTGGCCCCAGCCAGTAGGCCTATGGGCCTTACAATGTTTCCTTGGCTTTACTAATTATTACCAGAGCTTCATTGCCAATTATTCTACCCTAGCTGCTCCGCTTACCGCCATGACCATGAAAGGGGCTAACACTCGTGTGTGGACTCCCAAAGCCCAAGCTGCCTTTCAGATGCTTAAGGAAGCTTTCTGTTCTGGTCCTTGTCTTCAGTATCCGGATCCAAGACGTCCATTTGTCGTCGAAGTCGACACCTCTGCAATTGGTGCGGGAGCTGTCCTGAGCCAGTTTTCTCCCAAGGGTAAATTGATACCTTGTTTATTCTACTCACACAAATTCTCTCCTACAGAGCAACGCTATACTGTTGGTGACCGAGAACTTCTCGCTGTCAAATTTCCACTTCAAGAGTGGCACCCCTGGTTGGAAGGGGCACAACACAAGTTCACCATCAACCCTCACAATAAGAAATGGTTATCTCCTGACAGTTTTGGATAATTCCTTTGAAGTTAAAGCTCCCGGTACCAATTTTATCACGCTAGCACACATAGTTAAGTGCATATCTTTTCACAATGTGAATGACTGATGATTATAACTATTAGCACATAGGGGGCTTTCTCCAATTATCCCCCAGGTTTCACAAGGATACATAAAGCAGTGTTTCATGTGCTGGTACATGCGCTATAACTATGATGTTAATTAAAAAAAATTTGATAAATTAAAACATTTTATTACATTAGATCTCCTTATAACACATCTGTGTTGTGCCTTGAAGTGAGATCTTTATTGTGGATATGGATAATCATAAGACATTAGATTTATTCCTGGCAGAATAAGGGGGCATTTGCCAAGTACGAAATGTTGAACTTGGTACCCAGTGTTACACAGAGATTATTGATCATACCCCACAGGTGTTAAACAGTACTAAATGGTTAAAATTAAAAATCATAAGCTTCTCCAGGATAGGCCATAGAACCGAGTTGGGCTGTTAGTAGGTATGTGTGATGGGAACAGATAAAGGCATGGAGAAGGAAAATAGTGATTTATGGTTGCATTTGCCTTGCTATTACTTTTGAAATTGCTATTTTATTATGTAAGTCATAAAAGCTTTTACAATACATACTCTTCCTCTGCACAAGGTAGAGCTTCATATTAAAGACTATTATTGGTAATTGCTTTGTTCCAAGATCTGGCAGGTGGAGTGTGCAAAAATTATTAAGGAATTATTTAGTTTACATGAAGAACCTTGTAACGTGATAGAAATTAGAGGAACAAAGATAATCTGGGTTTCCCTTTTCATTTCTCTAAGGCCAGTTTTTCAATGTGATCCTCTAGTGATATATGAGAGTGGGTCAACTTTTTGATATTCAAATTTTGCATGAAAAATATCATTTAAATAACATCTTGGTGTTTCAGTATTTACAGCTCAAAGGGTAAGTCTTTCATGCTCCTCTAAAGTCCTTGTATGATAGAGGGCTAATTTCACTGACTGCATCTGAGGATCAGTTATGCCCAGCCAGGTAGGCCTGGGCCACCAGGTCTTCTTTTGCTGGGTAGAAGGGTGGATGGAATGGGAGTTGGAAGGAAAACAGAGACCCCAGCTGGTTTTTTGAGGGTAGAATCAGCTCTGAAGGCCTTGGGGAAACCTATTTTAGTTCTTTTTTTGTTTTGAGGGTTTGGGGGGGGGGGGTAATGAAGATTTTTTTTGTTTAGTAAACAAACTGAACAAATAAAAAGCATTAAATGAACTGAAAAACAAAAAAACACACTGAAATGAAAAAAAAAAACCCAAACTAAAACAAATGTTTTCCCAATCACATCTTTAATCCGCTGTTCTTTTTCCATGCTCTATTGAACTCAGTAACCTTTAAAGTTATTAAATTAAAGAGCAAGTGATCTTGATATCAATTATGTAGGTGAAGATTTGATGTCTTTCAGAGTGAGGAAACTCACACAATGATGAGATATGTACAATGTTCTCTCAACCTAGCTTGATGTTACCCAGGTAAACCATCCATCATGCTAGGTTGAGCGACTCTTGTACAAATCTCATCATTGTATGAGTTTCCTCACTCCGAAAGACATCAAATCTTCACAAGAGTATATTGTCCTGTTTGTATGTCTCACTCTGCATGTTAAAATGGCCCCTAATCCCTATACTACCTCCTAAACCTCACCTCAAGTTAGTAGGTGGGCCTCCTGTAGTAGCATAAAAAGCTAACTATTACAAGGACCTTAGAGAGAGTCTCCCTCTCTCTCTAATAAATCAATCTATATTTTATATATTGATCTATATTTCTGGATTCAACCAAGTTTCTTAAATTGTTTTATTAAAAAAAAAATATATATATATATTGTTTACTTTTCCTTTGCTTATAGACATATCCTATTTATAATTTCAGTCAGTCTTATTTACAATTATAGTTTATATCTACCACTAAATTACATCATGTAGTATTAGCCATTTTGTTATTATCAGATTCAAAAACAATTTTTAGTTTATTACTTAATACAGTTTTTTTAATTCCTGACAGCTTAAATACCATCATAAACAAACATAAGAATTCTAATTTATTTTGTCAGTATTTTAAACAGTATATTGAGAAGTTCAAGGGAAGATATAATTTGCATTTATATATCTTTCCTTATAATTGAAATGATGTAATATAATTTCTTCAAGCAATTAGTGCAAAAACAGGAGCTAATTAGCTGCTGAAGACAAACACTAAATATTTTAAATATTAGCTTATGTTGCTTGTTTCTTCACATAGAGATAGAGGAATTTGATATGAGCAAAACAATTCTATAGCATTTTTATACTGTTTTGCATGTTGATTTGCATATAACATATTTTATTTCATGCCATCAAGTATTCTCCTTTTGTTCATATTCAGCCAATTCTGTAGTTAGTTCAGTCATCCTGAATTCCTACTCAGTGTTTTTCTCAATGTGTTTCTTAAAGGAAATGTGTGTGCCGGCCGCGGCAGGCCCACAGCCAGGCCCTCTTACCCTCTGCTGCCTAATTCAGCATCTGGCTCAACTTCCCTCGCGGCTGCAGGCCGCTGGTTCCATCCCCGGGCCATCCCTGGCACTCCTGGTTCTACTACTGAATCCTGAGCTCCGTGGCGGGCCTCTCTGCATGGATCACGGAGAGACGCCGCCATCCAGTTCCACACCCCTACCTAGGCGCACATATTTCTGCTTCCTTTAAAGGGCCCGCAGCGGGAACTTGTCCACGGCCCCAAATAATGATGTCGCTGAAGTTCCAGTATATAAGGCTGGGCTCAGCTCCTGTTAGTCGTCTTTGCAACAGGTCTCCACGCTGGTCCTGTACTTTGTTGCCTTCTGGTGTTTCCTTCGTGTTCCTGATCTCTGAGATGACAAACCTGTTCCTGGTTTGTCGTCTTCATTCCTATGTTCCTGTTACCTGGTTTTCCTTACGGACTGATCTCCTGGACCTGACCACGGCTTTTCCTGACTACACTATTGATCTTCTCCTGGACCCGACCACTGCTTTGCCCGACTACGCTATTGATCTTCTCCTGGACCTGACCACTGCCTTGCTTGGCTATGCTATTGATCATCTCCTAGTCCAGAAATCTGCTTTGCCTGACCACACTACTGATCTTCTCCTCTGCTTCGTCTGACCATGCTGCTGATCATCTCCTAGTCCAGACCTCTGCTTTGCCCAACCTCGCTATTACCTTTCTCCTGGACTTGACTACAGCCTTGCCTTGCCACCGCTCTTTGCTTGCCATCTGCCCTGACTTAAGCTTGTTCTACGATGTTCTTGTTCTTGTCTTTGTCCTGGACTGGGCATCTCAGGCTTTGGCCTGTTCTTGCTCAGACACCCCCTGTCAGGCTTTGGTTCCTATTGGCGCCCAGGTCTCCACCTCATCCAGTACAGACTCTTCAGTTCCACAGTTGCTGCATCTAGGCTGACCTTTTCATCTCCTCTTCAACGACAGACGGAGGCCCACCTAACTCCAGCTGGCCCTGGTACCCAAAGGCTCAACTGGTGGGGAAAGAGGGCTGGTATTGGCGATCCAGCCGGCCTCTGTCAGTCAGCCCATTCCGCCTGCTAAAGGTGGGAACCCATAGGATCCCTCCTATGGGTAGCATCAACCCCACCTCGGCCCAAGCGTCCACCTCCTGTGCAACAGGAAAAGTACCACAAATTACAATTTTTGAGAGAAACTTTCAAACCAGCACATGGGCGCACATGTGTATGTGTGCATCACCCTGCACCCAAAGACACAGCTTTTTTATGTCTTGCGCGTGTATATACACACGTTATATAATAGTCTGGCCACACACACACACATATGCACCAAATTTTAAGTGGGTGCACGCATGTATGCACAAAAGCCACTTCCACTGTGTAAATTGGTGGATTTTAATTAGTAAACCAATATTTATCATCAAAGAAGTATACAAATGAAGTTTAAGTAGTATACAGAAAATAAATATATACAATAGCATAAAATAAATGTGTTCAGATAGTATAAATTAATAAAATACAAAAACTGATCAGCATAAAAATTTAAGGCAGTATCTAAAAATTAATAATTATCTGAAATAGATTAATATAGATAATATTGAATAAAATAGGAGAAAATTAATAAAATGGCTTGAAGATTTAAGAATTTTTAAAAACTTTAAGTGATTTACTGAATTACTTAAGACTAATTGGCAAAGTATTCCAAAAGGAAAATAGATTCTAAAAGTTGTTTTAAGAGTCTGTTCTTATCCCACTGTGCTGGATAGGGAATTATAAGTAAATATTGTTGAGAAGAAAGAAGAAGCCACAAAGGCCAATAAGGTCTTGACACAAAATTATGCAGGGTAGTTAAATCACAAGTGGATTGTGATGAATTGCAGGAGGACCTTGTGAGACTGAAAGATTGGGCTTTCAAATGGCAGATGAATTTTAATTGGAGAATGCAAAGTGATGCATATCGGGAAAAATAACCCATGCTATAATTACACAATGTTGGGTTCCATATTAGGTGCTACAACCCAAGAAAGAGATCTAGGTGTCATAGTGGATAACACATTGAAATCATCGGTTCAGTGTGCTGTGGCAGTCAAAAAAGCAAACAGAATGTTGGGAATTATTAGAAAGAGAATGGTGAATAAAACGGAAAATGTCATAATGCCTCTGTATCTCTCCATGGTGAGACCGCATCTTGAATACTGTGTACAATTCTGGTCAGCGCATCTCACAAAGGATATAGCTGCACTGGAGAAAGTGCAGAGCTGTTATGTTAAGGCAACAGGTGGTTAGTTAAATAAGAAAGCTGGCTCCTATACAGGATTCTGTAGCCAAGAGGCACGGTTTTAAATTTAATCCTAAAGGCTACAGGTGGTCAATGGAGTTTAATCAAAAGTGAAGTGATCCAGTGTGATCTCTTTGACCCAAAAAAGCAACTTTGTGGCTATACTTTCAACTAACTGAAGATGCCTGAACTGCCTAACTGTACATCCTTGGTAAAGGGAATTCAGTAATCTATGGGGGTAAATATATATGCATATAGCCATGCACCAATACTTCCAAATCTTCCTTGTTAACAAAAAACCTAATTTGTCACAAGAGTCTTAAAACATGAGACATGACCAAACCACAGCAGAAATTTGGTCCTTTATGAATAAGTTGGCATGAAGCTTTACTCCCAGAATGGAAATCAGATGTTTTGGCTGGATAGTAACACCAGACAAAATTGGAAAGTTAGCTAGGGTATGATTAGTTCTACTTATGCAAACGGATCGTTTTATGGGAATTAAATTCAAGTTTCTCCTGATTCAATTGTGCAGACATTGCTGCTAAGCAAGAATTTAAGAGACCAATCACTCTCAGTAAAGGTGACTAGTGAATATCATCTGCATAAAAATAACAACTAATGCCAAGATCTTGACTGCCTAATGGGGCCAAGTACAGGATAAATAAATAAAGTTGGGGATAAATAGAGCCCTGAGGAATCCAAATACCTTAAAAGCACGATTAGATAGTAAGAATGAAACCATTACTGTCCCTGCATAACCTAGGTCTTGTAATCATTGTAATACAAGGTTACGATTAATAGAACCAAAAGCTGTGCTCATTCTTCTGCTGATGCACAGAGAGAGTGCACTCCTGGAGTGGAGGAGCAGCCAACTGGGTTAGAGCACCAGAATGAGAAGTAGGAAACCCACTGACATTCATTGTGATCTTGGGCAATTTATTTCAAATGCAAATGTACAGGATCATTTTCTAAGCTGCAATATGGGTAGAACGCCCAAAGTGCAGAATTTAGTTTTTTTTGGCCAAACCTACCCCTATTGCAATGAGCTGATCAGTATGCAATTTGCATGCATACATTATGCAAAGCAGCCAATGCATACATAATCCAATAAATCCAAGCCCAAGCTGCATCATTTTTAAAACAGTTAGCTACAAATGAAAAGCTGTAGCTTAACTGGAGCATCAGAGCTTGAACGCCCATCCCAATGCTATGTGACTGCTATTTGAAGGGCCAGAAGTACCAAAATAGGCTACTTCCCAAAATTAAAAATTCCCCTCAGGGTTGGAAAAGCCACCGTCCACCACCATCATTTACCCCGCAATGAAGGTAGGTGATCCCCACTTGTCCTTGGGTGCAACAAGCTGGCCAAGGTGGAGGATGGTAGCACCCATTTTACCAGTGACATAAGGTTCAGCCAGAATACAGCCCATACCTGCCCCTCCCTTGTGGCACATTGCTCGCAACTGGAGGAGGCAGAGGCAGGCAAACTCTCTAGCAGGGACACACCCTCAGGATACAAGTGAGCTGTGCCGCATACCCAGCTGATGCCATGTTCTGATCCATATCTTAGTAACAATAAAAAATGATTACAGAGGGCTGTCGGATAGGCTGGAGAGACAGAGAGAGATAAGTTTTTGTTTGTTTTTAAATTACAGATTGTGGCAAAAAATAAAAAGGGCGGTGAAATATGGGGGCCCTCTCAGGGGATTTGATGATTTGTACACTTGATGCACATTGTAGTAAGGGATGTCCTGGGGCTTGGGGCCAATATATGCGGCAGCTTAGTCATACCTGAACTGATAGAGAAGTGCTGGAAATAGGGCATTTTCACCAGAATAAAAGGTGGGCAACAGCTCCCTGCCATCGACAGCTATTAATCGTTTACTTAGGGAATAGCCACTGCTATTAATTGCATCAGTAGCATGGGATCTTCTTGGTGTTTGGGTAATTGCCAGGTTCTTATGGCCTGGATTGGCCACTGTTGGAAACAGGATGCTGGGCTTGATGGACCCTTGGTCTGACCCAGCGTGGCATGTTCTTATGTTTCTTTGTTTTGTATTAGGACTGGGTTGAGAACTACTGGTGTAGACTTCACTTGCATGTCCTTGGCTGAAGGAACAGAGAAAAATGGGGTCATTTATGTGGGGTAAGGTAGAGGAAATCAAAAGGGGGTGGATAATATAGAAGATGTGAAAAGGCAGGAAACACTCTAATTGAAGATTTAAAGTTATGATGAAAAAGAAGGGGAAAAATAAATTGTAAGCAGGTGAAATAGTGGAAACAAGAGATAGAGAAGAATGGAAAGAGAAAGGAGATTCAAGAGCTATGAGAAAAAGAATTGAAAAAAAACCATACAGGCAAAGAGAAGAAACCAAAAGAAATGAGCAAAACAGTAATATAAGGAATACAGAAGAAGAGAACAAAGCAGGAACTTGGTAAGGAAAACAGACAAAAAAGAAAACAGATGAGAAGCTGATCTTCTGCACAGAAAATAATAGCTGCAGCAGCAAGAAAATCCAAATAATTAGTGTATTGTATATAGAAGCTTTTAAATTCATATAGTATATATATATATATACTCTAATTAAAGGCACATCAGTTATTTATCTTGGCTAAATTACAAATGTGTTACTGCTGTTAAAGTGAAGGCAGATCATAGAATTTAAAGGTAATTGATCTTAAAGGTTGCATATTACAGACCACTACTCAATGTAATTATATTTTGCTATACAGAAAAAAAAAAGCATGATAAATCCTCCCAGTGAGGGTCCTTTATCATAAAGCTGTGTAAAGCAGGACTGGTATTGACTGAGTCTTGCTACACTGTGCTAAACCCAATAAACACCTTTTTACACATACAGTGAACCCTTCAGTACAACAATCAAATTGTTTTACACAAGTAACAGTTGGATGGAAAAGAGATCTTTTATTGCATTGTATAAGTTAAGTGCAACCTTGGTTCAGATTGACTTTATTGAATTCACAGCACTTAGGACTTTGGCTTATTATGACAAACTGTATTGATAGATTGCTGTTGCTAATTGTGTTAAGCAATATGTTTGGTGCTTGTTTAGACCTGGGTTATGCATTTCAAGGATTTGATTTCAATAAATTCCTAGCCATTTAACTAACAGTTTTCATGCAATTGATGGTTCCCACCTTTAATTGCCTTTTTCTCAAGTCAAATGGAGGGAAAAGGGTTTTTTTTTTTATGCAATAGTGCTAGCTATGTTCTTCAAAACATTCTCGTGCCAGTTTTGTTGGATCGGAAAATAAAAGTGTATGTACTTTTATAGTATGCATAAACCTTTCTGTGCATACAAAAAAAATCTTTCCCGTGATTTTTCTTCAGTTTTTTGTGCTATATTCATTTTTATTTTGTTACATATGTGATGCCTGGAGGACGGTTCTAATGAGGCCCCAAAACAGCAATGCCTTGATTTATTTAGATTTATAAGCAGGGAGTGGTCAGACAGGTGTTTTCAAAAGATTTTTAGCACTGAAACCTGCAAAGCATTAAAGTTAAAAAAGAAGTTACAATTGAAAGGGGAGTTGTAATGATATATTGCAGTATCTACAATATATTGTAATATTCGTATAGATGTACTGGTAATAGTGAAATGATGGCACATAAAGCCCTAATGCTCCATGCGGTCTGCCCAGCAAGTTGCTTAGGATAGTCACTGCTGCCCCGTGCAGGTTACACCCATACCTTCTGTGAATGGTAGTGCCGCTCCGTGCAACCTCTCACGATGCACCCACTTCAAACTTCTCCAGTTGGAAAGGAAACCGTAGAAGTAAGGGTCAAGAAATGAAACTCCAGGGGGGATGACTCAGAGCCAAGATCAGGAAATATTTCCTCACCCAGGCATTTAGTTTGCAGCTCTGTTTTGCTGTTATTTTATGTATTATTTATGGAGGGTTGGTCTTTTGATTATGTGTGTATTATTGTAAGCCACATTGGATTAGTGGCCTGTACATTTTTGGAAATAAATAAATAAAGTGCTTCACTGAGAGAGGGTGGTGGATGCCTGGAACGCCCACCCAAAAGAGGTGGTGAGGATGGAAAATGAATTCAAAAGGGCATGAGATAAACACTGTGGATCCCTAGAGGCCAGAGGTTGTACAGAGCAGCAGTTACTACCCTTAACAGAAGACATAGGGTTTACTATCTCTAACCTTAGGCATGGGGGTAACCTGCACAGAGTGGCAGTTACAATCATAAGGGGCTTGCTGGGCAGACTGAATGGACCATTTGGCCATTATCTGCCATCATTAGTACGTTACTATGTTACTAGGTAAGTTCAGCAACTTTTAGTTTCTAAATAGTTTCCTTAGTCTTTTGCTCCTATAACCAGGTAAAACAACCAATTTGAATGCCACGTCCACTACGGACCTCCTTCAGTGTTTCCACCCGTCTTCAGGTCACTGCTCATGAATCTTTACCCCTTTTACGGAGACCTGGGATGTTCCTGCCACTGTTGATGCTGTTTTGCTCCTCTCATGGTGCCTTGAGCTGTTCCTTGCAATGTTGGTGATGCTTTGCTCCTTTCATGGTGCCTTTGGGTGTTATGATACTGTGTGGGCTGCTTTGATCTTCTCATATCTGCTCATGCTACTTTTCTTGGTACACTTTGCTCCTCTTTTCATGCTTTGGGCTGTTCATGCCATTGTTGTCTGTGCCATTTGCCTCTCTATTTTTGAAATGGAGTGTCGTTGGTAGGACTGGGTACAGTGACACCTGAAAAGGGCTGCCTAGTTGGTGAGGGCCCTGATGGTGGCAGCATTTGTCTCACCAATATCTGGCCTAGGGATAGTCTACCCTGCAGCAACATGGCAGATGGGTTGAGTAGGCAATGGGGGTATTGTATGGTTTATTGGCTCATGGGTTGTCACAAATCTGTATAATGGCATTAAAGTTGTGGCCCTTGATTTTCGACTAATTTGCCTGAGTTTATTGGTAAGAATGTGAAGAAGAGAGTCCAATGGGAAAGGCAAGATTGTCCTGGCTACCCATGGTATCATAAAAATCATTCCTGTTCCCACAAGTATACAACGGTAAAAGAATAAGAGAAAAAATGATGGTTACTTTTTCTTATGGAAGAAAAATGTATTTTTTTTTATGGATAATGAGGTTTAACCTGAAAAAGAATCTAATTAAATATGCACTGATGTAGTTATTAACATTGCTTGATGCATATTACTGCATAAATATTATAAAGTACTGAAAAAAATGGGAGCATTCCTATTCAGTCATTCATCATATAAAAGAAATGCCTGTCAAAAAGAGTAAGCCATCAGAATTGTATTCTTGGGCTTATGTAGTGTATTAAAAGACTGCATTACATACAATAGCTCTGTTAAATTCAACACTACTGAGGATGGATTAGAAAAAATATCTAGAAATATCCTTAAACATTCACCAAAAAGTAGAAGAGGCAATAAGAAACAAGCAAACTATATCAATCTCTCACTCTCTCTTGCTATCTAGGCCGGGCGAAAGCAAGTCACAGCGGGGCATGTGCGGGGTCAGACTGGTGTGCCTAATGAAGCACCCATAGCTGGTGGGCTACAAGGGCAGGCTCCAGCTCCAGCAGTTTGTCTGATTGTAGGACTCCGAATCATCGGCCTCTGACTGATGCAATGGAGGCCGGAAGGGGGCCATCAGCGCTAACTATGTTGTCACAGCTGTAGCAGAGCATCCCTAGGGCACTGCACAGAAAAATTAACAAGCGCATATATGTTGGTATTTTCAGTATATTGGAAGGGAGGAGGAAGAAATGCGATAGGAAAAACAGCAAGAGTAGTGGGGAGGCCAGCAGCCCAGATACGAAGGTGCCGAGGAATATAGTTAACTGCACCATGTCTTTCCTTAGAATGATCAGTGTGCTGTGGCAGAGCAACCCAGTGCAGTACGGTCCTATGTTGAGTTACGTGGATACAATTCTCGAGGTATATAGGGAGTATGAAGGGTGGGCATGGCTGAATTATGATGAACGGTTCCGAGATAAAATGGAAGAAAAATAGTTCATGTCATGGGGCACCCATGATGTTTGGCTATAGCTCAGGCAGATGAAGATTAAAGCGGCCAACATGGGTGCATGGGGGAAGGCAGCACAGATACCCAGCAGCTCAATCGTTACCTCATCAGCCACAGCGAATAGCAAGGTTTGCTGGCATTTTAATAAGTGTAATTTCCAAGGTTGCAAGTTAAGCATGCCTGGTCTAGATGTTCCGGGGCACACCTAGTTGTTAGGTGCAGTAAGAGGCCTAAACCGGGGAGTTCTGGAAAGGCAAATGATGGCAGTGCATACATGAGAGCCCCGACTCTGACCAACCTGGGCAGTATGATGGCTTGACTTGTCCATTACCCCAAGCGTAGCATGGTGATCAAAATAGTACAGGGGTTCAGGGTTGGGTTTAGGATTCCTTTTCGGGGCAAAATCCCCAAGAGCTCAGCATTCAACGCAAGTTCGGTAGGGTGACACATGGGTGTAGTGCAACAGTTTTGAGTTGTTCAGGTTCTTCCTGCATTGGGTGGTGGAGTAGCGAGACGGTGTGCCAAATGTTATCCATTACCTGGACAATTTTCTCTTTGTGGATTCTGGCGGGTCCGATACTTGTGCCAAATAGTTAATCGGATTTCAGGACATAGCAGTGGAGTTTAGTGTGCCTCTGGCCTGAGAAAAAACTGAGGGGCCATCTAGGGTCTTGTCTTTTTTTGGGCATCAAGCTTGATTCAGGGGAGATGGTATCCAGGTTACCTGTTGACAAGCTTTGCAAGTTACACGAAATGCTCCGGAACGCATTAGAGGTGAGAAAGCTGGCACTGGCCAGTATTTAGTCCCTCAATGGCAGCCTGAAATTTGCTTGTCAGGTCATACCTATGGGGAGGGTATTCCTTAGGAGGTTGACGCAGGTCACAGTGTAACTGTTTTAGTTTGATAAGGAATAATTCACAGACACCAATTTAATAATAATTTTTAATAAGCAAATTGGTAAAAGTTGATTTGCTATATCCTTTTTAATGTTTCTTTAGTATACACTTAGAATATACAGTAAAGTATATAATTCCTTATCCAGTTATCTCTAGGAATCTTTCCAGAGATAATGAAATAAACGCAGAGAATTTCCCATTGATATCTATACTTGATTAATATTGTATCAAATACTTACGATGTAAGTTGTAGCTGGCCAGGCTATTGATACTCACAGTGGGGAGGGAATTTAGCACTGTGATACAGGATATCTTCTGGGCATGTGTTTCTCTCTCTCTGCCTCCAAAGCGATGATAAAGTTTTACCCTGTTTTATAATGTCCCAAGTGAAATCCAAGACAAATGTTTTTTTCTGATTGGTCACAAATTGGAGCTCTTTTCCTCAAATATGGTTTTGTACCAGAATAACCAAGTTCTCTTGTCATATATGGTTTTGTGCCAGAATAGCCCCAGCATGGCTATTCTATATGGAAACAGTTGTTCTATTCTATTATAGAAACAGTTGTTTTGGAGTTATTTCTGACCCAACCAATCAATGACTACAGCAATGACTGTATCCAGGGCTACGGCTCTAGTTGCTGGACAGACTCCAAATGTTGTTGTCAATCTTCCAATGTCCAGCATCTCTGAGAAAAATGCGGAGACAGCACATCTTCAGCCTGATTCATTAGTAAGTTTTAGCTGGCTTACTAGTTAAATCCACTGTATCCAATACAATATTAATTCAAATAAGGAAATCAAAGAAATAATCTCCCCATCATCCCACAACAGCAGGCATCCATTGGCTGCATCATTTCATACATGTATTTACGGGAATGAAGAAGGACTTGGCCATATTGGTTAAATTCCTTAGCGAGTTTAATGGGGTATAGATGTGGCAGGAACCTCTGGTCTCTAACCATGACCTAAATATTTATTCGGACATGTCTGGGGGTTGGGGATTTGGTGTGTTTTGCCAAGGTTTGTGGTGCACTGAACCGTGATCTTTGGGATGGAAGGAAGGAGGGCTGGCAAAGTACATAACATTTCTCAAACTATTCCCCATATTGGTGGTGCTGGTGATTTAGGGTGAGAGGCTTGCTAATAAAACAATAATATTCTGGAACAATTGGCTGGTGGTGTAGGTCATCAACAGGCACTCTGCAAAATGCATAAAGGTTGTGGAGTTGTGCAGGGAAATAGTTCTGCATTGCTTGCGATTTAATATGACTATCAGGGTGCGGCATGTACCCAAGATAAATAATAGGGTAGCCGATGTGCTTTTGCGTGCTAAATGGGATTCATTTTGCTCACAGGCCCTGAATGCAGACACAAAGACTACAACATTCCCAGAGTACTTATGGAGTATTGGGACATAACCACCAGGGATCTGTTAAGTGGAGCATTAGCTCTGATGATGTGGGCAGCTTAGTGTAAGGATATGATCATGTGCAGGCATTTTTAGGGCAGCTGGATTGGACTCTGGGACCAGTGCCAGCAAATCTTATGGTTCAATACGTGGCAAGGGCAAAGGAGAAGGGGTTGTCCAAGGGAGCAATAATGAACCATTTTGCTGGATTTGCCTTTCTTGCAAAAGCTCAGGCATGGGGGGATCTTACCAGGCCCTTTATGGTTAAGAAGAAGCTAGCAGATTGGGGGCAAAAGGTTGGGGTAAGGAAGGATGTAAGGAAGCCCATCATGCATGAGTTGCTTACACGACTGTGGAATGCACTTCCGGCAGTGTGTGAATCTAATTTTGAGCTATGCCTTTTCAGGGTGGCTTTTTCACAGGCCTTTTTTGGAGCAATAGAGGGTGAACGAGTTAGTTGCTGGATCCAAAGCCAATGCGGGCCATAATTGCATGCTAATGCAAATTGTGCACATCAAGGATGGGGCAGGTTTAGACATGGAAATTATACGCAGAATAGGTAGATGGAAGTCGTTGCAAGTTAATATTTATGTTAGAACATGCCAGGACATCAACTAACAATCCTATTAATTGTGTTGCAGGTGTGCCCAATGGGCGAAGGATGGTCTAGATTTTGGGACACTCCGATCACTGGGCAGCCAGAAGGGTACGAGAGCGGCCTTATGGGGTGCATTTGGGGCTGACACCATCGGAGTCTAAGTGGAATGGATCGCCCAATGCGGCATGCTGTGGTTATGGAATAGGGGGCATAGAAAGCTGATTAGACACTGGGTGCATGCGTGCAGGGTTTAGAAGGATGTCAGATTGAACACAGGTCGGCAGATACACAATGGTGTAGTCTTTATAGGCGTGATTTGATACATTCATTGGACATAGGACAGGACTTATTCAACTATTCTCTACAGGAGGCTTTAGAAGAGATCTTAGGTTTGAGGGGTTCCTATGGCCGCAGTTAGGGGTAGATTTTATAAAACTACGCCCGCGCGTACTTTTGTTCGCGCACCAGGCGAAAACAAAAGTATGCCGAATTTTAATAGATATGCGCGTAGCTGCATGTATCATTTAAAATCCGGGGTCGGCGCGCGCAAGGCTGCCCAAAATCAGCAGCCTGCGCGCTGAGCCGCGCAGACTGCCTCCGTTCCCTCTGAGGCCACTCCAAAATCGGAGCGGCCTTGGAGGGAACTTTCCTTCTACCCTCCCACACCTTCCTCTCCCTTCCCCTACCTAACCCACCCACCTAGCCCTATATAAACCCCCCCCTATCTCTGGCAGGCGTAACTTGCGCACACCGGCCAACTGGCCGACGCGCGATTCCCCGGCCCAGGAGCTGTTTCGGAGGCTTCGGTCACACCCCCGAAACACCCCTGGGCTGTAACCACACGCGCGGCCCCACCCCCAAGTGACGCGCCAGCCGCGACATGCCCAGACACACCCCGATGATGCACCGGTCACGACACGCCCCCGACATGCCCCCCCTCCCCCCCAGGAAAGCTCCAGGACTTACGTGCATCCCAGGGCTTTGCGCGTGCTGGCAGCCTATGGAAGACAGGCTCGGGGTACGCAGGGGGGGGTTTGGGGTAGGTTTTTGGGGGGTTTGTGCGTAACCTACGCGTGTACCCCTTTGAAAATCTGCCCCCTTAGGTTTTGGGGGCAAGTGAATTACTGCCTCATGCTGGTGGTGGGGTACCCAAGCTGAGGGCAATGGGATGTGATGCTGAACTTGTTGTTGGGCCAAGCGCTGGTGGGGTGGCCATTCAGCACAGAAGAGCCCAGAAAAGGAGGGGGGCTAGATAATATATCATGGCCGTCTTGCTTGTGCATGGTGGACGGGGTTTGGTGGGCAGCATGGTGATACTGCACATGAAGCAGTGGCTCAGGTACTGCAGTTACCTTATATGTTCAATAAAGCTGTAGCCTTTTATCTCACAATTGATTGTTTATGTCTCTTATTGGATCTGGAGTGTTATTCTCAGGCTGGGCATTTGAAATCTGCGAGTTGTAGGGCAAGCCTAGTCGCGGGGGGGACATCCCAGTTGCCCAAGTTATTTTAACTGGGAAAAAAGTGAATAAATTAGACAGACTGTCCCCTAACAGTACATCCATGATCTGCTCCCCTTGAACCATTTCTTTCTTGCCCTCTTCCCCCTGCTTCCACCCTTAGCTCCGTCCCCCAGCCCTTCAAACCCTTATCCTCCTTTAACTTTTCCACCTACTTATCCTGATGATAGCAGCCATTACTGATATAAGATGTCCAGAGATGTATATAGCGATACATAAGATGTATATAGTTCCTTCTGTATTGTATAGTCTGCACACAGTTCCTATTTGTACTCAGTTATATTATTGCCTCTCCATCTCCTTTCATTTCCATCTATTTTTACTCTCTCCCTTCTCTTGCCTGTCCAATCTCCCGTCCCTCCGTTTTATTGTAATTTCCTCCTTTGTAAACCGGCATGATGTGTTTTTACGAATGTTGGTAAAGAAAAGTTCATAAATAAATAAATAAATAAATAAGGTAGTCAATTTGCCTGAGTAAAACTAAATAGTAATTTAGTCAGGTACATGGTTTTTGAAAATTGGTACTTGTATTTGCTTCTTCTGCAGGACATTTGTGTTTTTTTGAAGTAATTTCTCATTAAGGTTAACCTTGGGTGAACATCTCCAAAGAACTTTAATGCTCATTTCAAGTTAAATTATATCCTGCCTTACATATTCATTTTCCTATATGTGTTAGGGAGAAATGTATATATTTATTTGATAAATTTGATTTATATTCTGCTTTTATGGTCCTATGCTCTAAGTCCTGTAATCTGGGCCCAGCAGTGGCCATATCTCAAAGTGGCACTGCCTGGCCTTTGTCTTTTTCTTGTGATAGGGACAAAGGCCGGGCAATGCCATTTTGAAAAATGAATATCACCAGGTCCAGATCCTAAGGGATGCTCTAGGCCCCCACTGGACTACAAAGGCTATTTTTGTGAGTAAGCAGGAGACTAAGGGGTAGGCTAGGGTGAGGGTGCTGGTCCCAGGCTTAGGAGAGGGGTAGTGAGTTGAGGGCAGGGCTTGGCGCCAATTTAAAAACATGTTTTATTTTTTATTTTTAATATGGACCTCCTCCAGGGTTGGTGGGGGCAGGCAGGCAGGACAGGGATCAATGGAGACATCCAGTATTTTTTTACTACTTTTTGGGGGATGACTTATTCAAGTCCATTGGCCCTCTTAAGCAAATGGCACAGGAAGGATTGGGACATGGGTTAGCATCCAGATACTCTTGGGGGAATTTAGATACAAATCAAGAGCTGTAGCTAACTTCAAGGAAATTAATATGGCTTGTGATTTTTTTTAAGCAATCTGAGTTATTTGACTTGCATTTCTTATGGTAATAATAAGCTGATTATTATACATTTGCATACTAATCATCTCATTATAATACAGGCAGTGCCTGGGCTGAAATAATAGAACAACTTTCAAATATTTCATTTTAGACCATTTATCGCATGGTAAATGGCCTAGTCTGTCAGAGAATGAGCCCGTAAGTTTGTACCTGATAGGGATGTGTAGATGAAAAAAATCTAATTTAGGTTCCTGAATTAATTTTCAGGGCACAACAATTCATCTCATTAATTAAAAATGAAAAAAATCACCTATTGTCCCTCAGGCCTCCTGCACTCCGACCCATCTCCCCTTCTTGAAGCTCTCTGTCCTTGCCAGTAGATCTTTCAAAAACTATCACTGGAGACTTCAACCTTCAACTAAATTCCTCCCATCCCCACCTATCTGCTTCATCTTTCTTGGATGCTATGGAAGACCTTGGCTAGAAACAACTGATTACTGCTGCCACCCACAAATTAGGTCTTTCCCTCAACCTTGTGATTTGCAACCTATGCTTTCTCTCTCTCCCACCGACCTCACTCTCTTTACAACCTGTACCCTGGTCTGACCATTCACTTATTCACCTATCCATTAACACCAAAGATGCCATCACTTCTTTCACTTCCACTAAGGAATAAAAGATCCACCTGAAAAGAAAAAAAATTCAGTTCAGAAACCTTTGTTGAAGCCTTTCTACCAAATATGCCCTAAACGACAAGCTCTGATATCAATAGCACTGTTACCTCATGGAACTCTACGATTGACGCCACTCTCAATGTTATAGCCCCCTTTATCCCTTACACCGCCAAATCAAAACCTTCTGCCCCTTGGTTTTCTGCATTCCTAAGTGCATTGAAAACTACTCTTATATATCATGAAATCCACTGGTGCAAGCATCACACCATCTCCTTCAAACACTCATTTTTCTGCTGTCTACATAAATTTAAAAGAAAAATAGACATTGCTAAAAACATTTTTGCTGTCAGAAAATAATGACAGCAAATGGGAACCCATCCACTCTCTTCAATATTGTAAAAAGCCAAACAAACATTCCTCAGTCCTCCACCTCTGATATTGACAATGCCTTATGCAATCATATTGCAACTGATTTTCAAGACAAGATCCTCAGCATTACCAGAAGTCTCCCAAAAACCACTTAGCTGAAATCCGTTCTTCCACCACCTGTTTACTCCTGATCGGTTTTCTCTCATGTAGTTTTATCATCAATTACTCATTTTATATAAAACCAAAATCTCTAGTTTACCATTCAACTCCTGTCCCAGTCACATATTAAAACCTTAGGTGACCTTGCCAGCCTGTTCCTATCACAACTTGTAAACCAATCTCTAAAATCCAGTATCTTTCCTGATCTGCTTTAACAAACTTCCATTCGCCCCATTCCAAAGAAAAAAAATGAGAATACAACTTATGTCCTATTGCATTTCTTACCTCACTAGCAAAACTACTAGAATCAGTAGTCCTACATCAACTCACAAGCTACCTATCTGAAAATGCCATACCATACCCAAACCAACATGGATTTCGCAAAGGCCACAGTACAGAAACACTACTCCTGTCTTCATTTCACACCCTAATAAGAGGCTTTGATGCCAATACTGATTATATACTTGTACTTCTTGATATCTCATCCATCTTTGATACCTTAAACCACCAAATTCTCTTCATCAACTCAAGTCTATTGACATAGTAGACACTGTTTTGAAATGGTTCCATTCCTACCTAGCGAATCACCCTCATCAGATCAATATCAGTCCCTACTCGTCCGACTGGTATTTCCCCTCCTCAGATGTCCCACGAGGCTCATCACTATCTGCCATCCTGTTTAACATTTACATATTACTTTGTCATCTTCTCAACAGTCTCAACATCCAATTCAAGATCTATGCAGACAACATTCAGTTTTTTGTTCTATATTCATCGTCATGGACTACTACTCTTGCTACAGTCTGCCTTTATATCAAAACTATTAACTCATGGCTATCCCATAACCATCTGAAACTAAATACATCAAAAACAGAAATCCTCCATCTCTTCTCTATTCCCCATTCTGCTTGTAGCCCCCCTACACATCTGAATATAGATGACGTGTCTATCTCCATTGTAGCCAAAGCATAAAACCTAGGAGTAATCATTGATTCAAGTCTCTCCATGATTGCTCATATTTCCACAACTGTCAAAAATTCCTTCTTTAAACTTCAAATGTTGAAACATCTCCACCCTCTTCTTTTTGCTGATGATTTTTGAACTGTCTTACAATCTCTCATTTTCTCTGGTTTAAACTATTGCAGTGCCCTTTATCTTGGGCTCCCTGATAACATTCTTTGACCGTTACAACTTATTCAAAACACCGCTGAACACTTGCTGACTGGTATCTCTCAGAAGGAACATATTACCCCAATTCTCTTCTCACTACATTGGCTTCCAGTTCATCACAGAATTCAATTCAAGATCCTATGTATCTTACACAATCTAATACATAATGACTTAACAACTTGGCTTTGTTCTTTTCTTCGCATTTACCAACCAAGCAGACAATTACGATCCCTACACAAAAACCTACTGGAAATTCTATCGGTAGCATAGCATGGCTAGACATCACCAGAAGATTTGCTTTCTCAGTAGCTGGCCCCACACTCTGGAACACTATCCCAGATCACTTCACACAAAGAATTTAAATATAACATAGACCTATTTATTTTAAATGGCTTTCAGATTCCTCTCTAACACCCAATAGGCTATTCCTAGGCATGCTTCTCTTATATAACTCCACCTACTTATCCAAGTCCTAACCCTAATTCTGCACTTTTACACATTTTTTCACTATGTTTTATGGTATGTTTTTATATGTATTTCTTACACATAAACCTGTAAAAAGATGAACTTTTCCTGTAAAAGCAGTATATAAACCTTTTCAAATAAATAAATAAATAAATTCATTAATGTGTTTCATTCTTTCTTCATTTTACAATAAAGTCAATGGAGGAAGGTCCCCTTTAATTTAACTGTAAAAGAAAAATGGGTACAAGAGCAGGCTGAGGCTGGGTCATGACTACAAGGCATGAGCTTGGGCCTAATTCTAGGTCCAACAGCAGTGTCCAGCCCAAAGCTGGGTCTCAGTTGCTGAGGCCCAAGTCTAGGCTCAGGTTTGATGCCAGAACCCAGACGAAGCCAGGTCCTATTACTGAAGCACAGACTTGGGCCTAGATGTAGGCCTGAGGCTGAGTCCCAGTTCCCAAGGAATAGGCCTAAGCCTAATTCTGACATCTCAGCCCAGCCAAGATCAGATCCCATTGCCAAAACCTGGGATTGGGTCTACGCACTATGCTGGGCCCTGGCTCAATGCCAGGTCTTAGTCATTGAGGCTCCACACCTAAGCTTAAGGACTTAATAGAGAATCTGATGATGGAGCCGGCCTGAAGTCTGAACCCTGGACTGATGCTGGGGCCCAGCTGAGGCCAGATCCTGTTGCCAAAGCAAGGGCTTGGGCTTACACCTAGGACTGAAACTAGGGACTTACCCAACACTGGGACCTGATCGCTAAGACCCAGGTACAAAATCTGACACCTGGGCTCAGGTCCAATGCCAGGGTCCATCTAAGGTCAGGTCCAATTTACTGAGGTCTGGTTGCCAGGTCCCAGTCCCCATAAAGTATGATGCCAGATCCCAGCTGAAACCTGATCCAAGCTTTCAGGCCTGGTCTATGGCCTATTCCTAGGTCCAAAGCCAGGGCACAGACTGAGTACAGGTCCCTGAGACTCAGGACTAGGCCTGAGGCATAGGCCAGGCCTGATACCAGGAACTGGCTGAGACCATGTCCCATCACTGAGACTTGAGCCAAGCCCCAGGCTTGAGTCATAGGCCTGGAGGTCAAAGGGCAAGCCTTCTGGCA
Organism: Rhinatrema bivittatum; assembly: GCF_901001135.1. Taxonomy (NCBI): domain Eukaryota; kingdom Metazoa; phylum Chordata; class Amphibia; order Gymnophiona; family Rhinatrematidae; genus Rhinatrema; species Rhinatrema bivittatum. The sequence continues at coordinate 74,820,896 of NC_042621.1, read as the reverse complement.
TCTTCTTTCTTGATCTGGTGACTAAAAAAGATGTCCTCCACCCGGGCTTGGACTTTGGCTATGGTACCCAGCCTCAGCTGGGTTCTGGCTTCAGAACTGGACCTAGGCCCGTGCCTTGGTGACCTGTACCAAGCCTTTGGCAGTTAATACCCTTAAGAATAACATGGGGGTAACTTGCATAGCACAGCAGATACTACCATAAGAAGCTGGGCAGAGTGGATGGACCATTTGGTCCTTTTCTGCCAACATTACTATGTTACTAATTGCCAATTGGTAGTGCAGGAACATTCTTGGCCTTAGGAAAATAAACATTATCCTGCAAAGGCCACTTTTGTGCATATTACCCAATTTTACATGCATAAACCCTATGTGAGCCTTTGAAAATCACCCCCTAGATGCGCCAATTTTATAACACTTGGGTGCACTGGTGCACGCATGTTATAAAATCTGATGGCCACACGTACATGCACACTAGATTTTAAATCTGCATACGCATGTGCAGGCGGAGCACTCGGGGGGGGGGGGTGAATTTTCACTAAATTCACACGGCAACGCAATTAGGCCTCCCCCAGTTCCCTATCTCCCTACCTAAACTTTCTCCCTTTTCCCCTCTCCTGCCCACCCCCTAAACATAACCTAAATTTCCCCAATTTTTTTATTTTATTACTTACTGCTCCTCTGGAGCACCAGTAATCTCCGAGCGTCAGCTGGCTGCTGGTGTATGCTTCCCCGGGTCAGCGTTGAGTGGCACTGTCCAGCGTGCCCAGACCCCCGCCTCCTGGCCATCCCCTTTGAAGGGGCCCAGTACATACCGGGGTTTACACGCATAGCCGGGCCCATAATACAATGCACGTGGCGCGTGCAAGGCCCGGCCACACACTTTAACCTTAGGTATTTGCACACACAGGCCTTTGAAAATTTACTTGTAAGTTACTGCAATTTGTTCTAGGATAAAAATAATCTTTCAAGCAATAAATGTTTTATTAGAAATAAATCTAAAAAAGAAGCACATATTCCTTATTGTTTTAGTCTTCCTTTCTATGAAAGTCATGTCATAGTTTAATGAATATTTTATAATACAATTGTAATAGCCATATTCAGTTTCCATAGTTTTAATTAAAGACAATCTCTGATTGCATGCATAGCGTACATGTATTATAAAATCATAATTGTCTCATGCAATGCAATGAATAGAGTTAGGAATCTTCATTTACAAAATTATATTGATAGCATATGCCATTAAATATGATTGATGGCAAAATTGGATCCCTACTGCTTTTGCACTACACAAAAGCGTGTTCTTATTTTGAGAAGGAGGCTTTGTGTATCAACTACAGTGTAAAATAGAAAAAATAATTGACTGGCAGAAATTTGCCTCTGTGCAACTGAAGTCAACCACACTGTTAACTAAGAAGATTTATTTTATCACATCATTTATTATTACATTTCTCTCTGCCATTTGTTTTGCTAAAAATATAACTGTCAGAACTTAGTAATGTAATATATAGTGTTGATAAAACAATGCATATATATGAAGGTTAAAGTATTTGTATTTATTTATTTATTTATATGCATACACAACTGATCACAACTACATCAACACAATGTCCAAGGTTAGAAAACCATGAAGGAAAAGAACAGTAATAATATGATTGACTCTGTATGAGGATAACTTTAAAACCTGTGCACACAAGCCCTTATAAGCAAGAATAGGGGTGCACATGCTCATGCACATGTATTTTATACCATGCATGAGCAAATCTTCCCTGCAACATGCTCACGCATCTAAATGATGGGTGACATTTATTTTCTGCATAGCCAGAAATGTTTTGACTTGGCTACGTGGCAGATAAGTGGTACACATGTGCTATTTTTATTTCTAATTTTAAACATTTGCTCATAGAGGAGTTGATTTTAAGACTGCACGTGCATCCATGTGTAAGCAGTTCCCGGCACGTGCACATAGATGCGCCGATTTATAACATGTGCATGGTGGCGCGCACATGTTATAAAACACGAGGCCGCGTGCATGTGCGGGCAGCCCACAACTCAGCTACTTATGCAGCTAAATTATAGCTGTATAACTATTTATCCGGTTATAATTTAGCTGGATTAGAAAGGGACATTCTAGGGGTATTCCAGAGAGGGGCTGAGATCCCCAGTTAAACTAGCCAAATATTTGGTATATCTGGTTAGGTTAGTCGGATAACTTTAGACCTACTTCTGTGGCTAGATAACATGCTACTTTACTGAATTAAAAGATATCCAGCTAACTACTAGTGCTGTCAGTAGCTAATTCATAGGCTCATTTATCAAAATGCTATAAGGTGTTTTCACATGTGTTAAGGGCTTATTGCATGCAAAAATGCCTTTAACACATGTGATAGCACCATAACGTATGGTGCGATGCAAATCAGAAAAAGAGGAGGAGTTAGGAGTGGGAGTGGGCTGGGTTTACTGTTTTGCAAAGCCCTATCGCTTGGCTTTAACGCCGATTTTAGCTACACCTTTTTCAGTAGCATTAAGCCGTGCGATAGCATGCGGTAAGGCTTTATCACATGTTGCAATGTTTTTTCCCATGCCAGTTTTAGTTGTTTTGAAGCTCCCTACCTGGGTAACTGGACTCTCTACCTGGGTAACATCAAGCTAGGTTGAGAGAACATTGCACAAATCTCATCATTGCATCAAATTCACAAGGGAGCACTGTTCTGTTTGTACGTCTCACTTTGAATGTCAAAGTGGTCCCTAACCCCTACACTAATACCTAAACCTCACCTCGAGTTACTAGGTGGGCCTCCTATAGAGATATAAATACATATCTAGTGTGAGGGCACCATGGATAGTTTCTCTCTCAAAAAAAAGTTAGCATACATTGTGGTAACTTAGGTATTAGCAGAAATTGCAATAAACTGCCTATTACCATAAAACACACCCCTTTTTCTATCGCATGCGATATTAAGTACATTTTGATAAATCCAGGGGGGTCATTTTCTAAAGGGAACGCACACAAAAAGGGACTTTTTGCATGTGAAAAGTCCCTTTTTGCATCGATAGCTAAATCGGGGCGGACTCCGCGATGACCTCTGATGGCGAAAAGGTAGGACACCTTATCACTGCCAGTAGTGTGCCCAATAGCACCACCTTTCACGGTGGCGTTATTGGGTGTGAAAGCCGGCAGCGATAACACCACAGTGGTACAATTGATGCCGGCTTTCACAGGCCCATCCCCCACTTCACCCCCCCCCCATCCCCCAGTACCACCGAATTCACAGAGCCATGATAGTTTAGAAAATCCCTAAATAAAGTACACATCTGCTAAAAAACATGCATCAGATTTTAGATGCACATTTTTTAGGACATAAGAACATGCCATACTGGGTCAGACCCAGGCCCATCAAGCCCAGCATCCTGTTTCCAACAGTGGCCAATCCAGGCCATAAGAACCTGGCAATTAGCCAAACACTAAGTTGGTTCCATGTTACTGTTGCTAGTAATAGCAGTGGCTATTTTCTAAGTCAATTAATAGCAGGTAATTGACTTCTCCTCCAAGAACTTATCTAAACCTTTTTTGAACCCAGCTACACTAACTGCAGTAACCACATCCTCTGGCAACAAATTCCAGATCTTAATTGTGCATGGAGTGAATTTTAACCCCTCGATCATCTAACGGTCCAACTGACTCCCTCACAGGCTTTCTGCTTCGGGTATATTTATAAAAGCTTTTTACTGTGAGTTTTTGCCTCTACAGGACATTCTTATGAGTTAGGGATGTGAATCGTTTTAGGACGATTAAAATTATCGTCCGATAATTTTAATATCGTCTTAAACCGTTATGGAACACAATACAATACAGATTCTAACGATTTATCGTTATAAATCGTTAGAATCGTGAGCCGGCACACTAAAACCCCCTAAAACCCACCCCCGACCCTTTAAATTAAATCCCCCACCCTCCCGAACCCCCCCCCAAATAACTTAAATAACCTGCGGGTCCAGCGGCGGTCCGGAACGGCAGCGGTCCGGAACGGGCTCCTGCTCTGAATCTTGTCGTCTTCAGCCGGCGCCATTTTCCAAAATGGCGCCGAAAAATGGCGGCGGCCATAGATGAAAAAGATTGGACGGCAGGAGGTCCTTCCGGACCCCCGCTGGACTTTTGGCAAGTCTCGTGGGGGTCAGGAGGCCCCCCACAAGCTGGCCAAAAGTTCCTGGAGGTCCAGCGGGGGTCAGGGAGCGATTTCCCGCCGCGAATCGTTTTCGTACGGAAAATGGCGCCGGCAGGAGATCAACTGCAGGAGGTCGTTCAGCGAGGGTTCCGGCGCCTCGCTGAACGACCTCCTGCAGTCGATCTCCTGCCGGCGCCATTTTCCGTACGAAAACGATTCGCGGCGGGAAATCGCTCCCTGACCCCCGCTGGACCTCCAGGAACTTTTGGCCAGCTTGTGGGGGGCCTCCTGACCCCCACGAGACTTGCCAAAAGTCCAGCGGGGGTCCGGAAGGACCTCCTGCCGTCCAATCTTTTTCGTCTATGGCCGCCGCCATTTTTCGGCGCCATTTTGGAAAATGGCGCCGGCTGAAGACGACAAGATTCAGAGCAGGAGCCCGTTCCGGACCGCTGCCGTTCCGGACCGCCGCTGGACCCGCAGGTTATTTAAGTTATTTGGGGGGGGGTTCGGGAGGGTGGGGGATTTAATTTAAAGGGTCGGGGGTGGGTTTTAGGGGGTTTTAATGTGCCGGTTTTTCGATTTTTTGATTTTTCGATTTTTCACGATTTTTAACGATTTTTCACGATATTTTACCCCCCCAAACGGCAACAATACGATTCCCTCCCCCTCCCAGCCGAAATTGATCGTTAAGACGATCGAGGACACGATTCACATCCCTATTATGAGTAAATTTTCAAAGGGATTCTGCACATAAATGCAGCATATATGCCCATAAGTAGTATGTACATACATATATGCTATTTTATAAATGTATTTTAGGTTTCAAGCATATATTTTACTGGGGAAATAAAAGGCAGTCTGAGGCAGAGTTCAAAAGTATTTGCAATAGTTGCTATTTTTCTAAGAGATATACCTATATATATTACTGAACTTTTTTGTACACTTTTACAACTGCTAATTGACTTGCAGAAGTGAAATCGGACGTCTGTTTGTAGTTTTTGGATGGAAGGTGTGTGTGTGAACTGATGGGCATTCAGGATGAAGTACAAGCGGGTCTAGGTGAACTGGAGAAAGACTAGGTGAACTGATGAAGGTATTGGAAGACCGGTGATTCTATGTGCTCACACATAGTTTATAAAATATCTGCCTCCATGTTTAATTCTAGGTATTTGAGCAGCATCACAATTATTTTGTATGTAAAATATACACACATATGTTTATAAAATGGGTAGAGAAAGTATTAATTTGTTGTTTTGGTAATAAAAACGCATACTGAAACATACACACGTGCTTTCAGAGCAGAAACTGTGAAATTTAATAAACTGTGCAGCTACTGCCGCACAGTTTATAAAATACTAGGATTAATCTCCAAGCATCCACATATGCACAAAAAAGCTGTACCGCACATAAAGGTGAACTTTAAAAGCCCAGCGTGCACATTAATTAGGGGATGCTGGAATAAGTCAGGCTCGTGTGCAGATTTTAAAAGCTGTGTGCAGGCTGTGTGCAGATTTTAAAAGCTGTCCAGATGGGCGCATATCTCCCACAGCATGCACGATTTCCAAACTTTTCAAAAAGGGACCGGATGTGCGTGTGGTATGGGTGGAGCATGGGCGTTTTGGGGGCATGAACCAGAGATATGAATGTAGATACTTACGTGTTTGGGTGCGCACCCAGAACTCCTGCCGTGCAGGTTTACTTATGCTATGGAGGAGGTGTAACTTATAAAATAAAAAGCACCAGGTAGATCTTTGGGGTTTTAAGAATCGAGGCTAAGTGGGGGGGAGCAAAGGGTATTAAACTAGAGGGGTTTGGAGGACCTCTTTCTTAACTCGGTGAATTGGTGATGAACTGGTAAAACTGGAAATGGCTTCAGCGCGTGCCCCTTTTAAAATCTCCCGTGGTAGAAATGAGATTGCAATGCATGCTCATGGATGCATCCACATAAAATTTGGCGCACAATTACGCACGGCCAGATGATTTTATAGCATGCGCGTATACACGTGTGTGTGTGTTATAAAATGCCTGTTTCCCTGAGAGTGGGCACACGTATGTAGGCAACTGTGCACCGTGTGTGGGTTTGAAAGTTGGACTCTAAATGCATCAGCCCCAGAGAGAACTGTTAGGTCATCCGGGAATGGCTGGACTTGGTAACACACAGTCTTCTTTCAATCTAAGCACACCATTTAGATGCACAATTTTATGAAGCAGGAATGTGAAACATCTGGAATGGAAGCATTATAATGCTACTTATTGTAATTGAAGCTACACGACTTTCTGAGCAAATTAAGAAAATCCCATATATCGTGTTACAGAAAGACATACCAGCAAAGAAACACAACAATATATATTATTGCATTAAAACCAGTTCATTTTATGCACATCAGAAAATATTTCCGAGCCCTTCTAGGTAGATTGAATATTCTAATACTATCTTTTGGCCATGACCATTACTGATTCATTTTTCCATATAGGATTGCATTTTTTCAGGTGAACTTGTGTTCTGTATTTGTATCTGGCACATTCCTGGATACTTAAGCTGACTGTTTGGCGCTGTCACATTCATTTCTGAGCCTTACTAGAACTTTGTTTCACATCGAACACAAATGCAAGTTCAGGTGAAATGAAATTCATTTAAAGATGTCAGTATTACAAAACAATATTCAAATGTATTAGATGGTGAAATTACAAGACGGGCCCTGTCCTAAGAACTTGTAGAAGCAAAAGCATTAGCAACAATGTGAGAGTTACTAACCGATGTGAGGTTACTAAACAAATGTCGGTCTATAAAAACTGCAAATAAATAAATAAATACTCCAACTCCCGTATCACACGCCTGTATTGAAACTTTGCCAGCTGACTGCATTTCAAGGAAGGCATTACCAAATTAACCGTATTTTTTTTTTCCAAACTGTTGTATTTAACATTAAATAAGTTTAGAATACACAATGATGGTATGCATCTTATATGTTTTAACCGACTCAGGGCCTGATTTTAAAAAGCATTTACACACTTAAAGTTAGGTTTTACACCTTTAAATGCACTTTACTTGAGTAAGTGGGCTTTTGAAAATTGCTACAATACATGCCATTGAATTGTCCATAGGATTTACTTACGTAAGTGCTCTTTACATGGGTAAAAGTCTTTTGAAAATTGCTACAATAGTAGTTACATTTGCATGTGCAAATCCTTTTGAAAATTACCCCCTTGGTGAATCATAATCCATCCCTTGACTGATTTTTTTTTTTTCAAAATATTGCTAAGGTTTGCTATCACCTTCATCATTTCCACTTTTCCTAGGTGGTCTTTCCACCAAGTCCATCCCTGCTTAGTGTTACAGAAGGAAAACGATTCCATCTTGAGGGGATTGTGTGCCCTTGGGCCTCGGCACGACCCCAGAGAATTCCAAGGCAGCACCGAGGGTAGGCGAGGCGTGTCCCAGCATGGGTGGAGAAGGACGGTCTGACACTCTGCCAGACCTGCATGCTTCTGGAGCCAACACAATGGTGTTGGTTATTGAACAGTCCTCTAACCGTTCCCAGCCCTTTCAGACCTGCCACAAGGAATGACAAGAAGCAGCAGGCCAGACTACGGACGAGGGCAGATGAAGGCTCTGGAACATAGAGATTCTAGATGTAGACGAGGAACTTGGAGGTACAGACGAAGACTCACTTGAGTGCGCAGACAAAGACTCGTACAAGGACTTTGGACAAAGGTTCAGAGGCAAGGTACTGCAGGCAAAGGGATTCAGGAGCAAGATCAAGTACTGGATTGAGACTGCGACACAGCGCTCCCTACACAGCCACTACCCATGGGCTGGTCGCGGACCATGCTTGAATGCAAAGCAGGCTCTAGACGAGGTGTGAAATAGATGAAAACTGGAACATGGCGAAGATTTGATAGAAGTCTGTACCAAGGCGCACCCTACACAGCCCATCCTAGGCTGGTCGTGGACCATGCTGGAATGGCATAGGTTCACTCTTTGACATGGACGGACACAATTCAAGAACTAAGACCGGGACAGAAGCAAGCAAGGATTCAAAGACAACTCAGGACTGAAGCAGAAGTCTTCCGGACGCTTGTACTTGCGCAGGTGAAGATGGCCTTGTACCATGAGCGCCCTACACATCCACTACCCATGGGCTGGTCACGGACCATGACATGGCACACCAGGAAAGGAGGCGATGAGGAACCTGGGCTACAGGACATCAGGATCAGGTGAGGAACATCAGGATGATATTACTGACATCTAGACGAGACATGGAGCTCCAACGAAGAACGAAGGCCTGACAAAGTGCTGGAAGGTGAGAAATCCAGGAGCAAGTAACTCCAATGCAAGGCAAAGCAGAACTGAAAGAGAAGTCCTTTTATAATGCAGGAAGCATTCAACTACCTGGGAGGAGTTTAGATGGGCCACATCCGGCTGGCCCTATAACTAGAGAGAAGAGCTGTGGGCCGACCCCTTAGGAAGAAGGGGCGAGGCCCAAACTAGAGAGTCCAGGAGGAAGCAGAGTAGGCATCGGGCAGGCCCAGATGGCAACAAAGGCCTCCCAGACCATGAAGCAAATCAGGATAGACTGTCCAGGCAAGGCCCTGGCTTCGGTGCGGCCTCCAGAGAAAAGGTGAGAGGCTTCCTGTGGCACAGCCACAGGAGGAATCATAACACTTAGCTTTCATGATCTTCTAGCCAGTTCAGTCTCATTCAAGGCAGTATTGCTGAAGAGAATAATAAATAGATCATGCTAAAAGTTTATAGCTGGATCTACATTATGAAAAAGAAAATCATTTTAGAGGTTTCAAAATTAATTCCTCAAGTCAAAATCATTCATTTGTAATAACAGCATCAGAATATAACCTTTTCTTGATGTCTATTAATAGTCTTCAGATTTTGTTTTGTGGGAGTTTAAGGTGGAGTGGAGTAGTTCTATTGTTTAGTTTTATTTTTAGAAACAATTTAGCCATCCACTACGGCATAATTTACAATATTGATGTATTTGCCTGGGTTTTTATTTAAAAAAAAAAAAAAAAAAAAAGGAAAACAGACAGTTTACTAGTCTACTACATTTTTGTTCATTGAGACAGAAAGACAATGTATGGCCCAATTTTAGTGCTTAACAATAGATATATTTCTTTTGTGTTCACAAATTCTTAAAATGCATAATTCAATGAGCTATGCATCGTTTTGTTTTTTATTTTATGGTTATTGTGCCTTAAAATTTCATTCTGGAAAAGGAACTAATGATGTATGTTCAAAAAAACAAATCTAGAAATAAACAAATAAGCCACTATCCAAACCCTGGTGATTTCTTTACATTAGAGTCAAATGATATTAGATATTGTTGCATAGAACCAAAATCATATGAAATCTGGCACCCCTTCAGTTGCCTAGCAAGAGGGATACTATAATCAGTGGCAGAAGAAATTACTATCCCATGGCCTCTAATGAGAACACCAACTGTTTGTTATTTTGCATTAGCTAATTGCCCTTGAATGTACTGTGTAAGCATGGGGAGGACAATTTTCAAAGTGATTTACATGCGTAAAAAAAGCATTTTATCTGTGTTTATCAGCTGACTAAAAATCACCCTCTTACAATGCAGCTAAAAGACCACACATTGTTCATGCAAACATAAAAAATTACCATTTTGGGTTAGATTGAGGGTCCATCAATCCCAGAATCCTGTTTCCAACAGCTGCCAATCTCAATTACAAGTACCTGGCAAGTACCTAAACATGAAATAAACCCTATACTACTATGTTGGTAATAAACAGTGGCTATTTCCTAAGTCAAGTTAGTTAGAAGCAGTTTATGGACTTCTCCAGGTTAACCACATTATTTGGCAATGAATTCTAAAATTTAATTATACATTGAGTGAAAAAGAATTTTCTCTAAATGGACTACTTGCTAACTTCATGGAGTGCCTCCTAATTGTTGTATTGAGTGTGCAGGGGCAAAAATTTCATTTTTGGTTTTTAATTTGTTTTTGGGAGGGTTTTTTTCACACAAATTTCGGTTTATGGAATGTTTGATTCATTTCATTCAAATATTAAAAAAAAAAAAAAAAAAAACCCAAAGAAGAAAAAAAAACAAATATAGTCCTCACAGCCCCAGCACCCATCCCTCCCATCTAGAAAAATGCCAGGGCCAGGATCCTCCCAGCCCCCATTTACCCGTGAAACCTAGCCCCAGGCTGAAACCTCTGCCTTGTGTGGGCCAAGGCCATAGTATGTTGTTGCAACTTCTTCATCGACCAAGGCCTCCGGGCCAGACCCTGACGTCAGAACTGGTTCCAGGCCTAGTCCCTTGAGTCATGACCTGGCCTCCAGGAAAGCTTAGGCTTCGGCCTGGACTGAAGCCCAGACCAAGGCCCCAGCATCACCTTACACTTATCCACATTAAATTTCATCTGCCATTTCAATGCCCAGTCCTCCAGTCTTGCAAGGTCGTTCTGCAGCTTATCACAATCCGCTTTTTATTTAACAGATCCAAAATGTACTTTTAGCCACATTGAGGTGCAACATTTCTGGGGGCATAATTGGGTCAGGTGAGGAAAAGAGCAGGCCTAGATGGCATTTTCAAATTTTCCTGTGTACTTTTCCTGCTAAAATCTACCTGCAGATAAAACAGGTGCAAGTGAACACACACGTTTTTCCTACAGCAAATTTCAAAGGAAAAGAACGCGTGTACTTTTGCTTTGAAAATTGGTGCATAGCCTGTGGAAAGAAAGGGACACATGGTCTTTGTCCCAATGTGAACAGTTTGAAAATTCCATCATAATGCCTTCAGCTTAAAATGTATTCTTTCTTATATAAGGCAAATTACAGTGGTGATCTTCTATCACTATTTTATTGCATGGACATTAGAAACCTACCTCCTACAATGTACTGTTCTCCCTTATACTTGAGTCATTGCCAGCAGGCCTGGATTTGTCCATAGTCACACTAGGCCTGTGCCTAGGGCAGCAGAAATCTGGGGGGGGGGGGGGGGGTGGCAGGAAGATTTGCTGCCTTTCAGTTTTGCTGAACCTCACTCAGCAGGGAAAAGCTCTCTAGGCAGCGGGCAGGGAACAGGAGAGCCTGCAGCAGATACAGCAAAGGGGGATCGTTTTGGGGAGACTAGGAGGGGCTGAGTAGAGATCATTGGAGGGTTAAGAAGAAAGGCTGGGGACTGAGAGAGAGAGTCTGACAGGGGGACAAACGTCTGTTTATGAGAGAGAGAGGGGATTGTGTCTGTGTGTGAGAGAAAGAAGGGATTGGTGCCAATTGCTTGTGTATGTCATATTGGTAGCATATTAGAGAGGGGATGCACAAGGAGGAGCAGGGCCAGAGCATGGTAGTGGCACCAGCTTCCTCTCCTCACCTCCCCACCCACTGCAATTCAAATCCTCCTTGGATTATTTCCCCAGATCCTAGAACCTCTTCCTTCCTTCCTTCCTCTCCCTTTCCCCCAGACTCTGGTGCTCACTCCCCCAACCCTTTCTACTCCCTCCTCCCTTTCCTCAATCCAAGAACCTCCCCCTTCTCTTCCTCATCTCCCATCCTCCCCATCCCTAGTCCTCTTTCCTTCTTACACTCCTCCCCCATTCTCCTCACCCCATTCCTGATCTTCCTCCCCATCTCAGAGGTCTCCTCCCTGTACTGACACTTGAGATCATTTTTCTTCACTCAATAAAAATAAAATAAATTATACTAATAATTATAGCATAAAACAGCTTTATGCTTATAATGTAATACAAAAGACTGAAATGTTTGCCAATTTTCTTCAGAATATTTTCATTTTTTTTTTGCCATGGAATCTACCTGTGAGCTGCCACAGGAAACTAGGAGACTGCGCCTTTGCCTTAGACGTTCTGTGTCCTGTTGTCCAACATCGGAGTGGAAGAGGAATGGGGATGAGAAGGGCAACAACACCATCAGCGCCCAGAGGCATCAAAATCATAAATCTGTAACTGATTGCCAGTATATACTCGTTGTATGTGTGGTATTTCTGACTGGATATACCGTATGCATATTTTATATGCCTGAGGGTTATGGTACATAACAGCAGTTACCACCCTTTCAGCTTCCTTTCCTGCATCAACATCTGTTCCTCTGACAACAGATCTCCAATGAGAGGAACTTAAGTCCTTCCCTAGCAGGAACTTGGCAAAACTCAAATACAATTCATCTTTAGATAATTCTTATAATGCACCAATGAAATGTATCACAATTTTCAAATAATGTGGAATTTTATCACAGAAAATAACTAGTATTTTATGAATGATAATAGTGTTCTAGAACAATCTGTGAAACAAACAATGTTCTTAAAGATTAATTTCTGCCCTACAGAAGATAAATTAATACGAGTTTTCATAGCTCTGAACAACAGCATTGGCATCTAGAGGCATCCATTTTCCAAATGCAATACATTTGCTTACAATAAATATTTTAGCAATGTTACCAGACAGCATGATAGAGTTTTAAATACTGCTAGTTTCTGTTATTCATATTAATATATAGCCTTATTATTGAAGCCTCCATTGGCATTCTTGTTTTGACTTTAATAACTCAGTGCTTCATCTGCAAAATTTTAGTAATGAATAAAGAATCATGTGCTACCTGAAATATCTGCTAGGATGCTTCATTTATTAAGAGTTGGAAGCAATGTAAATCACTTATTTCTACCAGCAGAGACAGTTATTTCTATCAGCACAAATCCTTGATAAATGTACTATGCTCTTTTGCATAAAAACAAATGAAAGAGCCATAAATGTATTTAGTTTCAGGCAAATGCTATAAAAATTCACTTGCTGCTACAACTACTGCTACAACTACTATGGATATGCATTTTTTTTTTATTTGTTTATTTGCTTTGATTAGTACACTCTGACGGTAATCTTCAAACCGGCACGTATGTATTGGCATGCATCCAGATACACAGCCATTTTAGAAAGTGCACGCACTGGTGCACGCTCATTATAAAATAGCCTGGCCTAATTTTAAGTAGGCGCTCAAATCCCAATTCTACTGCGAAAGTCAGGGTATTTTATAATAGGCGCATGTCCACACCATTGTCAGTTTCACCAGTTTGTCCAGTAAAGAGCTAGGTCCTCCAAACCCCCCTGGTTTGATAGCCTGCACTCCCCTCAGTTACCCCAGTTATCCTTTAAATCTGGACACAAATGGCTATTGTCTTTTATTTTTTAAGTTACACCTCCTCCATAGCAGAAGTAAAGTTACACAGGAGTGGACCTGGACATGCATCGCTATGCACAAGTATTTATGTGCGCATCTTTTGGCCAAGTCCCCAAATGCCCATGCTCCACTCAGACCATGCCTCTTTTTGAAATCAAGTGAGATGTGCATACAGTGGGAGATACCTGCACATCTGGGCAGAATTTAAAATTCAGTGGGCACAGGCGAGCTCGACTTGTGCAGGCATCTCCCAATTTTGAAGCACACCAAGGGCAAGATTTTAAAAACCCTACACGTGTAGGGTGGGTTATGTGCACCGGGCCTATTTTCAAAAGGCCCGGCGGTGCACGTAAAGCCCGGGGATGCGTGTAAGTCCCGGGGCTTGAAAAAAATGGGCAGTCCGGGGGAGGGGAGGAGCGGGCTGGGGGCGTGGCCATAGGCCTCTGCAAGGCCGCTCGGCAGGGGATTGTGTGCCGGCAGTTGGCCAGTGTGTGCAAGTTTCTGGCTGGGGGGGCAGGACAGGTAGGGGAAGGGAGGGGAAGGTGGGGGGGGGGGAAGGAAAGTTCCCTCAGAACTTGCACATCTCAGTTCATTTTTACTATTTTTTTGTGTCTTTTTCTCACAAGATGTAGTTTTCTTTAGGTGCCCGATGGTAGTGGGCTACCCCTCTATAACAGCGCCTGGTGGAATTGCGCCGTTAATCGGGTCGCCGCTGGCTGGTCGTCATGACGTCGGGGGGGGGGGGGGTCTTCACAGAATGGGTTTGCCCCTAGAGTGGGGTGTTTCCATTAGCATCTAGTGAGCTCTCGCTGGTCTTTTAAAATCTGGTGGAGTTAGCAGATATACAAACGAGAATTTTCAAGCCCGAGGTGGAGGAGCGTGCCATGTGAACAGTGGTTCAACATGGGTCAACAGGTACTAAGAGATAGGCCGGCTACACCCAGGGAGAGTTCCCTTTCCTTTGAGCAGTAAAGGGCTCCCCAGAATTGGTTGGCCCCTAGAGTGTATAATGGTACAAATTATTAGGATTTAAGCATGTGCAAACAGATCATGACTTCCTTAGCAAGATGTAGGAAGTTCTCTGCCCTGGAAACTAAAAGAAAAGTGTTTGTTTTAATTAAGGATTCATGCTGTGAAGGATTAGTATTTTGAATTGCCAGAGACTGAGGGTTCCCTTTGCAACGAGGGTTCAGCTGTTAGGACCAAAAGAAGTGCTAATGTCATCTCCCACCCGAATCTACAATATCAACCTATGTTGACTTTGTAGTTTACACAGTGCCTCTGTAAACTATGAGAAGACAGAGGATGAACTAGAGTGTAACTACCACCAGTTTTCTATAGTACTAGAAACATTACTGTTGGCACCTAAGAAAAATTTCAGGAACATGGCCCATATTATGAAGGTCATGAAAACTATTGAGCATATGAAATATTCAAGCTCCAAACATCTGAAGTCAGCTTTTTGTGTTCTTACATTCCAAATGTGAATGGACAGGCACAGCGTTAGAGGCCAAGCCCTTTTAGGGGCATAAGGCCTGGACGGACAGGCACAGCATTAGAGGACAAGCCCTTGTAGGGAGGTAAGGCCTGAATGGACAGGCACAGCATTTGAGGATAGAGGCCAAGCCCTTGTATGGATGTAAGGCCAGGATGGACAGGTACAGCATTAGAGGTCAAGCCCTCGTAGGGACGTAAAGCCTGGATGGACAAGCACAGCATTAGAGGTCAAGCCCTTTTAGGGATGTAAGGCCTGGATGGACAGGCACAGCACTAGAGGTCAAGCCCTTTTAGGGACATAAGGCCTGGACGGACAGGCACAGCATTAGAGGTCAAGCCCTTTTAGGGACGTAAGGCCTGGTTGGACAGGCACAGCATTATAGGTCAAGCCTTTTTAGGGACGTAAAGCCTGGATGGACATACATGGATGTAATGTTCTATCCTTCTCCACGAAGAAGAAGCCTGCACCGGCAGGAGACTTGGAGGGTCTTATGAAGCACTTTTGAAGATTCTCCTGGATGTACTCTGACATCACTTTATTTTCTACTACGGAGAGAGGGTAAACCCTTCATTTGGGTTTTTCTGTGTTAGGCTTCAAATTGATGGCACAGATGTATGATCTGTGAGAAGGCAATACATCAGCAGCTTCTTTGGAAAATACATCTTGAAAAGATGCTAATTGAGGCAGCAACCCAGGCAGCAATGGGGTAGTTGGCATGCAGGGTATTGGAGAAAATTCCATCAGGCACTTGCCATGTCAATCTGGACCCCAGCATGAAAGCTCCAAAGTGGCCCAGTTGAATTGTGGCATATGTTTCTGCAGCCACGGTAGCTCAAGTACTAAGGGGTGAATGGCCTTCTCTAGCACAAAGAAGGAAATAGTCTCTGTATGAACAGCACCGGTACATAAGCTCACTGGTTCTGTGAGCAGGGTTACCACCAGGTAAGGGTTCCCCATGGATAGAAGACAAAAGTAGCGGAGACATCATGGTAGTGGTGGAGATCCGCAAATGTTCCACTAGACGTTTCAAAATGAAATTTTCCCCTGCCCCAGAATCCACTAAGGCAAGGGTCTGATATTCTAGAGGTCCACAGATTAAGGATAAAGGAAGAGAGAGTGGAGGAGAGGGTGCAGTTAGACCTAAGAAGAGTCCTCCCACAGGACTTAGGTCTGCCAGTTTCCTGGAAATATAGGAAATGTTTGTACCGCATGACCAGCTTGTCCACAATACATGCATAGTCACAACCTCTTTCGCATTCTTCTCTCTTTAAAAGTTAAATAACTGCGGCCTAATTGCATTGGTTCTTCTTTGCCAGCAACAGGACCTGATGGTATAGGCCTGGGTATAGACTTGACTCGAGTCTCTCCCTGAAGTTGTCTCCTGGGACTCTTGGCCTCTTGAACCTTGTCACGAAGTCCGTGATGAATCCTTGTTGCCAACTTCATTAGTTCAGCTAAGGTCTCAGGCATCTCTTGAGCCACCAGCTCATCTTTTAGCTGGGAGTTCAGGCCTTCAAAGAAAAGGGTCTTCAGGCATCTAGGGTCCCAATGTAATTCTGACACCAATGAATTCTGTGGCGAAATCTGGTAAAGGTTTATTACCTTGTTTTAGATGAACCAACGTAGATCCTGCTGTCGTGTACCGGGCAGGGTAATCAAATACTTATCTGAACAGTTCAAGGAACCCGGCAAGATCATTCAGGATAGGGTCATTGAACTCCCACAGCAGAGAGGCCAACGCCAATGCTCTTCCATCCAGATAAGACAGGATATAAGTGGTCTTGGCATAAGGTGTAGGAAAATGATTAGGTTGCAGAGAAAAGTGAATGCAACATTGATTGATAAATCTACATTTCCAAACTTCCCCTGCAAAGCGTGTTGGAGCAGATAGAGGTACAGTAGTCTTGACCATCACTTCTGGCAGTGTAACTTCTTTACCTGTGGTGGTCGGTGTATTCATCTGTGCGTGCAACTGGTTAAAGGCAGTAGTCAAGTCATCCAGTGAGCTCTGTTCGAAGATTCACTGGGCCAGGCCTGGAATGGCCTGCAATGCGGTGAGCTGATCCGAATCCATGGAGTTAGCAATCTGTTATGGTTTTGAGGTGTTGGAGTGGATTCCTGGGTACTGCGGTGATGGTCACTCCCATGGGGAGGAGCCCCGTGAGGAACCGCAGTACTAGGCTAGACTCGAAACACGCAAACACAGAGATTTGTCTTATTATACAGCTGAATGATACCACCAGAGGTGGCAGTAGTAAGGTGATCCAGTAGTAACAGTCCAGGGACCCTCGGCAGAGAAGACCCATCTCCCAATGGTAGATGTTAGCAGCACATGGTAGTATAGGGAGTTCCGGTTGCAGGCTCCCAGTGCTGAGCTGTAGATGAGACAGACTGATAAAGGTTAGATTATTCACTAAGGCCTGGATTTATCAAAATGCTATAAGTATCGCATGCGATAGCAAAAGGGGCATATTTTATGCAAATAGTTTATCACAATTTGTGCTAATACCTATGCAAAGAGCTAAGTTAGCACAAATTGCGATAACATTTTCACACTTTGTGATAAATGCGAGATGTGTTGTATTTCCTGCATACAACCACGGGGGAGAGAGAGAGAGAGAGAGAGAGAGAGAGAGAGAGAGAGAGAGAGAGAGAGAGAGAGAGAGAGAGACTAGCCATAATGCCCTCTCCCTAGTTAGGTATATCTCTATGGGAGGCCCACCTAGTAACTCAAGGTGAGATTTACGTATTAGTGTAGGGGGTTGGGGCCATTTTGACATTCAATGTATGAGCAGAACAGTGGTCTCTTGTGAATATTTGATGACCTTCAGAGAGGAAACTCACCCAAAGATGAGATTGGTGCAATGTTCTTTAGACCTAGCTTGATGTTACCAGGTAGAGAGTCCATCAAACTAGGTGGAGAGAACATTGCACCAATCTCATCTTTGGATGAGTTTCCTCTCTCCATAGGTCATCAGATCTTCACAAGAGACCACTGTTCTGTTCGTACGTCTCACGTTGAATGTCAAAGTGGCCCCTAACCCCCTACACTAATACGTAAACCTCACCTCAAGTTACTAGGTGGGCCTCCCATAGGGATTGTTCATACCAGAGGGCTGCCATGCTCCAGGAGTTCAAGAGTATCATTACCTGCTTTTGCAGGGAGTTCAAAGAGAAGGCCGGCACTTCACAAATAATTAATCTTTTTAAAAGCCATAAGTTACTACCGTATTATAGGAAGCACAGTCTTTGTATTTTTCAATAATACTATTTATTATAGGAAAGCCAAGTAAAGCCAGAAGGAGAATACAGGAAAAGATACAGGTTTTCCTGGGAGTGACTTATATCGTCTAATGGTGACGTATCACAGTCTGCTCTGGGCAGTCTCATATAAGACTGTAGGGGCACTCTGAACACTGGGTGCTGTGTCAGAGTCATAGCTACTTTTGGAGGGTCCCCCAAGACTTGCCAAAAGTCCCTGGTGGTCCAGCAGGAGTCCAGGAGCAATCTCCGGCACTTGGGCCATCAGCTGCCCGTAATCAAAATTGCACTGATAGCCTTTGCCCTTACTATGTCACAGGGGCTATCAGTGCCATTTTTAATACCGGCAGCCGACGGCGTGAGTGCAGTAGATGGATCCCGGGCCCCCCGCTGGACCATCAGGGAGTTTTGGTAAGTCTTGGGGGGGGGGGGTCAGGAGGGTGGGGGATTGTTTAAATTTGCTTCTTTAGACGGCCAAATAATTCGGTGAAGATTCATTGTATTCGTGGGGAATTGCAATACATTTCGCTTTCCCATGAATACAACGAATATGGCCCTATATGTTGCAGATTGCCAATACGTTGCAAATGAATGCACACCCCTAGCGAAAACACCTTAGTGCGTTTTGATAAATGACCCCCTAAGTTGGTAGCTGTATAGATGTAGATCCCATCAGGCAGAAGTAGTTGGATTACAGGCACCAAGGCAGGGAGAGCAGGCCCTTGAGGAGCGAGTACCTGGTATCCCAGATAGGCACCTGAAGGAAAGCAAAGGGCCTCCGAGGAGCGGGTACCCAGGTTAAATAAAATACCCCGAAGAGAAGAGAGAGCTTCCAGCAGCAGCACGGAAGCGGCAGAGTAGCTTAGACCGGAGGCGTATCCAATCCTTGCTAACTTGATTTGTTAGCAAATGAAGGGCAGGCTAAATACCTGGATGGCATGACATCACTTGAGGGGGATGCCCTGAGGTTCCCGCCATGACGTGGATAAAGACGTGGGTGGCGTGTGCACGCACACCCTACGAGGCCCTCAGGAGAAACATGGTGGATAGCCTTGCCATGGCCGTTCTGGAGATGCCAGAGAGAGCGGCATGCAGACACGGCAGTAGCCATCTTCCCAAGGCTAGCGGGGAGAGCAGAAAGAAAGGTGAGGCCCAGAGGTTGAAGCCGTCTGAGACTGACGGACGCAACAAAAGTCAATGGAAAAATTTTTTTACTAAGTTGCAAAATCCCACTCACTCCAAACCTTTCCCCCTCTGTATCACACTTGAGCCTTCTGAGGAAGTTTCCAAAGTAGTAAGGGGATGGCGTGATCCCAGTCACTCCTATCCTGTTGCGACCGTCGCTGCTTGACGTCTTCACTCTGCCCTCTTTACCTCTGTGGCGACTCCCTCCGGGTCTGATGGACGGCTGGTTGCCACGGCTTATCCATGCCATTTCCTTCCGGCATCCCCGGAATGGCTCGACACTGCAACTCCGCCATCTTGTCCTGATGCCTAGGGCGCGTGTGTGCGCATGTCCTGACTCTTGTACCTGCAAGGGCATGAAACTCAGGGGCGTCCCCCTGAGATGACGTCATCTGCTTCCAATATTTTAAGGTCTTTGAAAACGCTAACAAACTGAGTTAGCAAGGGGATAGCTTAGGCTACACTTCCCAAGCTACTCTGCCTGCTCGGACTTACCAGAGGTACCTGCTCCTCGGGGGCCTCGCTCTTTTCTTTATTTTCAGATTACAGATAGGAACCGGTACTCACCCCTCGAGGGCCCATGTTCCTGGACACTCTGAAGATTATCTACTGCCTGGAAGCTATCACTGCTGCAAACAAATGTGAGTTACCATCACTCTCTCAGAGTTTTCCCTGGAACCAGGTTCTCACTCCTCGAGGGCCTAATCCTTTCCAGCTCCTGAGCTTACTTGAGACCTTACGTGAGTTTTGTCATTTAGTTCTGTTCATGAATGCTGCCTACTCTGCCTACTCACTTTCTACAGTTTCTCAACAGCTCAGCCATCCTGGGATCTTTGTTCCAGTACCTGAGGGACTACAGCCCTGCCAAGCATATCAGCTCACTACTGCCACCCATGGTGGTTTCTAATAACCTGTTTAATAAAAGAACTATGTGTGTCTGTCTCCATACTCAAGCTTAGCCAGTGGTCCCTCTCGGAGTATCCTCCCGGGGGCGTAGTCATCTGCCATCGGCCCAGGGATCCACCCACTACTATATCAGATTCATTACAGATTGCTACTCCTTAGCAAGACGATATCTGAGACAGAACAAGATTGCCGAATCCTCCCTCTCCAGGAGCCCACTACACAGATCGCTCCTCCTATCTGACTGTTCCTCCCAGCAAGCATCAGATTGCTAACTCCTCAGTCTAACTAACAGAGATATAACAGATTGCTAACTTGAGCCGCAGATCCATAACAGATTGCTAACTTCCTAGCAAATTCCTAACATATTCATCAGGTTTTCAGTCAAAAATGACCTGGAGGCTAACACCATTATGTGTTATATATGGCACTATTTGCCTCCTGGAGCCAGCAGGGCAGGAGAAACTGTAGATCACTTAGTACATTTAAGATCGCTATGGGAGGGGTAAGTGTAGCTCCTGGGGTAGGAGGAACATTTCTTTTATTTTTAGCTTTTACATTTTATGCTTATTTCAGATTAGCAAATGAAACTAACCAAAATAAACATGAAGTAACTCAAATCCCAAATAGCCCTGAAATGACAAAAATAAAACAAACTTAAATGTTTTCCCACACTTCCCTGACATCCGTAGATGTATATGAATATAAATTGTGTTTATTTCCCTTCCCTATTATTGTTGATTTATATTACTATCCAAATCTATGGAGCTAAATTTTAATAAAGTAACTATTAGTAAAATCTTATATCCTAGATATTACCTAATGTTTGACTGCTGCAGTACGTCCCTATTCAAAGCGATACATTGCTGCACATTTCTGTCAATCTATTCTATACATCAATGCTGTAATTAACATTTATCTGAATGTAACTTCTTCACTTATCAACTTTGAGGAAATATACCTCGAGGTGATGGTGTTCATTAAATGTGTAACTTTGTAGAAACGAGTATTGAGGATTTTTACAGAGAAGTGGTGAGAAAAGTACTTTTATAATAGTAGGATTGCTGACAACATTTGAAGTGAAAATTGCCAAAGCTCTTTACACATTTGCATGACTGATCATCATTTCCTTAGAATTCCAAAGGCTTGTGTGAATCATGCCTACGGGGGACATATGTTTAACGTTAGCAGGAAAATACGTACCAGAAATCAAATGTGAAATTGTATCAAGAGGCTTTTGAAGTATTGCCTACAAACAAAGTCAAATGATTATAGCTTTGAGTCCAGAGTAGAACAATGGCCTAGTCTAAGGGCCTTTTCGCAAAAAAAGATTTTTCCCATTTTGTGCTTATGGTACAAAAATATTTATTGAATAGGGTCCTAATTAAAAAATGAGTGAAAAATTATACACTGAAGTAAGTCTTTGAGGAACAGAAGCCAAATATCTCCCTGTCTAATGAGAACACCTTTTTTTAGGATAAGAAAATTGTCAGAGATCCAATATTATTAGGTATTCAAGAATGTATACAGCTCAATAATTTTGCACAATTGAGGTCTTTGAAAAATTGAGATAATTATATGTTGGATTCTTTAATTATTATTCAGATTTATAAAAATGACTAGCACAAGCTCAGGGCAAGAAACAAAGTAAAATATAAAATATAATCAATAAAAAAAATAATTCACTGATAACCCAAACACACTCAATAAAATACAAACATCAAATTAAACATATAAAAGCAGCAAACCTTTAGCACATCATAAATATCGTACTAAGTCAAAATCAGCAACGAATAGCCAGGCCTTATAAGATTTCCAAAAAGTTAGGTAACTGGTTATAGAATATAACTTCTTAGGTGAAGAGTTCTAAAGAAAAGGGCTAACATATGACAAAGTCTCTGTCTGGTATCTGGAAATAGAACCTGTTTAACAGAATATTGCTTATTTCTTTTTGGATAGTAGTACAACATATGTTGCTTTAAATAATCATAGCATTGATCATGTAAAATTTGAAAATGGAAGATAACATTTTAAATTGGATCCTTAAAGAAATAGCAAGCCAATGGAGAGCGCTCAATTTTAGTGACATATGATCATGAGACTTAAAATATTCTAGCAGCTGAATTCTGAATAACCTGTAACCTATGTAATGATGAAAATTTAATCCTTGAAAATAATGAATTATAATTATCTACATAATTCATAGCCAGAGCATGAATAATAGCTGCTAAATTATCTTTTGAAAGATAAGAGTTCAGGTTACGGATTTCATAGAGTTGACCAAAGCAGGAGCATACAACATTCATATGGTTCTTAAATGATATTTCAGAATCCAAAATAATTGTAAAAACTCAAACTTCTGAGTTTATGGGTAGCACAACCCCTTTACCCTTAAACATGGAGGGGATATGACATTGGGTTCCAATTTTTAGGATTAACCTTCAGTTTATTTCTCTGAAGCCAACTATTAGTCATATTTTGGCAAATATATAATTTTTCAGTTGCCTGAATTCAAGTTGATCGTAGCTCACAATAAGAATGCAAATCATCAACATAGGCTAATAATTTCGACCTATAGATTTGTGAACCTAACATTCATGTAGATATCCTTCTCCCATTCATCCACCCACTGTCTTAGCAAGGGTTGTGTTGTGTTGTGGAAGCATACGGGATCATGGAGTACGTGTATTAAAATAAACCCAGAATAACTGAAATAATCCAATTCACGCATTGGATTTGGATTCCTAATGACATGCTTTTATTTGATATACCTATACTAGAATCCACCACAAATAAGTGATACCCTGCAATAACAATCAAACTAACAAAATCACTTATATAGGGGTAGAATGTATAGCACGCGTGCACGGCGTACATGTGCGCGTTCTACCCGGTGCATGCACATGTACACCTGATTTTATAATTTGTGTGCGCAGGCGCGGGCAAGTTATAAAATCCAGGATCAGCGCGCACAAGGGGGGTGCACAATTTTGCACCTTGCGTGCGCCGAGCCGTGCTGCCTTCCTCCGTTCCCTTCCCCCTAACCTTCCCACCCCTTCCCCTAAACTTTCCCCACCCTAGCCCTACTGAACCCCCCCAAAGTCTTTATTTTACCTTTTGCACCTGCCTGGAGGCAGGCGCAGGTTGCGCACGCCGGCAGCCTGATGGCATATAATCCTTTGACACAGCAGCAAATGGCCGCTGTGTCAGAGGCCTCTGGCCACACTCCTGCCCCGCCCCAGACCGCGCACTCCCCACCCCTTTTTGCAAGCCCCGGGACTTACAAGCGTCCCGGGTTTACATGCGTCGCCAGGCCTTTTGAAAATAGGCCTGGCGCGCGCAGGACCAGTTACGCACGTAAATAATGGAGAAAACAAAACCGCTTACTGCTCTCCCATTGTGACCGCATTTCAGACAATGAGTCCTTCCTCAGGGGATGTTCAAAGATGTTATGAAACATCAAAATCTTGTTCATGAGTTTTGAAAATGAAAGTTGTTTTTGCTGTACTTCCATCCTTCCACTGTTTGATGGCTGAGTGTTGATCAATCCAGTGCCATTTAACGTCGCTATGCGGGTGACATCACCCTTATATACATCACCAGAAGCTGCAAAACCAAGCAATAGAAAACAGATATTTGGAAGCACCAATAGCTGAATCCTCATGACAATAGACATTGGGAATTAACAGGTTTCAGACATCCATGTCTTTATAATAATGGTAAATTTAATTCTTCAGTCATCCCACCAGGTACTGAAGATTTTAATGTCTATATCCAAAAGGATTCCCAGTAGTCCAGTCGAGACTCTATTACCTAAACAACCTGAACTTTGAATTTGTTCAATGATAGTCTATTTTAAATCGGTGAAACTGTGACCAGTATCTATAAGATGCTGTACCATTGGAGCAGTTAATTTAGCTGTATTAAACTGGGATTTATGTTCTGTCAATCTCACCCTTATTGATCATGTTGTCCGTCCCACATACATTTTTGGACGGGCAAATTATATCATAGATAATGTTAGAAGACAAACAATTAGTGAAAGATTTTCTTTTATATCCCATAGTGGATTCTTGGCATATTTTACCAATTCACACCAATTGCATTGTCCACCTCCAAGATGGCCTTCTTCCCTTATGGGATCGACTATATCTCACAATTGTGCATGCACCATTTTATCACAAATTTAAGTCCTCTTGAGGTGGCAATCAGGGGAGGTTCTTTGAATATCTCACGGAGTGCCAAAACATGCCAATGTTTCTTAATTGCAGTGGCGATTTGTTTCCAAACACAAATTAAACTAAATTGATCCTTGTTCGGTTTCTATTGAAGTAATTGTGACTGCTTTTGGCACATTTATTTGCGCTCTGAGTTGCTTTATCAGGATAACCTCTAGCTCAAAATTTAGCCTTCAAAAAATCAGACTCTTTCTCAAAATCCATTGTATTAGAACATATCCTTCTAATGAGAAAAATCTGACTAATCGGTAACCCTATTTTGAAACTGCATGAATGATGACTATGAAACTTCAAGACATTGTTTTTGTCAGTAAGTTTACGATACATTGTGGTCTCAAACTGATCATTATTGAATGAAACATCCACATCAAGAAATACTTCATAGCTTGAATAATGTGCTGTAAATGGAGGATGACAATATATAGTATTGATCCTTTAAAGAAATTCTTTCAACTGTACTTCCGAATAGAGACCTTATTGAAATCGGCAAATTTGGTCATCAAACACACCGATACAGGGGGTGCCATGGTAGTTCAAGATAGACAGCAGTATATTGATACGATGATGATCTACTTGAATGATTCGAATTTATTACAGAATACCTTTATCTGACCCTACCCATGATCTCCAAAGAAAAATTGAAGAGAAAGTGCAAGCAGTTGTAGGTCTGACTGAAAAAGAAAAAAAATATTTGAAGACATCTCATCCATTAATACCTTTTATATATTTGGTTCCTAAAATATATAAAAACATCAAATCACCTCCCATTAGACCCATTATATCTTTAATTAGATCTGTATTAGAAACACCCGCAACATTTGTTGATCTTTTTTTACAACCCCATGTGCAACAGGCAAAATCGTATGTAAAAGATTCAGTGCATTTCTTTACGATTTTACAATCAATGCAAGAATTAGAGAAATCTGTTTGGTTGGTGATGTTAGACATCGATGCACTATATACAAATATACCACAATCTAGTGCTTTGCAAATCGTTCAAGATACTTTTCAAAAAAGATCAGCACCACAATGTATAATATCAGAATTTCTAGTGGACTTGATTAAAATAGTAGTTTTTAATAACTAACATCTATTTGGTCAACAGTTTTTCTACCAAGTGCATGGAATGGGTTCTCCACTAGCACCATCTGTGGCTAACCTCTACATGGTCAATTTTGAGGAATCGTTTATTTACAGTTCCATATGGTGGCAATGTATAGCAGTGGTTCTGATTTATTGATGACATCTTTAAGGTGTGGATGAATTCGGAAGTACAGTTGAAGGAATTTCTTCAATGGATCAATACTATAGATTATCAGCTTCCATTTACAGCATATTCTTCGAGCAATAAAGTATCGTTTCTCAATGAGGATGTTTCATTCAATAATGGTCAGTTTGAGACCACAGTGTATCATAAACCTACTGACAGAAACAATCTCTTGACATTTCATAGTCATCATTCATGCAATTTCAAATTAGGGTTACTGGTTAGTCAGTTTTTTTGCATTAGAAGGATATGTTTTAATACAATGGATTTTGAGTCAGATTTTTTTTAAGGCTAGATTTCGAGCTGAAGGTTATCCTGATAAAGTGATACAGAGAGCATATAAACATGCCAAATCAGCGGCAGATAAATACTTCAATACAAACCGAAAAAAGATCAGTCTTGTTTAAAACAAACTACAGTTGTGGCAGCGATCGCTGCTGCAGTTAAGAAACATTGGCATGTATTAGCACTACATGAGATTTTCAAAGAACCTCTCCTGACTGCCACTTTGAGAGGACTTAATATTCATGAGAAAGTGGTGCATGCACAATTGCGAGATATAGTCGATCGTACAAGGGAACAGGGCCATTTTGGATGTGGACAATGCATTGGTGTGAATATACCATAATTAGTAAGATATGGCAAGAACCCTCTATGGGATATAAAATTATTAGAAAATCTTTCACCAATTGTTTGTCTTCTAACATTATCTATGCTAGAATTTGCCCCGTCTAAAAATGTATCTGGGCCGGACAACACAATCAATAAGGGTGAGATTGAGATAACATAAATCCCGGTTTAATACAATTAAATTAATTGCTCCAATGGTACAACATAGATTCTGGTCACAGTTTCATCAATTTGAAATGGACCATCATTGAACAGATTCAAAGTTCAGTTCATGCAGGTAATATAGAGACTGGCTTACTGGGAAGTCTTTTGGATATAGAATATATATATCTATATATCTATATATATAGATATATATATAAGAACCATCTTGTTAGCTTAAAGCCTTCTGTACATATCTTACTACACTTCTCTGTTTATTTCTCTCCCTTATATGGTTTGATCTGTTATTAGTCTTAGTCTCTCATTTATTCAGGTTCCCTCTGAAGAGACCTTCAGTCAATTTTTTTACTTTTCCTTTTATTTTATTATTTTGATTTATTTATTTTATTTTATTCCAGTTATTTCTTCCGCTATTCTCCACTCCTTTTCTACATATCTTCTTAGTTCCTTCTCCCTAATCTAAGCCTAGTACAAGCACAACAATCTTTGAATTTTTCATTTATTGGACTCTTATCACTTATGACCATCATTACTATGTAATCCAATTCTTATATACCTTGATTTCTATGTAATTTAAATTGTATATTTAGTTTTTTCTTCTCTTTGACTATTACTTAAAGTTGCTTAAATGTTTATATGTTTATTGTTCCATGTAAGGCCGTATGGCAAGTTTTTGTTCTTTGTAAACCGGTTTGATTTGCATCTAATGTAGGAAGATCGGTATAAAAAAACAAAAAATAAATAAATAAATAGACATTAAAAACCTCAGTACCTGGTGGGATGAATGACAAATTAAATATAACACCATTACTATAAAGACATGGACAACTAAAACCTGTTAATTCCTTATGTCTATTGTCATGAGGATTCAAATATGGGTGGTTCCAAATATCTATTGGTTGGTTTTGCTGTTGTGATCATGCCCGAGAGCCACGGACAGTCCCCCACCTACCTTCTGTAAACGCGGGCAGCCAGACTGACCAATGCCATCCCCAAGTGCAGCCCAAGGCTGCCGCGTTGTCGGGACCTCCACAGTCCTAGTGCCACCGTCCAGCCTGATGCCTCCTTCCCCTCCTCGTGGCATGGAGCTGCTGCTGATGCCACTGTCTTCTGGGCCTCCCTCATGGCAGGGACACTGCCACTGATGTCTGCTGCTTCCTGCTTCTTTCTAGGTGCAGGCAAGTGCCCCTTCTCAGCATTTAAAGGGCCAGCGGCAGGAAAAGCCCCGCGGCCCTCGCCGATATCAACCTGTTCCACTTCAGCTCTATAAAAGGGCTATTCATCTGCCCCTCAGGGCCATCACAAGGAGCCACTCGCTCATTGATGTTGCAGTCCATCTGTCCAGGAGGCTTCTGAGGTCCATCGCTTCTTCAAGGTCCTGCGTTTCTCATTGGAGCTCATTTGTCTTCGTCTGAGCCTTCCTTCCTGGAAATCCTGATGTTTCATGTCCAGATGTCCAATTTTTCTGTGTTTTCATTACTGAAAGCTTTGACATTCCAGATGTCCTGTTTTGTGGTTCCATTCCTGAACGTCCTGTTGTTCCACATCCTGATGTTCCAGACATTCTGTGTTCTTGTTGTCTTCATCCTGATGCGCTTGCCTTCACTTCTGCCCACCTTTCCTGGCATGCAATGTTGTGGTCCATGACCAGCCCCGGGGAGGCTGTATAGGGCCCTTCATGGTACAAGGCCTTCTTCTTGTCTGCAATGCAAACCTCCAGGAGACTTCTGTTTTTAAAACCTTGTTCCTGAGTACCTTGTTCCTGGTCTGTGGTGTCCCCTTGTGCCTGATCCGTCGATGCCTAAGACTCTGCCAGAACCTGCTCCGCTCCAGCGTGGTCCATGACCAGCCACAGGCAGCTATGTAGGGCACGCCCAGGTGCAGGCCTCTACTAAATCTTTGCCATGTTCCAGTCTCAAGTTCCACGTCTTTGCCTGAAGTATGCTTCGCGTTCAGCATGGTCCATGACCAACCATGGGCAGCTGTGTAGGGCATGCTGCGATGCAGTTCTCACCCAGTACTTTTGCCTGAGTGACATGAATACTTGTCTGAGCCTTCTGAACAACCTGAGTCTTCGTCTTGAGTATCCAAGTCTTCGTCCGAGTGTCCATCTGAGTCTTCGTCTGAGTATCCAAGTCTTCATCTGAGTCTTCGTCCGAGTATCCTGAGTCTTCATGTTTCTGCCTTCAGCCTCCGTCTGGCCTCACGCACTCATCGTTCCCAAGCGGCGGGTCTGAAAGGGCTTCCGAGTGGCTGGAGGGCTACTCTCGTGACCAGCATGGCATTGCTGGATCACACTGGTGCGTGTGGGTCCAGCGGAGGCCGGGACCAGCCTTGTTCCTGTTCCGGATTCCCTCGCTTGTCTTCAGTCCAGCCCTACTCCTGTCCTGCCCATGCTCAGACACGCCTCACCTGCCTTGGCACTTTTTCAGAATCCTCCAGGGTTGAGCTGTGGCCCAAGTTCACACTCTCTCCTTGAAAGTGGACCCACTCCCTAGCATTTCCCAACATTTGCAGCTTCTGGTGTCGTATATAAAGGTGATGTCAGCTGGATAGTGATATTGAATGGCGCTGGACTGAACAACAAACAGCCATCGCACAAATGGAAGGACGGCATGAACAACTTTGATTTTCAAAAGTCATGAACAAGATTTCGATGCTTCATAACATCTTTGAACATCTCCTGAAGAAGGACTCATTGAAACATAGCCACGTTGAGAAGGCAGAAAGTTTTTTGTTTTCTCCATTATCTTGTCGTATGACAGATACAGATAAATTTAGAAGATTCAGCATCATTCACTTAGTTTTTTAAAGTGTTTTCAGATTTTGTGCACTTTAGTTTTATCAACACACAGTGGAAGGAGGTTGGAGGTTAATGATTATAAAATTAGTTTCTAGTATATTACCGTGGGGTAATGTTAGATATATGAAAACAACAACCCCTTTCTAACAATATTATTTAGTGCTACATAATTTATTATTTAGATTTGATGAACTGAATATTCAAACAAAAAAAGGGTAATATTTTTTGTATAAGATTTGGGTTATTGTTTATTATTTATATAGGTAATTTGTTAGTTTGATTGTTATTGCTTTTATTTGAAACAGCATTTGTAAAGCTAGTAATAGAAAAGTAAATATTTATAGGGGAGGGAAATAAATTATTTTTTATCACTTCTTTTAGTCCTTTAAAATAGGTGATAAACAGAGTCCACTTCTTCCTCAGGTCTTAAACAAATTATGGTTGAAACTACTTTTAATTTAATTAGTAGGAAATCCCTGCTTTTTCTATACAAGGGTGAAAGGTTATAGTGATGCTTGGTGAATTTTGTGAGGTTAGTCTGTAGTTCCACAGGGTTTGTATTTTCTTGATGAAAACAAAACATTTCATCTGTTTTCTAGCCACAAAATTAAGTTTGTGTATTACTCTCAGACCACTATTTCAATAAATTGGGACTGTCACTCTTTTACCCACATAAGCATAGTCAAAGATATTTCATGGATATTATATTCTAAAATTATTTCTACTCACTGTTTCCTTGTTATGGTGTCCAACAGTCATTAATAGACCTTTTAGACTGCATCTAGGAAATGTCTCCTATTGCTCAGTGTGCCATTCAAATGGTAGGTCCTGCATGGAGCAGTTTGTTAAGAGGTCTCTGGCTCTTAGAATGCATTACAGACTCTACTGCCATTCTTTGGCTTAATCTTTTCTCCTTCAACCCTTCAATGAGTTGGAAACTTTGTGATAGAAATCTCCTAGATTAATTATTGACTCTTACTGAAATATTTTTGAAATTATGTGTATACAGTGATGTATTAAAGAAGAAACCACTTGTATAAAGGCATCAGTGGAATGGATGTAATTAATACATAGAAAGAATTGCTTCATTATGTATTCTGCTTTAATACTATCCAGACAAGAAGTATCTGTTGCTACTATGTATTTCATAAACTGTTTTGAATGAAACTTTGAAGGTTTCCAAGGAATGTTAATTGTTGCTGCAAAGTTGGATTATATTATAAAGCTAATGGAAATATCCAGATTTTTAGGCACTTGCCAAGTACAGTTAAATGACAAATTAAATCAAAAACAGACTTTGTATGTATATGAGAGATTTATAATTTATTACAAAATTGGACTTGCTAGAGGAAATCATTACTTGAGGCATAACTTTATTTTACTAGAATTTAACCTCTTGAAGAATTTGATGTTTTGTCTAAAGTTGTCAGATATTTCTTTAATCCTGAGGCATGTACAACATTGCTAAATGTTTTTGTGGAATTTGTTTCATTAATCAGAGCAACATAGAAACAGAGAAATGACAGCAGAAAAGGACCAAATGATCCACCCAGCCTGCCCAGCAAGTTTATGTCAGTATCTGCTGCACTGTGCAGGTTACCTTCATGCATATCTGTTTGCTATACCGTAAAATTCAGGGCTGTCGCATGCCATCCAAATCCAATTTTCCCCAACCCCTGCTGTGGAAGCAGAGAGCAATGATGGAGCCACATCAAAAGTATCAGGCTTAGTGATTAAGGGTAGTAAAAAGTTGCAGCAGCAAGTTACCCCCATGTTTATTTGCTCCCCAAACTATAAATATCAGGGCTCTCATTGGTTGAATCCAATTCCCCTTTTATTACTGCCGTTGAAGCAGAGAGTCTTGATACTGTTATTTGTTAAGGGTAGCAACTGCCACACTAACAAGTTACCCCCATGCACTCTTTTTTTGAATTCCATCCACCACCTCCTCCTGAAGGGCATTCCAGGCATTCACCACCCTCTCCATGAAGAAATATTTCCTGATGTTGTTTCTGAGTTGTCCTCTCTGGAGTTTCATTTCATGACCTCTAGTTCTACTGATTTCTTTCCAATGGAAAAGGTTTGACGATTGTACATCATTAAAACCTTTCAGGTGCCTGAAGGTCTGATCATATCTCCCCTGCACCTCCTCTCTTTCAGGGTATACATATTCATTAGGGATAATGTTTAGAATGAATTAGGAAATGTCAATGAAATTGCCTAATTCATCCCGGTTCGGGAGGCCCGAATCCTGAACCGGAGTTTTCCCGAAATTTGGGGGAAAATTCATTTTCGGGTTAGCGTGGGGAGGAGGGGCACATTTAGTTTTAAAAAATCCCAAACCCAACCCTTCAAATTTACTTAATTACAACCCCCCCACCACCTTGATCCCCCCCCCCCCCCCAAGACTTACTGAAAGCGCTGGTAGTCCAGCGGGGGTCCCAGGAGCAATCTTCCACTCTCGGGCCTTCGGGCCTGCCAGGAAACAAAATGGCGCCAGTAGCCCTTTGCCCTTACCATGTGACAGGGGCTACCATGCAATTGGTTGGCCTCTGTCACATGGTAGGAGCAATGTACGGCCGGCGCCATCTTAGACTGACCACTCTGGCAATGTAGCCCAAATTGGGCTAATAGTGCAACTTGCGATAAGAGCTTTTCGCATAGCTGATATCACAATTTGCGATACACATGCTTATTAGCATAAGGTACACCCCTTTTTGGTATTGCATGCGATACCAATGCGATATTGGAAAATGAGGCCCTTAGTCCTCCCCACTTTTTTTTTTTTTTTAAAGAACCCTGTCCTGGGGCCCTTGGATTGTGTCAGAGGATTGCCCCTGTTCTCCTGGTCCATAAACCGGAGAGGGAGTTACACTATACAGACTTTTTTTTATAGAGAAAAATGATGTATCCAGTGCTTTTAATTTAGAGCTAAAATTCAGAAAGTCCGTGTTTTGTTTTTCACTGATTCTGTGACTAGAGAAGTCTCATTAGCTTGCTTACAGTTTACCTAGGTGTTAAAGGGTAATGATATTGGAATTATTAAAACTGAGAGGCATCTATTCACAAAGGTGTGTTACACATTAACACATGCAAACACATGTTATTTACTGTAGGCCCTATTAAGGGGACTTATTCACTGATAGCAGATTTTTTTGCAAGTTAACACATAGTGCACCTTTTTGAATAGGGACCCTAATCATTTAAAGGTGTATTTTAAACGCCAATCACTTATATTAATTAGGGTGTGGGCAAATAAGTCCGGCTCACACACACCGAGTGGACTTTAAAAGCTGCCTGGATACGTGCATTGTCATATGGCTGCCTACCCATAGAACTTTGGTTTTGGCCACATTTAACAGCAGGCCATTGTTACACATCCAGGATCTACTAAAAAGCACAAACTTATTAAACTATCTTACTGGCAGAACTACTTTACTTTCATTGGGCAGATATATCTGCACATCATTAGCATAGGTAAAAAAAATGTATTCTTAACTCTAATGCAAAGACCAATGGAGGAAAATATAAATTTAAAAGCATTGTTTATAATGATGAGCCCTGAGGAACTCCAAATTTCATTTATCACCAATTAAACTAGCAAGGACCAATTTGCACTCGACAGTTTCTCCATTCAAGGAAAGACCAAAACCAGTCTAACACCTTCCCGGTCTAACACTTTCCCGGTAATGCCAATACAATCTAGGTGAAAAAATAAGAATAGTGTCTAACTAAATCAAACACAGAAGTTAAGTCAAATTGAACCAGGATGCCTGGTTTCTCTTTTTCCAAACTGCAAATCAGTGTATCTATTAGTGATAACAATAATACCTAATGGAATCCATACTGGTGTATGCAGAATTTCAGCAGAATTTAAATATTCTTCCAAATGGGTAAGAGCACATCTTTCCAAAAACTTTAAGTGTAGGCAGATTAGACACTGGTCGATAATTAACAAAAGTTATCAATTTACTGCCATCTTTTATTATGGGTCTCACTGTTGCCTTTCTTAATTGCAATAGAACTGACCCCTCCTGTAAAGACTTATTCACCATTAGTTGAATGATATCAACTTAAATCTTGCTTGTTACCTTAATATACATGAATGGGCATTGATCTAGAGGAGATGAAGATAATGTTAATCCTTCAATAACCTTACTAATCTCAGTTCGAGCTACATGGTAAAATTCTGATGTCTTATCCTTTAATACTGGACATGGTTCATTATAACCATGACTATCATATCTATTCTCTAACTGTTCTTGCACTGATTAGACCTAGAAGAAAACACAGCAGAAGAGCAACCGCAGAGAACAATTTTTCCCCCTATGATTTTAAAAGTCCATGTGTTTAGTATTTTTTATTTTATTTATTTACGCTTTTTTTATACCGAGGTATAGCTAGTTGCCTTCACTCCGGTTTACATAATCAACAACTATTACATATAACACTGTGTGAACTCGAAAATGTGAAAAAACATGCATATTCATTGTTACAGATAAACACCAACATAACATCAAACTGAATCTGATCTGGTGACCGAGAATAATAATACAAAAAAAGAGGAGGAAATTTTTTATATTAGCTCAACTAACCAAAAATCCTCTTTATGCTTGAAAGATATGATCAGCATTACACATAATCCAAGGTGGGTAGGAAAGATCTACACTTTCAAAGAATTAACTTTTAAAATCATAGGGGAAATATTGTTCTCTGTGGTTGCTCTTCTATTGTGTTTTCTTCTAGGTCTAATCAGAGGAAGACCTGTGGTAAAGAGTCATCACTGGATTGTTGCGCCAGAGGTGGACCCTTGGGCCGAGGTAGGGTTGATGCTACTAGTAGGAGGGATTATACAGGTCCCCACCATCGGCAGGTGGAGTGGGCTGAAGGACGTAGGCTGGCTGGCACTTCACCAATACCAGCCCTCGTTCCCCGCGGGTTGAGCCTTTGGGTACCGGGGCCGACTGGACTTAGGTGGGCCTCTGTATGTCGTCGTCGATGGAAGGATCGAGAGGTCAGCCTAGAGGCAGCAACAGTGAGATGAAGAAGTCTGTACTGGACAAGGCGGAGTCCCAGTGACCCGGACGCCAATAGAACCAAAGTCAGACAGGGGGCGCCTGAGCAAGAACAAGCCGAAGCCTGAATAAGCCAAGTCCAGGATGTAGACTGAAGAAGCATCATGGGACAAGCTGGAGTCAGGGCCAGTGGTAATCAGGAAGCAGTGGCAAGGCAAGGCTGAGGTCTGGAGAAGGAGAGAGTCAATGGCGTAGTCAGGCAGTGCCTAGGTCCGGGCTTGGAGAGAGTCAACAATGTGGACAGGCAATGCAGAGGTCATGTCCGAGAAGACAATCCAAGGTTAGGTTAGGAATCAGGAACACAGGAACAAGGAGAACTAAAACAGGAGTCAGCGAGGATCAGGAACCAGGAACATAGGAGAATCACCAGGAGGCAACGAGTACACGACCAGCATGGAGATCTGTTGCAAAGGCAATCCTTAGGAGCGGAGCCTGGCCTTAGGTACCGGAGCTCCGCTGACATCATCATCCGCAAGTTCCCACCACGGACCCTTCATAAGACTTAATGATGCGCGGGTGCGTGCCTAGGGAGGAGTGTGGCACTGGATGGCTGCGTCTCTCCACAGGCCATGCAGAGAAGCCTAACATGGAGCACAGGGATCTGCAGCTGAGCCAGAGGCACTGGAGACGGCCCGAGGATGGAGCCAGCGGCCCACCGCTGCCAGGGATGAACAAGGCACTGGATTCGTCTGAGAGAGGTGAGGGGGCCAGGCTGCGGGTCTGCCACATAACATGGACTGAACTATCTACCAGAGTGGCCTGGATACAGAGAAGTGTCAGAAAAGCTGCTGGTCTCTATGACACTATTTAACAGATTGGACAAATCTATACACCTGGATTTTCATTTGTTGAAGGTATAGAAAAAAAAATCATTTAGAAAACATTTGCTTGATTGTTCTTACTGGTTGATATTATGGAAAAAGATGTACAAATCATTAGGTGGGGGATGCAACTGATTGTGGGGTGTGTTATATAACCATATATTTGTTGCTGGAAAGAAAATATTGTTTAAAAACTTTGCTGTCAACATTAATAACATTTTGTAAAAATGTGTTTCTGGCAACTTTCCCCATGCTAATGTATTTCATTAATATGTTTCATATTTTCAGGTATATGGACAATTGAAAGCAACGATTATTATTAATATTAACCTATATTTATTAATTTATTAATATTAATTTATTAATATTAACCTATATTTATTGTATATATAGGTTAATATTAATATTAACCTATATATACACGCTAGAGAACTATATAGACCTTCTCTAGAAATCACATATTCTTTGGCAGTCTAATATCTAATAACATTATACTACCACCTGTTTATCTAGACTACATTAGGCACCGTATCTTTTAATTATGTTATTAACCCCATATATCTTAATCCAAGTTAATTCGACCTGTTCATTGTAAGACATTTACTTGTCATTGTTATTGTTTAGAATGTAAACCGAATTGATCAATAATTCTGTTATTGGAGAGTCGGTATAGAAAAATGCTAAATAAATAAATATTTCTATTATTTTAATAACAATTTTTTTCTTTAGGAGGTGTAAAAACAGTCGGAGAGTGAGAAAAGAGAAGTTGGATATTCCCATAGAGGGCATGCTTAGGGTGTTAAAGGAGTTACTGGAGAACAGTATAGGGTAGTATTCATGGTATAGTGAGGTGGGGTTTACCGTGTATGTAGGAATTATTTCTTCTTGATGGCCACAATGGAAAATGTTATTCAAAATTTTCTTTTTTTTTTTTTCAGGTAGAGAACCTTTGAAGTGTTAGAGATGGATTGGTCAAAATAATATGCTTTCTTTTCAGGCTATAGTGTTATTCAGTCTTGTGTGTTTGGGTGAATTGTGTGTTAACTGTAATGGTTTTATTCCACATGATGGTGAGAGAATCCAAATTCTTGGGATCTTAAGAGGAGCCACCATAGTTTAGCAATGAGAGTGCTATGTATTAGGAGAAGATTATCCATTTTCCATATAATGCTGTTTGGTTTCTCACTTTGGAAGCTTTTGTATGGGAAGAAAAGAGTATGATGGCAGTCTGAAAGATGGGTGCATGGTAAAGAAGGAGTATCCTTTAGGGTATAAAGTCCTCTTCCTAGGAAAATAGTAGGATCTAGGTTCACGCAGAGTGCCCTGAAAGTGCTAATTAGAATGGTTTAAAATGTTTTCTCTGTGTTTATGTTTCAAAGGGAAGGGCTAATCATCAATCTGAAGTAATGTTTGCATTTTGAAAGCATGTTACAACTTGACTTTTCCATCAAGTGTATCCAGATAATGGTTGAAAGAATGGGCTGGTGTGAAGATGTAATTAAGAATCTTCAGATAATATATAGTAGGTTGTTGTACAAAGATTTTATTTTTTTATAAAGTTGGGTTGTGAAAAAGCAGGAGCTTTAGAAATTTTATGAAATAGGCCCTGGGGCAGTATTTATTGCTGAATTGCACGTGGTTTTTACTTTGATGGTAGGTTTTTAAATGGATATGTATATGTCGGATTTTTTATGCATATTTTACTTTTGGGAAATTGCCTTGGGTTGATTGTAAAAAAGGCGTTGTATCAATTGACACAAATAAATTAAAATAAATACACTGCTAAAATGTAAAGTATTTGCATAGGTTTACTTACAAACATTTTTGATATCTGGATTTCTACGTCTCCAGTATGACACTATATGGACAGTCTGATTTCTTGGGATATCCAGTTCAGTTTTTGACTTCATATTTCTTATTCTTTATTTGCTAAGAATCTGTCTCTATTCTGTATATGTGAATGAGGGAAGATACTCTGTAGGTATGTAGAGATCTGTAGCTTGTTCTGTTTTCCAATCTGCATTTCCCAATAGCAGGTGTATTGGGACCTTAGGGCATGTTGCAATATGTGCAGTGCTAATGTGTTAGTCTTCTCTCTCTCTCCTCATCTTATAATTGCTCTCTACCTGCTCTATTTAAAGCTTTATTTCAGTATCCTTCTTTACTGGTAGGTTATACCAGGCATCCCATCATCTTCTCAGTTAAGATTTTCTCACATTTCCTCTGAGCCTCCCTCCTTCCAATTTCCTACCTTGACCCCCTTGTTCTTGTGCTTCTTTACTATAGAAAACGTTAACATTGCATTTTAGTACTGAAGTCTCCAAAAATAGTGAGAATGTTTCATTATTTGTCTTTCCAAATCCATGTTCAAGATGAGTTACAATTCAGGAACAGAAGGTAGGTCCCCATCCCAGATGGCTTACAATCAAAGGTTCCACCTGCAGCAATGGAAGACAAACGGGCCGATACAGTAAAGTGCGCTACGGCAGAGCGCACTGTTAGCCCGCGTTTGGCCAAGCGTTTGACTCGCTATTTTTCCCCCTTATACAGTAAGGGGTAATAGCGCGTCGAAAGCGCGCGGCCAACCTCCCCGAAACTAATAGTGCCCACAACATGCAAATGCATGTTGATGTGCCTATTAGTCATTCACGTGTGATACAGAAAGCAAAATGTGCAGCAAAGCCGCAAATTTTAATTTCGTCCGGCACCGGGAAACTGTATAGAACAGCAGAAAAAACTGCTATTCTGTACACCCTCCGACTTAATATCATAACGATATTAAGTCGGAGGCCCCAAAAATAAAAAATTTAAAATTAAAAATCTGCCCGCGGCCCAAGGATTGGAAGACGGATGCTCAATGTAGCTGGCGTCCGTTTTCCGAACCCGTGGCTGTCAGTGGGTTCGAGAACCGACGCCGGTAAAATTAAGCGTCGGCTGTCAAACCCGCTGACAGCCGCCGCTTCTGGCCCTCATTTGCATGCGGGCCGATACTGAATCGCGCGCCCAGGACACTGGCCTGTGCATGCATCGGGAGAGCGGGCGCTCGCTGGCTCTCCCACGCTTCTTTCTGTATCGGCCCAAAAGTGATTTGCCCAAGGTTCCAAGGAGCATCATTAGGAGAAGCAAGATTTGAACCCTGGCTTCCCTTGTTCTTAGTCCTTTGAGCTCACCAGTAGGTCATTCTTCAATTCAAGTAGGTTCACAAATTGGCTATTTTAAAAAAAATATGTATATAACGTGAATAAACCAGTTGAAATAAGAAAGTAAGTAGAGTTTGGTGGCAGCTGTTAATCAGGTTTCTGATAGATACAATATGAGCTCATGCAAAATCTTAGCCAAGCATGTTTTGCCTTTGAAGATGAGTTGTGTGCCAACAACATATGCTAGAAGGGTTTTCTCAAGACCATATTAACAGTCCATGAGGCATTAAATAATTCCTTTAATTTACCTAAATATGGAAAACAAAGCATAACAAATAAGGGACAGTTGGCAGGTTTTCTCTTGCACATGTAGTGTTTGGCATAACACTCCTTTTTAATTCTCATGTCTATTCAGAGTGTTTCCTTTAATTGAGGAGTAAATGGCTGTTCTTGTTCTATTATTCAGTGTTCTCGTTTCTTGTTCCACATTTTAGCCACTGATATATTCAGTAAAAATTATCCATACAAATATAGATTCATCACATTATTGTTGGGAGGATCAAAGTTCCTTCATGGGTATAAGAGAGCAGAAGCTGGAAAAGATTCAGGGAGCAGGTGATTTATGTTGTTCTAAAAAGTCGTGTGAGTGCTGTAAACAAGAACAGGGCCTGTGATGCAACTTAATGTATGGAGGGAGAAATTTAAATAATCTACTGCAAGGCAGAGGCCTAGAGAAAGCTCCTGGGAGGATCAAGGATGCAACTAACCAGAGAAATCAAACTGTGGAATATCTCATCTTTGGTGTTTCATCACAATGATAGTAAAGACATTGCTCTTGTAACCAACTGTACTGAATTTTCCAGAAGATGAACTGTTTCCTTTGTGCTGAAGCGATTTTTGTGCTGCTATACAGGAAGGGGTCAATTTAAAAAGCATTGCTCATCCAAAAATGATAATACACACGTTGCTTTTCCCGGCCACATCTGCTCCGCGGTCACTCCTGCTCACCTCTCCAGTCCATCTACCAGCTCTGGGCTCACTCCCTCTGCCGCTGCAGCGAGTTCGCGGCATCCATGGCTCCCCATCTCCAAAGCCGGCCTCACAGCGGAACTCCCGGAGGGGCTCCGCGTCCACCTGCTCCTCGGCCCCGCCCCTAGGCAAGCGCATGGCCACGTGCTGGAAACCCGAACCCAGCGCTCCCTAATGACATCACACTCCCTCTGTATAAAAGGGAAGGCCCGTTCCCTTGAATGGTACCTTGGCAATCGGGGCGTGTTGGGGGCGTGTCGGGGGCGGTCCCGGTCGTCGCGGCGTTTTCGGGGCGTGTCGGCAGTGTTTTGGGGGCGGGTACGGGGCGTGGCTACGGCCCGGGGTGGTCCGGGGGCGTGGCCGCGCCCTCTGTACCCGCCCCCAGGTCACGGCCCGGCGCGCAAGAGGGTATGTCATACTTTTTTTGACTCACCTAGAGCATAGGCCAAGGCTCAAAGCAGGGGCCATACCCTAGGCCCAAGATTGATGCCGGGGCATCATCCAAGACCCAAGGCCATGGTTTGGGCCCAGACTCAATGCTACAGCCTGGCCTGGAAGCATACCCAAAACAGAACCAAATTTCTATCAGCATGTTAAAATGATCAAGGGCAGTGTCTTTGAAAGAAAATTGCTACCAAACAGACCAGCAGGCAATCTACAGTAAGTGGGAAGTCTTGAATGACTTTTATCTTATAATAAAATATCTTATATCTTATAATAAAATATATCTTATATATCTTATATCTTATATCTTATAATAAAATAGTCTTGAATGACTATTATCTTATAATAAAAGTCTTGAATGACTTTTATTATAAGATAATATGCTTTATTGTATATACTGCACTTATTACTTTCACATTTTTACTGTTTTAATGCATTACTTTTACCTTTATTTATTTTAGATTATTTCCAAATTTACCATACCCATTGTTATTTATCACTATAATATGATATTGATATCAAAAGTTTTTCCTTCTCTTGTAACTATCTCTATACCATGTTACAGTTGTACGTTGTTATTATAGTTTTATAGTTATATGTAAAGCCTGTTGTCTTATAGTTATATGTAAAGCCCCTTCCGTTTGGGCATCTCACTGTTTTATGTAAACCGGAGTGATTTGTATCTGATACAAGAACTTCGGTATATAAAAATTAAAAATAAATAAATAAATAAATCATAGCAAAGATAGGCAAAGTCACAGAATCAAAGAACCCATTAGATATCCAGTGAAACTTTATAAGTTTTCCTGATGCAGGTATTCTGCCAAACATGGCCCTGTGGGGAATATGTTATTTTTTTCAATGTTTCAGTTTTGTATTTTCTCACTTGTGTATTAATAAATTTATATCCATACATACTATAATCCTTAATTAATCTTCCTACAAATCACCTTTATACCAGGACCCATATTGTAGCATGAAGTGCATAAATTTAGAGGTTGAGTTCAAACCAGGGAAATCTCAGCCTGGTTTTTGGATTTTCCCTTGATTTGATGGAGTAATTTGTTCAAATTTCCCCAGTGCATTTGGGAAAAATGTAACCAAATTAGGGCCTAGATATTTCATTCTGCTATAAATATAGCGGAATGAAGAGCCGCAGCGATAGCGTGCACCCGGCCGCATTGCAGTGACTGCGACCGCAGCACACACTATCGCCACCATAGCACCCCTGCAAAAGGTGCAGCTATTTCTGGCGCTACTGCTAGCGATAATATGTAAAACATTAATGCCGGCTCCCAAATTTTTAAAATTCCACCCATCCCTCATTTAAATTGTTTGATCGTGATCCGGTTGTTAATGCCTGCATTAGGGCGCTATCGCACGCGATAAAGGCCCATCACGTTTTGAAAAATTACCCCATAGATTTGCTGATAATTCACAGGAATCTACCTATTATGGTGTCCATGAATTGGATGAATTATTCAGTTTGGTTCAGGTTCACAGATCAGGAGTTCATTTAAAAAAATGTGTTAAATATGGCAAATATAATTCAATAAAGCCACAAAAAAATGTGTGGGTACATTAAACTAACATAGAAACATTTCAAAATGTACACAATACTATTCATAACCTTTTGAGCTCTTTTCCCCTAGAAATTCGTAAATGATTCTCCTGGTATACACAATAGGAAAAATGTAACCATGCATTTCCATTCACTATGATGAACTAATCTGAGAATTTACGAGATGAAGCAAGGTAAAATGATACTGGCAGCGTAAGCGGCTAATACTTTATCCTCTTTTTCTAATTCAGCACTAATATGATTGTGTCACATGTAAAAAAAAAGGGCACTACCAGATTGCCGTGGTATTATGGATTGCCACCCAAGCATATTGTCAATAGATTAATTTTAAAACGTTTCTTTTCTAGCCAGAGAATACTAGGAAATGAGGAAAATATGCTTAATGATTGCTTCATTATGGCCTGTTACCTTCCCAGTACCTTTTAGCGGCAAATTAACTGAAGAAATAGTAGGTTGAAAGATGTGTTAACACTCTGGTAGCAAATGTAATTGAAATATTACTGGAGAGTGTAATAGAGATTAAATTAAGCTCTCAGATAATCGTCTGACACAAAGATAATTGAGATGCTATCCACAAGTGCCAGAGCTTGCTGATGAAGAAATGCACTGGTTGGCATTTGGAAAATGTTGTCCCCAGGCAAACTGGAATTTTTCTTCCTGTTATTTAACAGTATGTATTTCCTAAATCAATATCTTGAACAGAAATATTAGATAATAAGCTATGAACTGAAAATGGAGAGAACCATACTGAGTGCAATAAAAAAACAGCATATGTCAAGAATTTATGTAAATTAGGGAAAATTTATAGTTGCTGTCACTTGTATATTTTTGTTTCAATATTCTGGCCATAAAAGAAATATCTAATGAATAAACACATTGTCTGAGGAAAAAGGCACAATTTTTTTATTTCATTATTTGGTCATGTTTTGGTCAACACTGATTCATTTTTTTTTATTAGGATCAACTAATGCAATTCCATGTCATTTTATCTGCTTTAGTTCTATATTTCTGCCAAGAAAAGCAAGAACACTAATCTGTTCCTTCTATTTTTTTTTACCCTTTATTATTTTAAAACCCAGAAAACAGCATTGCAGTATGCAATCTTGTTTCATGGTTGGAAAACAAGAGGAAAATAGGATTTTGGAGATACAGACACAATGGGCATCATCTGCTATCAGCTCACAATGCTAATACAGTGTTATATCCAATTTGTTAAGCAGTGGAGGAGTAGACTAGTGGTTAGAACAGTGGGCTGATAAACAGCGAAGTCTGGGGTTCAAATTCTACTAATGACCCTTCTGACTTTGAGCAAGTTACTTCATCCTCTGTTGCCTCAGATACAAACTTAGGGCCTGCTTTACTAAATCAAACCTTTATAATGCAAGCTCTCTGTAGGCAGGGAAAAATATCTGCTGTACCTGATTGCAAACAGCTTTGAGATACCCAATGTAAAGGTATGAGCTACATGCAATATTTATATCTATATGTTATATCAATTTGCAGAAAAAAAAAAATCAGTGGGTGCTGAAGTAACATCAAATGACATTCACTTCAGTTTACTACTAATGTGCACAATATGGTTTTATTATGGACAATCTATTTCTGCTGAGTCCTATATTTAACATCTACCATTATCTTCCTTATTCTGTGCTTAATTCATCCTAGTCGGCTAGAATGAAAGTAATGGAGGCATAGGCACTGCAGGTTGTCTTCGCTCTTTCAGCATTTGTTTGTGACTTAGTGAAAGCACAGTGCACAGATGTGCGAAGCCCGAACCTATCGGTTCGGGCTTCGGTTTTGGCCCTCTGCGGGAAATTTCATTTTTCCCACGGTTCGGGCTTTTTTTTTGGGGGGGGGGGGGGGCGAACCTGAAATTTTAGGTTAGTGCGCGCTAACTCCCCATTAGTGTGCACTAACATTTAAACGTCAGTGCGCACTGACCCGAAAAACAAATTTTTCTGAAATTTAGGGAAAATTGTTCGTTTTTCGGGTTAGCGCATGCTAACTCCCATTAGTGCACACTAACTCCCCATTAGTGAGTGTTAACATTTAAAAGTTAGTGCACTTGTTGCGCCCATCGGCCGCAGACGGCTGCGCCCTCTGTTGCTCACCTTTTTTTCTACCTGACTCAGTTCATTTTGGAAAGATGGCTGCCTCCGCTTCTCACCGAACCCTCCAGTGTCCTCGGCCCAGCATGGGCGATTGCATTAGCCATCTTTCTCCAGGAGTCACCTAGGGCACACGCATGCTCACAGCCCTGTCCTTTACGTGCATCATGGGGGAACCTTGGGGGCGTCCCAAACGCATGACGTCACTAGCTCTGGTATTTAATCTCTGCTCACGATTCCTTTTACAAGTTAACAAGGAATCCTCCATGCTGTTCTCTCCACATTACGAGACGCTTCCGCTGTGTGTATGCTCGATCCAGGACGACTTAGGTACCTGCTCCACGGGGGCCTTGCCTCGCTCCTCCTTACCCTCCGGAGATACCTCCTACCAACTAGGACACCCAAGGTACTCGCTCCTCGGGGGCATTGCTGTGATCCTAGCTTCCGTTCAGGGTTGCTTACTTAGTTACCAGGACGCCTACTGTACCCACTCCTTGGGGGCCTTGTTCGTCCAGGACCTCCGCTCTTTGGGAGTGTCCTTCCTTTTCAATGACCAGCATCAGAGTGAGTACTGCCACTCCAGTTCTGTCTTTGCATTATCTCATCTCTCTCCATAGATCCTCGGCCTACCCTGCCCCGCAGACCACTATCGGATCTATTGGCTACTCCATCTAAGCTTGGGTTCTCAGCCTACCCCACTTCGCGGACCACTACCGGACCCATCTCCCTCTTGAGATCTGGTGAAACTGTGGAACTGCCTTTTCCACCCTGCAACTTTCAGATGGAACATTGGCCATCTGGTTCCTCGTCTCCTGGCTGGAAATCACCTTTTCCTCGGGTCACCATCTACATTGCAGTACAATAAAGCTAATTCTCTGTGTCCATCTCTGCCTTGAGCTAGCCTATTGCTACAAGTCCCCACAGGGTCCCGCCCTGTGGGAGGTGCCATCTCTTACAGCAACCAAGGGCCCACGCTTCATTGTCCGAAATACAACAGTGCACTAACCCGAAAAATGAATTTTTCTGAAATTGAGAAAATTGTTTTTCAGGTTTCCCAAAACAGGACAAATTAGGCAATTTCGCTGAAATTGCCTAATTCATCCAAAACGAACGCACATCCCTACACATTATAGAAGTCCGTGTTTTTCTTCACAATAAAATTAACTGTTTTCTATAAGTGTGTGTCCATACTATTGGGTGCATTGTAACACTACAGCCCCTAGTTAGTGACAATTGTCATCTGTAGAAAATTGCATCATACTTTGGCCAATGCCTGTGGAATCAAAGGGG
Organism: Rhinatrema bivittatum; assembly: GCF_901001135.1. Classification (NCBI taxonomy): domain Eukaryota; kingdom Metazoa; phylum Chordata; class Amphibia; order Gymnophiona; family Rhinatrematidae; genus Rhinatrema; species Rhinatrema bivittatum. Next base: position 74,776,123 of record NC_042621.1, on the reverse strand, counting down.
CAAGAACAGGAGAGGAAGGGGTATAAGGGCAAAATCTGTTCCACCTGTACAGGGAACTAGTGTAAGCCAAAGCATCACAGATAAAACTACTGATCATAGTGGAGATCGCCCGCCTGAGATAAAGAGAGGTTAATTTAGCAGGGGAAAAGCAGGTACAGAGGCAGGGCCAGGAAAAAAGTTGGAAGAACCATTGCCCTCTATTTCCTCCTTCATTGTCGTGCAGTAGGGGTCAGAAGAAAGCATAGTCACGTAAGAATGAATTAGGAGTGTCTGCGACAATAGGAGTGGATAAGCCAAAAGCAGAACAGCACTGTCACTTACCTCTTTTTCCCCCTGAGGATAGTCTGAGGAAGGTCTTTGGAGAAAGAGGTGATTCAAATGAATCCTGTACAGGGGTGGATTCCCGATGGCCAGCCCGGGGATTCGCCGCCCAGGCCGGCCCCGGAGATACCACATGGTCTGTCGAGCGCGGCTCTGTCACAGCCTTGCTAGGCAGACCACGTGACTAGAGCAACTGGCCCACCGGGGGATGCCTGATCCCCCGATAGGCCAATCCGCCCCCGATCCTGTATGGGGTTTCCTGAGGTGAGTTGGGGAGGAACAACATTTTTCAGAATGCATTTTACTGTTGTAAGGTTATCAATAGAGGAAAGATACTGATCTATCTTACAAACAGCGGTATTTAGCAACACTCGGGAACAGAAAAAAAACAAACAAAAAAAAAATGTGAGCATTTGTTTCAGGGCAAAACCACCAGTATTAATCTTCCAAGTCCGGGAACCCTGTCTTCCACTCAAGTCAACAGCAACTGCAGCATCAGGAAAGTCAGCGAAAAGGGGAAATTTATCTCTCTATGTGACCCCCTGGCCTCTTCTCCCAGAAAAGTGACAGGCAAGCAGTCCACAACCAATGTCAGAGCAAGCCACAATACCTGCTAAGTTCATTAGTTTTCCTTCAAACACTTTTATGAGCTGTTTCTTTTACTCAAAGACTTTGGAGGTTCCATCCTGAAGTTTTCAATAGTTTCATAATCCTAGTTCTATTTTTTTTTCCTTGTCCCAGGTTTGAATCCTGTAGGATCTTCTGCGGCTGTTTCACGGCACACGATAAATCCTCCCTACTTTACATTTGCTCCGCCCCAACTCTGCCCCCTGAATAAAAAATTAAAAATGTGCATTCACAAATCACGTTAACGGCTGTTAGCGCGATTTGCGGAATTATCACCCGCGGTAACTCCTTGGAAAATGACCCCATTAGTGTCTGCCCTACAGAAGCACTATTGGTTTCTCTACTCTTTCCAGGCCTGTTCATATGTTATTATTTATTAATTTTTATATACTGATGTTTCATGAGAACATATCACATTGGTTTACATTTGTTAACAAATCTTCATTTAAAAATATTTGCATTTCCAAAATTAAATGAAAAGAAATACATAGTTTCATAATAAAATAAAAACAGTTTAAATTTTACTTAATTATTTTACTATTTTAACAGTTATACAGAACAGTAAGAGCAGTAATAAGATAAATAACTAAATATAAATATTAAAAGGGGTATAAAATCATTAAGTTAAAAATCTTGGAAGGCTTGTTCGAATAGCCAAGTTTTAACACCCTTTTTAAATATTTTAATGTCTGATTCCATCCTTAATTCTTGCGGCAGAGAGTTCCACAGTTGGGGCCTGGCAATGGAAATAACCCTTTCTCTTACATTATTTAAATGAGCAATTTTAGGAGATGGTATGGGCAACATCCATGTGCCTGCTGATCTTGTAATTCTTTTTTTTTTTTTTTTTTTTGTTGGAATTTCTTTATTGAACAGTTGCAAAATAAGAACAGCCATTGTATCAGCAGAATGTTTTACAACGAGTCATAACAAAGGAGCAGACACGTATTCAATCATCAACAAAATCGAGAAACAATGCGTACATACTGACTATTACAATTAACAGTAAGAACCGCATTCCTGAACATTCGTGTAAGATCAGAGAGAAAAGAGGGGGGGGGGGGGAGGAAGGGAAGGGGGGGGTTAACCAGAAGAGTTGGAAATTGGAAAGAAACATAAAATCCAGAGGGAAAGAGAAGAAAAGAAGAAATAGAGGAGAAAAGTAGAAATGCAGGGCACTCGGACAAACTCTCTGTGTGGTAGCATATGCTGTAATAGGGGAGTGGTAGTGAATTATGGGGTATGTCGATCTAAAGGTTTCCACATCAAATCCCAAGACGCCAAGCGTCGATTTTTAATGGCCATGGCCCTCTCAAATTTACTGTAGAGACATATAGTGTTCCACCATAGCGGTTCGGATAAACGATCGCTGTGCTTCCAGTTCGAGGTAATATTGTGCAAGGCTACCCCAATAAAGAAATCTAAGAGTTTCCTATGTGGGGGTAGTAATCTAATATCAGGATGGTTGCTCCGTAGGATAACTACACCATAAGTTATCAGGCCTGGGACTGGAAGTATTCGACCAATAGTAGTCCAAATTCGGGACCAGAACTCATATAGAATAGGGCAAAAAAATAATAGATGGTCCAAAGTCGCACCTGGGGCTAGACAAGACCAGCAAGCATGCGATGGCATTAAATGAGCCCTGTGAAGTTTCCAAGGGGTCCACAGCGCTCTGTGTAGGATAAAAAAGGAGGTTTGTTTGACACTGGTCGATAGGGATGTGCTGGAGATAGATTGCCAAAGTCTGGACCATACCTCTTGGGTTACATGAGTGTTTATCTCCGTGGACCATATGGCCATGACGGGCGGTGCATGGGTCGGGAGTCTATAATGTTTGATTAGTTTATACAGCCTGGAAGCTAAGTGACCTAAGGGCCGTAATTCCTCAACTAAAGACAAAAAGTGAGGGGGTTGAGCTAGGTTTCCGACGGAAATCTGCCCTTGTCGGAGAATATCTCTTAATTGTAACCATTTATAAAATTGTGTGGTTGGTAGGGAAAAGAGAGCTTGAATGGAGGAAAAAGGAAGCATGTGGCCATTGGAAAAGAGAGAAGCAACAGACCATATTCCAAGACTCTGCCATAAGGGCCAATTAATCATATGTCCTTCAATCGTAAGCTTCGGATTGAACCAAATGGGGGTACAGCTGGAGTTGGACCATGGAGGGAGAGGAGGCGGACACATAGCATCAAATTCTCGAAGTGCACGATGCAGAGACAACAAAATCCGGTTGTTACAATTCCTAGCGGATATTGCAATTCCCGGAAAGTGAAGTAAGGGAATCGGGCTAATGACGGATTTCTCAATAGTAAGCCATCGAGGGCTAGCGTCTGATTCAGATTCCGAATTAAATAAAAGTGGAACTTTGTTGAAGCATGAAAGATAGATGGTAGGCATATAAGTCTGGGAAGTTAACTCCCCCATTCTGCTTTGTGTGCTTTAATTTTGGTAAGGCTATTCGGGGGTGTTTGTTATTCCACAAGAAGTTAACCAACAACCTGTCTATTTCCTTATAAAAGGCTTGAGAAAAGAAAATCGGAATCATGGATAAAACAAAAGTAATTTTAGGAGCTAAGACCATTTTGATCGTGTCTAATCTACCCCACCAAGATAAATGTAGGGGGGACCATCGTAGTGTAGCTTCCTGAATTTGCTTCAACAAAGTTTGTTCACAGCCTCGAAGGGTATGAAGTGGGTCTGTAAAAAATTTAATGCCTAAATATTTCAAACCACTTCTGGCTTTTAAAATGGGGTGATGCGAGAAATCTATGGCATCCGAAATGGGATTCAATGGAAGAAATTCCGTCTTAGACCAGTTCACCTTATATCCAGATAACAAAAAGTAGGAGTCAATGAGGCGAAACAAATTTGTCAGCGAGGTATCCGGTGCAGAAAGAAACAACAAGACATCATCGGCATAAGCAGAAAGTTTGTGAGTCTCTGAGCCTATCTGGATACCCGAGATGTCAGAGGATTGGCGTATAGCCAATAGCAGTGGTTCCAAAGCCAGATTAAATAATAAGGGAGAAAGTGGGCAACCTTGGCGCGTACCACGAAAAAGATGAAAATAAGGGGAATTTTGATTGTTGACATAAAGAGAGGCTTTAGGGGAGTCTTAGATTGCTCGGATCCAGTTGAGAAAAAGAGGACCGAAGCCAAATCTATGCAGAGTGTCATGAAGAAAAAAGCTCTCAATGCGATCAAAAGCTTTCTCTGCGTCGAGAGACACAGCGATCGCCGGGTCTAGGGAGTCAGATAAAGCCTCTTGAATATGAAGAAATAATCTGGTGTTATTAGCAATCAATCTTTTAGCAATGAAGCCAGATTGATCCGAATGAATGAGTACCTAATACTTTAGATAGTCTCATAGCAATGAGCTTAGTAAAAATTTTGTAATCCACGTTCAACAGTGAAATTGGCCGGTAATTAGCCGGGTTGGCTGGGTCCCGGCCTGGCTTTGGAATCACTACTATCTTAGCATCAGTAAATCCAGATACATCAAAGGTCGTAGAGGTCAAGGAGGAAAGGTATGACAGCAAGTGTGGTGACAACAGCGCATGAAAGGCATGGTAAAAGTCCGTATTAAAGCCGTCAGGGCCAGGCGATTTACCAGGAGAGAGAGACAAAGCAGCAGCAGAGAGTTCAAGAGCGGTAAGCGGGGCATCCAATGCTTGAGTTTGAGCTTGCGTAAGACGTGGGTGATTAATTTTAGCAAAGAACGTGGAGATGTCCTCAGACGTAGGAGACACTTCAGATTTGTATAAGGATGCATAAAAGTCACAAAAAGACTGGAGAATGTCCTGATCCGAAGTGACCTCCGTTCCGTTGGATGTAATCAGTTTGGATACACGAGATTTGTCAGATTTTTTCTTTAAATAATTCGCCAGCCTCCTGCCACATTTATTGTTGGTAGCATAATATTGGGTTTTGGAATGGAATAAGTTTAAGTTGACTTGTGCGCTCAACCCTTTATTGTATGCAAACTTAGCGTTTTGAAGCTTGCGGAGAGAGAGCGAATTCGGGGATGCAATATGTTGTCGCTCCAATTGTTGCACCAATTTGTAAAGATCCTTGAGCTCTTGAGTTTGAATGCGACGTTTGCGGGCCGAGTAGGAAATAAGGTCTCCATGAATCGTCGCTTTGTATGCTTCCCACAGGATCCTTGGAGATATATCAGCAGTGGAGTTATTGGTGAAATAATCTCTAGTTTTTTCCGCAAGGAATTTGTGAAAATCTGAGTCCGAGAGAAGGGATGAATTGAATCTCCATTGTCGATCTTTCTTAATAGGAGAGGGGAGCTTGGCGGAGACTAACCACAGCGTGATCGGAGATAAGAATCGGATGAATCTGGGATTGTAGGATGTCCGACAGTAACGAACGAGAGGTCAAACAAAAATCTATCCTGGAATAGGATAAGTGTGGAGCCGAATAAAACGTAAAGTCTTTTTCCGTAGGATGATGAAGCCGCCAGGGGTCATCTAGTCCGAGTTGTGTCATTAGATGCCTTAATGTCAGTGTGGATCGAGAGAGGGAGTATCTAGTGGTTGTCTGTTTGTCCAACACAGGGTCCAGTGGTTGGTTGAAGTCCCCAGCAATTACAAGGGGGAAATTTTCCAGAGTCAGCAAGGTGGAGAAAACCTCCTGAAAAAAGGAAGGAGTGTCTGCATTTGGTGCGTATATATTAAGGATGTTATAGCGGTGATCCTGTATATTGAGGCATAGAATGTTCCATTTCCCGTCCATATCCGCTAAATGATGTAGAACTTCAGCGTCCAAGCGCTTATGTAGCAAAATCGCTGTGCCTCCTTTTTTCTTGCATGCAGCACTAGCATATACCTGTCCAACCCATTGTTGTTGAAGTTTGCGCGATTCCGCTATAGTGAGGTGGGTCTCCTGAAGGAGAGCTATGTCCAGATGAAGAGACTGAAGATAGGTGAGGATTTTCTTGCGTTTGATGGGATGTGAAAACCCATTAACATTAAGTGATACAATCACTATAACATCTATGGAGGACGCCATGAGGAAAATGTAGTGAGAAGGGAACAAATTTTACTTTGATGTGCAATGAAACCACCATGAACAGAGAGAGCCGGGTGCATAGTCCAAGTAGGCCGTAGTGTCATGTAGAGAGAAAAATAAATGAGAATGGGAAGAAAAAAAAACCAGAGAGGTAAGAGGCTGAAAAAATGGCAGGAACTGCAGGTGGAAGGAACGACTGGTAGGGTCCCCTACCATCTGTGTAAGTAAAGGGTCTCTAGGGGGACCAAAGACCGCTCTAGCAAACTCACGGGGCTAGAACAAACATGGTCGAATGAGGACCTCCGATATTAACTCATAATGTGAGGTGCTTGTCCCAACTGTCAGGTTATCATTTCTTGTGGGATCTCCGTAGATTGCAAAAAATCTTCCAAGTCTTTAGGTTCCTGATATAACCGTGTTTGATTTTGAAAGGTGACCTTCATCATCGCGGGGTATAGAAGGCCAAATTTCGCCCCCATTGCATGCAGGCGAGGACGAAGGGCCAAAAAGGCCTTTCTCTTACTGGCCATCGTTTTAGCCAAATCTGGGACGTACATCAGGGAAGCTCCTTGATATTGTATAGGAGACCTGGTTTTAGCAGCCGCAAAAATTTGGAGAACTTGTGGATATCGTAATACTTTGAAAATGATGGGCCGTGGATAAGTAGAGGAGCGGAGGGGCCGCGAGGGAATGCGGTGCACCCTCTCAATTTCGAAGGGCAGAGAGAATGTGAGATGAAGATTTCCCGGAATGAAAGTAGTTAAAAAAGAAATCATATCCGAGCCCTCTGCACCTTTGGGAATCCCCAATAGTCTGATATTATTTCTCCTATTTCTGTTGGATAGATCTTCTATATCTCTGCGAAGCGCTATCAGCTCTTTATCCACGGTAGGAAGCGTCGCGGTTGCTAGTAAGAGGGAGGAAACCTGAGTTTCCGTATCATCTAGTCTGCGAGTGAGGTGATCGTATTTGTTGGATAAGGTAAGTAAATCTGACCTGATCGCCGACGTCGTCTCCATATTTGCCTGCATCATCTCTATCAATTGTTTGAGTTCAGCAAGAACAAGGTCTGCGGACGCCATGTTTTTTTGTGGCGCAGACTTGTCCGGCGTGGGAGGATCTTGTTTTGATCTTTTTGTGCCCGCTGCCGCCGCAAAAGCAGCCTCAATTTTCCCGGGTTTGGAGGTAGACATGTGCGCGATCAAATGCACCCAGATGGTAAGAAAACTACCGCGATTTCAGAGGTCCTGGTTCGGAAATCAAGCGGAAGCCCCGGGAGCTGAGCAATCAAGCGGCCATCTTGGTCTCCGCGCAAGAGCGCCCCCCGTGATCTTGTAATTCTTAATGGAATATGAAAATGTAATGCTAAGGTTAACTATTCAATCTCTTCATTGTAAAGAGTTTTTTTGGATTAGTGATAGAACTTTATGTTGTGCTCTGTATTTAATAGGTAACCAGTGAAAGTCCTTTAATATTGGCATAATATGATCAGATCTTCTAGTTCCGGTTAAAAGTCTGGCCATAGATTTCTGTAACAATTGTAATGGTCTTGTAACATTCGTTGGTAGGCCTAAAAACATCGAATTACAGTAATCCAATTTTGATAAAACAAGAGCTTGTAAAACCGTTCTAAAATCTTTTGGAAATAAAAGAGGCTTCAATCTTTTAAGAACGTTCAATTTAAAATACCCATCCATCACAGTGAATTCACAATCCAATAAAATCCCTAGATCTCGGACCTCCAGGGCATCCTGGCACTCCCTGCACAATGAAGGAAGGGCGGTGAAGACCATGTACGACACCCTGGAAACACAAGCTGCATTGCCGACCTGGACCATGGCCCTCGATGCCAGCCCTTCTCAGCAATGCCCACCGGAGCCACATTCCTGGAGGCGGTAGCCTACTAGCCAGGAAGGCCACAACATGTGTATGCATATGGAGTGGGTAGCGGGAAGAGAAAGAAGGGAACGAGACCTACCAAAACCGAAAACTGCTGAAAGAAGAGTCTGGGGACAGGCCAGCCCAGTTTTAAATTCTGTTTGCTGGCCCAAACCCTCACCATCCTCTGCCCCCTCCCTTGCTCCAGAGGCAGAGCACATCACTGGCTGTGGCCTCCCCTCCTTACTTGGGGATGGGTCGGCTCCTTTATCAATAAGAATACAACTAGGTCTCAGACTTGCATGCCTACAGGCCACCCATGTTAACCTTATGCCCACTCAAAAAAAACCAGTTCTGGCTACACCACTGGCATGAATTAAATCCAAAAATAATAAAAAGTCTGTGAAAAAGGGTTATTGCATTTATAACTTTTCTACTCTATGTTTAATGATTAGAGATTAAATATCATCCTTATTCTATTCTGATTGAGATTTTTAATTAGGATGTCATTATTAAACAGATATAGAGACAAGCAAATTGATTTTTTGAGACCTTTTAAAATAATAGTGCTATTTCTGCAAGAGGAAATTCATAATAGATTATTGACTTATGTAGATGTTTTAGTTCAAGGACATATCCCTAAAGTCAAAATCTTCAATATCTATATTTTCATGCAAAGAGACATTCATAATTAAGCTTATATTAAAAGTTTGTGCACATTGATTCACCATTATTAATGCCAATACCATGCCATTGATTGTCCATGAAGTACAGCCACAGAAATGGAGCTGATGTTGATTTGTTTAAATGCCACATAACCTTTTCACTTCTTACAGTATATGTGTTTAAGTCTGCTGTGCACCCTGTCCAAATTGTAAGATCTAATCATATTCCCTATTGTATAGTATTATATTGTGTATTAAATATTTTCATTGGTAAATTATAAATGGAATACATTTTGAGCTCCTAGTCATGGTTAATAATAATAATAAATTACTGTTATATAATATTTTATATGTATTATATGTGTATAAGTATAAAATATATAATATTTTACATCAATAATAAATGTAAAATATAAATATGGTACTGAACATAAAAATACAACAGCATAGTAGGTAATTAAATATCAGTGGTTACAGGAGCATCAAATATGGAAACATACAACAGTAAAAGTACAGTGATTAGAAATAACCCAAAGAGTTACCATCTAAACAACTGTCAAACTGCTCTGATAACAACATTTGCTAGCTTGTGTACAGATTATATCTTTAAATGGGATCTATTAAAAGAGGTAAAAGGAAGAAATATCCTATCACAAGGAGTTGAATAAATGATTGTATTAAGCAATGTTTCCCCCCATTTCCTCATGAGTATCGGGAATGATTGTGTGTGCACACATCTTTTGAGCCTGTGCAGACAGCCCTAACACTGCATTTGTTTACAGTTTTCCAGTATTTGATTTCAAAAGTACAATAGCGTGGAGGGGGTGATATTGGACCTGGGGAGAGTGTTTCTTATGTCACAGTCTATAATCATCTGGATGGATGGCGAGGGTTCTAGAGTTCAGGGGGTTTTATTCAAAGGCAAAGGAAACGTTTGTATATCTGGGGGAAGGAGTCATTAACTGATGTGAAAATCTAAGTGGAAGTAGAAGACTCAAGGCCAAAACTAATAGGTGATATTATAAGGGCAATTGACTTTTTAGTTAGGAAAGTAAAAGGTAAGAAGAAAGAGAGGCCACTATGGGTTTCTAAAGAAGTAGCTGAAAAGGTAGAGAAAAATGGTCAGCATTCATAAACTACGAGAGATTGCTGAAAGGAAGACAGGCGACAATATCTGCAAAAGCTATGAGAAGCTGGGAAGATAGTCAGGATGCATATGGAAGAAAAAATAGCAAACATTAAAAACAGCAGCAGGGCAAGACTGTTTTTTAAATATGTCGGTGATAGAATGAAGCGGCATTGTGAGACTCAAAGGTGAAGGGAAGGAATCTTGTAGATGTGAATGAGGAAAAAGTAGAATTGCTTAACAAATATTCCTGCTCGATGTTCACTCAGAAAGGGTCAGGAGTAGGACCACAGACAATGGGCACAAATCTGATTGGAAGTGAGGTAAACCTCAAGCACTTTTCAGAAGACTGCCCTCATAAGGAGCTAGCTAAACTAAAAGTACCCTGTCTTGGGTAAATTTTTTATTCAAAAGGTGAGAAATAAATCCAAATAATTAAGTAAACAAAAGTACATAAAGCGAATGCGTCTGTTCAGTTATGTTCCCTGCTTCTGACTGCCTGTATTGTTCTATGCAAAGGTGCTGGGAAGGTGAGTATGCTTGGGGGTAGGGAGGAGTTTTGAATAATCAGCATTTTACTGCTCTAAGAGCTAAGAGGGTTTTTTTGGAGGCTTGCTTTTTTCTTTAACACCTGAAAAATTCAAAATTTCTTCCGGCATGCCAAAATCCCTACAAACCCATTATCAAATAACTTAATGCTAACCTTTTTTAGTTAATGCACAATCCATCACAAAAAAATTCCCAATTACAGATCTACTCTATGACTCAAAACCAAACTTCATTGCAATCACCGAATCTTGGTTAAAACAGGCAGACAGTCTTAAAAAATCAAATAGCACACAAGAACTATGATGTCTTTTCAATCCCCAGATTAAATAAAAGAGGGGGGGGACTAATGCTAATTGAAAAAAAATTTAAATGTAAACTAATACCCACAATACCGCCAAGAAACCATGAAATTGCCATCTTTGAAACGATAAGTTTACAAATCTGCCTAATATACTGCCCACAGAGCTTACTAGAATTAAATAGCTCCCCACTAATTGAGTTCTTAACACATTTAAATACTGACAAACCTACCATCATACTAGGAGACTTCAACCTTCACATAGACACAAAGCCCCTATCTAACACCTGCCAAACACTATTGGACTTTATGTCCGCACTAGGATTCACTCTAATTACCGATAAGCCCACGCACAGAGCAGGACACTCTCTTGATATATCATTCATCAACCACAGCCACTTAGAACACATTAAAACCAATTACACGCCCATCCCATGGTCGGATCACTTCCTCATACAATCCTCAATTAAAAACAGTGAACCCCATACACAACGAAAAAAGAACCCATCAAAGTTAAATATCGCCCACCGTATGACCTAGAAACCCTAAAAGAAAAGTTAGAAGAAAAACTAACAAAATTAGACTACACAAACTGCTGCTCCGCAACCACAACATGGTTGCAAACAACCAGAAAAATAGCTGAAGAGATAAACCCAAACAAACATGTTAACATTAGGGATACCAAACAAACGAACCCATGGTATAATGAAAAGATAAAGGAAATCAAGAGAAAGCTAAGAAAACCAGAAAAAGATTGGAGAAAAAATAAAAACAATGAAAACTTAAAATACAGAAAACACCTAGCTTACTATAAACAAGTCATTCTAGATACAAAAAAAACAGTTCTATAGCTCTAAAATAGAAAAATATGAAAACCCCCCAATAACATTATTTATCATAGTAAAAAACATCACTAATGACAAATCCAAATCTCCACAAAAACCTTCCAGAAAACAGATGCAACGAAATTGCAACATTTTTTAATGACAAAATTAAGAACCTAAAAACTAAAATCCCAAATACAACAAAACAATAAATTAAAATGAAAAGAGAAATTAAACAATGGTCAACATTTTATGAAATATCAGAATTGGAAATCGAAGTTATGCTAAAAAACCTAAATCCCGCCCCACATGCTTGTGATACAACAACAACCACAGATATAAAAAAAGTAGCCGACACTGGCAAAGATCGTTAATCTATCCTTAGAGGAAGGATCCATGTCAGATGCACTGAAAGGAGCAATCGTAAAACCTATTTTAAAGAAGAAAAACAGCGACCCACTTAACCTGAGCAACTACAGACCTGTATCAAACCTACCCTTAATTGCAAAGTTAATAGAAAAAACTATACAAAAGCAACTAGCAGAACACCTAGATAACAACATCCTATATCCCTCACAACATGGATTTCAAAAACATTATAGCACAGAGACACTCCTACTGGCGCTGACAGACAACATCATGAGGGGATTCGATAACTGTAAACATTACATTCTAGTGATGCTAGACCTCTCAGCAGCTTTTGATACTGTAAATTACAACATACTTTTAAATAGACTAGAAGAAATAGGATTAGGCAACAAAACAATCAGCTGGTTTAGATCATATCTAAGCAACAGATATTTTCAAGTTCAAATCAAAGATTCTGTCAGAAAAAATAGACCTTCAAACAGGAGTACCACAGGGATCCGCCCTGTCTGCTACACTTTTCAACATATACCTGCTGCCATTATGCCACCTGCTAGCCGGCCTGGGAATCACTCACTACATATACGCAGACAATATTCAATTTATATTACCCATTGACGATACAATTGAGAAAACATTAAACATAGTGAACATGTATCTAGACATTATCAAACAACTATTAAATCAAATGGAGCTAGTAATTAATATAGAGAAGACAGAATTCCTTCATTTAGAAAGAAAAAAAACATGGAGATCTCACACAGCCCAATCACACTCAATAACAAACAAATAATACTTGCAGAGAAAGTACGGAATCTAGGAGTAATAATCGACACAGAACTAAGCTTAAAACATATATCCATAAAAGTAAAGGAAGGATATGCCAAACTCATGGTCCTCAGAAAACGTAAACCACTTCTAACAACCGCCAACTTTCGATCAGTACTACAAACGCTAATATTTGCAAGCACTGGATTATTGCAATACCCTTCTACTAGGTTTACCATACACCTCCATAAGACCACTACAAATATTGCAGAACACGGTTGCAAGAGTAATAACTGGAAAAAGGAAAAGAGACCACATTACGGAAACACTGGCTGAGTTACACTGGCTTCCCATTGAACAAAGAATACAATACAAAACACTATGCACCATACACAAATTAATACACAACGAAAACGCAGACTGGCTTAAAACAGCCCTTCGCGTACACATCCCCAACAGAAATCTAAGATCAGCCAACAATGCACTTCTAACTATTCCATCAGTCAAAACAGCAAGACTAACCCAGGTAAGAGAAAGGGCGTTATGCTTAGCGGGACCCATACTATGGAACTCCATGCCCTTGGAATTAAGACTACAAAGAGAAAACAAAACATTTAGAAAAAATCTAAAAACTTGGCTATTTAAACAAGCCTTTCAAAATGAGAAGGGAGAATAGAATCTAGGGAAATGCAAGGTTCAAACCAGGGAAGTGCAAGATACAAAACACCCACACAAACAGGAATCACTAAGGGTATATGTTTTAATAGCATTCATCACTAAAGGATAAGTTACATTTATAGAATGAGTCCTAGACTCAAAACTGCTATAGAATTGACCTGGACATGATAGTGTTCACACTCATTTAACAACTAACATTGATTAAAACCTATGTTACCGAACCTTATGGCACCTGTGTAAACTGATAGGGGCGGATTTTAAAACGAGCGTGAATAGCCTACTTTTGTTTGCGCTCCAGGCGCAAACAAAAGTACGCTGGATTTTAGTAGATACGCGCGGAGCCGCGCGTATCCACTAAAATCCTGGATCGGCGCACGCAAGGCTATCGATTTCGTATCGCCGGCGCGCGCCGAGCCGCGCAGCCTACCCCTGTTCCCTCCAAGGCCGCTCCGAAATCGGAGCGGCCTCGGAGGGAACTTTCCTTTGCCCTCCCCTCACCTTCCCCTCCCTTCCCCTACCTAACCCACCCGCCCGGCCCTGTCTAAACCACCCCCTTACCTTTGTCGGGGGATTTACGCCTCCCAGAGGGAGGCGTAAATCCCCGCGCGTCAGCGGGCCTCCTGCGTGCCGGGACGCAACCTGGGGGCGGGTCCGGAGGGCGCGGCCACGCCCCCGGGCCGCCCCGGGCCGTAGCCACGCCCCCGGAACGCTCCCGACACGCCCCGAAAACGCTGCGCGGTTCGGGCCCGCCCCCCCGACACGCCCCCTCCGAAAACCCCGGGACTTACGCGAGTCCCGGGGCTCTGCGCGCGCCGGTAGGCCTATGTAAAATAGGCTTCCCGGCGCGCAGGGCCCTGCTCGCGTAAATCCGCCCGGTTTTGGGCGGATTTACGCGAGCAGGGCTCTGAAAATCCGCCCCATAGATTTTAATAGCATTACTTTTGTGCCTTACTGTAAACCATTGTGACAGTACCCACCTTAACGACGGTGTAGAAAAAGATTTAAATAAAATAAATAAATGTTGTGAGTTTGTTTCTTTTTTTTTTTTTTGGGAGATTTATTATGCCTTTGGACAGACAGATTGATAGTCAGGTGGATGGATAGATGGACATTGATATGTTTTATATACTTCTTTCCCGTATTCTACATGCTTGAAAGCACTTAAGTGTGTTTGTATTGCTTGTACCTGGTTAAATAGAACACATACGACCTCTGTGCATACTATACTTAGGAACGGTAACTTTCAAACAGCAGTGCGGGCGTACTCGAATGGACATGGCCATTTTATTACATATGCGCATATGTATGCAGGGTATAAAATTGGTAGTGCGCACGTACATGTACGCATGTTTTATCTTGGTATGCATATATGCATGCAAATGCTGACTCTGCCACGTAAGTGAGGGGATTTTATTACATTATCACACTGACACAATTACCAGTTTCCCCAGTCCATTCAGGTACTTGCTATTCCCCTTAAACCACCTCCCTTTTACGCTTTAAGCCCCAACCCTCAATCCTCGTAAACTAGCCTCATTTTTTTAATTATAATAGTTATACGCCATCCATAGAAGAAGATACTCAGATAGAGACCCCAGCACATGCTTGTGCGTGTAAATAGTTACGCGCTGTTTTAATGCTAAAATCCAGGAATACCCATGCCCCTCCCAGACCATGCCCATGCCCCGCCCCTTCCCACCAAAAATGTGCACATAATGGGGGATATGCGCATACTTGCTCTTTTAAAATTTGCCTTACAAAATAAATGTGCACATAGGGGCAGATTTTCAAAGCCCTACACGTGTAAATCTAGGAGGATTTATGTACATAGTGGTGTTACGCTCGCCAGGCCTATTTTCAAAAGGGGGATGCAGGCGGGGTATGGGCGGTCTGGGGGCAAGGCAGGGCATGGCCACTGGGCTGGGGGATTGCACATTATGCCTCACTCTGGCAGGCATATCTTCCACAACAAAGGTACGTGTTTTTTTTTTCATGCGCGCGCACGTACGTTATAAAAACTGACGTACATTTGTGCGCGTGCGTAACTTTTAAAATCTGCCCCATACTTTTCAAACACTCCTCAAAACACTGCTGATCCACCCTTTTCTCTGTGTGCCAACTTAGCCTGCACTTGGAAGATTATGGGTCCTTTGTGCATTTTGAAAATCTGTAATACTAGGAGCTTAACCCTCATTGTTTGCAAATACAAACCGATGTAAGCTTTCTGAAAAATTCCACCCATAAAGTTGAAATGTAAAAGCCCTACATGCACAAAAGCCTGTAGATATGCACAGAAGTTGGGCCAGCATGTGCTGTGCAGTTTTTGCAAAGCACGTGAGAATGCATGCATCTCACAGTACGCACACAAAAATTGTTTTACAAAAAAGGAGCGGGCATTCCAGGAAAAATGAATGAAACCAGCATGTATGCACATTAGAGCGCACCAGGATCTCTATCCGCGTAACTTTATTTCTTCTATGTATGGCGTGTAACTAATAGAAAAAATGAGGCTAGTTAGCGAGGTTTTAAGAGTTGGAGTAAAAGAGTAAAAGGGAGTATTAAGCAGAGGGAAGTCCTGTCCTTTAACTGGGCAAATTGGGAACGAATTGGGGAAACTGGTAATTGCGCCAGTGCCCGTATCTACCAAAATCTCCCCACTTACACAGTAGAGGTGAGATTTGTGCACACATATGCGTGTATAGCATATTTTATATCATGTGTACATATATGCGTGTATGTTATAAGATGGCCATGTCTATTAGCACGAGCCAGCCTATACATATACATGTGTGCCCGCAAAATCTGTTTAAAAGGTACCATCCCTGGATAAAATAATATTTTTTTGTTACTAGTAGTTTCACAAATATCTTCTACAAATTTATAGGGAGGGTAATATCCAAAAGGACCTTCTGTGGGTAAGGTAGTACTTTACCTGCAGAAATGGGCCTTTAGAGAATTGTGCACAAAAATACCTCTTAAAAGAATGAGCCCACTCGCACGAACATTGTATCCCCCTGTTTGTACATACATAGAAAAGAGATATTCCAGAGAGTGAAGTCTGGACGGGAATGATACAAATGGGCTTACTTTTTTATTTTGAAAAGCATGCACGTAAATTATTTCAGCAATATCATATGCACCAAAAGGCCAGTGTAATTGTGTGTGTGTGTGTGTATGTATGTAGTTTTGACAGGCTAATGTTAAAAATGGAACTTCTGTGCTAATATTTGCTGGCTAATGAGTTATTAAATTATGTTCTCATAGGTTTCAAGGGAAAATTCTTTGAGGAAAGACAGAACATGGAAAATTGTATGTCAATGCTTTGACAATTATTTAGAAAAGGATTATCCTTTCTTATCAAATATTTTCTCTAATTTCTTTGGTTTGACATTGTGTATACCTTTCTTCCAGGTTTTTCCCCCACTGAAACAAACAGCTTAGCTAGCTTTTCCTACTGACTCTGCAGATATAGTTGCACATCGCCACTAATGATGCTTATTTCCTATTCTTTATGAGACTGTGCCTAGAGCTCACTCTCTCATATCTGAATTATCTGTGTACTGTATTATTTATTCTTCAAGACAGTAAACATGAAGGCCTTTCAGACTGAATATTGCATAAGCTGTCTGTGCTTGATCTTTCATGACCACAAGGGTTGTGACTACCAGGGGACCGAAATGGAAAGGATCCTGGAGCCAACCTCATCATAAACTGTACTCAGGATGTGGTCAAAATGTAATGTTTTGTTATTACAGGTCATTGGTTTCTGCTTCTGTTGCTTTGAATGGGTGACTACTCCTATGACTAATAATGAGCCCCAGGCATGTCAGTGTGATCACTGACAATAGGGCAGACCATGTTGATGAGAAATATTATCTCTCTTTGGTGGATGGGTCTGACATGGACTGCAGAAATCTACACAACAGGTGTTTAAAATCAATACCTAATGAATAATATCCCATGCATAATGCTCTATAATATGAAACTTTTGAATCTGCTAATCGTTGAAATAGATACAGCTTACATTGTGAAAGATTTATCCCTCTTAGCTAAGCAAAGGTGATTCATATGCTGCTGATATGTATTTATAGTTCCAACAAACATGAGTCACGCAATTGCTAGGCATTTTTCAAGCCGTTTCATTGTTGGAAAATAATTTGTTTAACCGTCCGGTGCTCATTACTGGGCTAATCCTTGTTCAGAAAAAAATATTAATTGAATTCTCTAATCCATATCAGCTTCTGCTTTGAAGGGAAAAAAAATTCTTTCATACCTGAAATATATAAAAGACTTTTAATACATAAAAAAAACCTGCCAAATCTTTGCTTGTTTAATGGTTCTGATATATTATACGCATAACACCTGTTGGAACCCTGCTCAAGCACATACCATCCCATTCAAAAACCCGAAGAGTTTTGAATAGTTTTTATTACCACTAGTAAAATGATAATCTTAATCACAGTATGCATACGAGTCTTTTTCCCAGTCATGCTGATCCAGTGCACACGTGATAATAAGTAAGGCATCTGCAGTATTTTTAAAATCCAAGATCTATTAAAAACCATATGTATAACTTTATCACACACTGTGGTCTTGAGATATAAAAGATAAAATCAGCCATTTAAATAAAAACAATGAGGTCAATATTCAAAGTCATTTAGATGGATAACTCACAAGATAACCCTCCAAATGACGAGTTTTGCAAAATTCACTCACTTATCTGGCTAAGTTATAGCTGGATAATTCATTACCCAGCTATAATTTAGCTAGATAAAAAAAAAAAAAAAAAAAGGCATTTTGAGGGTATTTCAGGGAGTAGTTAAGCAGCAGGACCACGCCAACTAAAGCGGGAAGGCCACAACTAGCGAGGTGCTCGGTCTCTGGAGCAAGGGAGGGGCAGAGGCTGGGTGGTTGGGCCAACAAACAATTTAAAGGTGTACAGGTCCTCTCCACCCCCCCCCCCCCCCCACCCCAGCTTCTTCTTTGGGAAGTTTTTGTCATGGTAAGATCCCTTGTGCTCTCCATTTAAGAACATAATTGCCATGCTGGACCAGTAAGGGGCCCATCAAGCCCAGCATCCTGTTTCCAACAGAGACCAAACCAGGCCACAAGAACCTGGCAATTACCCAAACACTAAGAAGATCCCATTCTACTGATGCAATTAATAACAGTGGCTATTCCCTAAGTATAATTGATTAATAGCCATTAATGGACTTCTCCTCCAAGAAGTCATCCAAACCTTTTTTGAACCCAGCTACACTAACTGCACTGACCACATCATCTGGCAACAAATTCCAGAGCTTTATTGTGTGTTGAGTGAAAAATAATTTTCTCCAATTAGTCTTAAATGTGCTACTTGCTAACTTCATGGAATGCCCCCTAGTCCTTCTATTATTCAAAAGTGTAAACAGAGTCACATCTACTCGTTCAAGACCTCTCATGATCTTAAAGACCTCTATCATATCCCTCTCAGCCGTCTCTTCTCCAAGCTGAACAGCCCTAACCTCTTCAGCCTTTCCTCATAGGGGAGCTGTTCCATCCCCTTTATCATTTAGGTTGCCCTTCTCTGTACCTTCTCCATTGCAACTATATCTTTTTTGAGATGTGGCAACCAGAATTGTACACAGTATTCAAGGTGTGGTCTCACCATGGAGCGATATAGAGGCATT
This sequence comes from Rhinatrema bivittatum, assembly GCF_901001135.1. Taxonomy (NCBI): domain Eukaryota; kingdom Metazoa; phylum Chordata; class Amphibia; order Gymnophiona; family Rhinatrematidae; genus Rhinatrema; species Rhinatrema bivittatum. Next base: position 74,757,332 of record NC_042621.1, on the reverse strand, counting down.
ATGACATTTTCCGTTCTATTAACCATTCCCTTCCTAATAATTCCTAACATTCTGTTTGCTATTTTGACTGCTGCAGCACACTGAGCCAACGATTTTAAAGTATTATCCACTATGATGCCTATATCTTTTTCCTGGGTGGTAGCTCCTAATATGGAACCTAACAAGGTGTAACTACAGCAAGGGTTATTTTTCCCTATATGCAACACCTTGCACTTGTCCACATTAAATTTCATCTGCCATTTGGATGCCCAATCTTCCAGTCTTGCAAGGAAAATAGTTAGCATGATGGGTATACTGTACTACTTCATGTATGCCCAGTAAAGACTCAATTGCATATGTTTTTGTTTACTTAATTTATTTTAAAGGGGTTTTTTTTTTATACCACTACACAAATTGTAGTGGTTTACAAACATATCATACATAATAAAAATATACTTATGTATATACAAAATCAAGGAAAAGCAGAACAAGGAATAAAAAAAACTCATCTGCTAGTGAATTATTCTTATGTCATACTCTAATTTCCATGTAAGAGTGAGCTAATTTTTTGAGTGATCTCATTAATGTCTTAAGAGTATATATTTGTACATACAAAATAAAAATGTTTTGTAGCATTATAATTTAAGACATTAAGACATTCTTAATGTCTTAAATTATAATGCTACAAAACATTTTTATTTTGTATGTACAAATATATACTTTCATTAAACTCCCCACATCTAATACATAAGACCATCTATGTGTATGGTGCTTGCCCTTATAATAAAACTATATACTCCATACATTACCCTCCATTCATACTCTACTCATCCATACCCCCCATATCACTCACCATCCCTAAAAATAACCAACATGATCAGTTATTACACATAGTTATGCACAAATTAACATCTCATAATGTGTAGTCACGCTACCTCCACACACTTTACAATAGGTGACAATAATGCATAAAACAAACAACACAGTTGCTGCAGCATGTGAGTTTGATAACTGCAACGAAGATCTCGTCACCCGTCCATGCGGGCTTCTTCAGGGACTAACAATTCACAAAGGTGCAACTATGCTATCATGTCGATGTACTTGATATAGCTATCTTCCAGTGCACTACTGGTTATATTCTCTTATTTACATCTTCATAATCAGGCACAATCTTCTTTACAATGCTTTAATGCTTACAGCATCACCACACATAGTACTGGGTCCTATAAGTCATATAAAAATCAAAACTCAAATTATATATTAACTCTACATAGCCATCACCATAAAAATTAATAGTATCAGTTAGGGATGTGAATCGTTTTTTTAACGATTAAAATTATCGTCCGATAATGTTAATATCGTCTTAAATCGTTATAGAACACAATACAATAGAAATTCTAACGATTTATCGTTAAAAATCGTTAAATCGTGTTAGTGCGCACTAACTGAAAATGATACAAATTGACACTTTCCAGGTCAGTAAAGGTCAGTTAGGAATGAATATGTATTCCTATTGGCTGGCTGCCCTCTTATCTATTGATGTTACCAAGGTTCCAACTGAGGTGATGGTTGGGGGGATGGGAAATGGTAACTGTTGGTACTTGACAAAAAAAGTAATGTGATCAGTCAATATGACTAGAACCTGTGCCCTATTCCTGATACCAGGGGTGTTGTGATCTTCCTGCACTCAGTGCCCTATCCCTGATACCAGTCTGAGACAGCTCCCTCCCTGCATTACTAGTGAGAGGCTGGCTTCACAGACAGGGGGGAGCTGCCTGACCCTCACTCCTGACTTCCCCCATGTCCCAGCCAGTGAATGGTGTGTGGGTGAGGGGGGGGGGGGAGGATGGTGAAGTCTGAGACAGCTCCCTCCCTGCATTACTAGTGAGAGGCTGGCTTCACAGACAGGGGGGAGCTGCCTGACCCTCACTCCTCCGGGGTATTGTGATCTTCCTGCACACAGTGCCCTATCCCTGATACCAGGGGTGTTGTGATCTTCCTGCATGCAGTGCCCTATCCCTATTAATACCAGGAGTGTTGTGATCTTCCTGCACGCAGTGCCCTATCCCTAATACCGGAGGTGTTGTGATCTTCCTGCATGCAGTGCCCTATCCCTGATACCGGGATGTGTGCAAGAAGATCACACCCCCGGTATCAGGAATAGGGCACTGTGTGCAGGAAGATCACAACACCCCTGGTATTAGGGATAGGGCACTGTGTGCAGGAAGATCACAACACTCCTGGTATTAATAGGGATAGGGCACTGTGTACATGAAGATCACAACACCCCTGGTGCCAGGGTTAGGGCACTGTGTGCAAGAAGATCACAACATTCCTGGTATTAATAGGGATAGGGCACTGTGTGCAGGAAGATCACAACACCCCTGGTGCCAGGGTTAGGGCACTGTGTGCAGGAAGATCACAACACTCCTGGTATTAATAGGGATAGGGCACTGTGTGCAGGAAGATCACAACACCCCTGGTGCCAGGGTTAGGGCACTGTGTGCAGGAAGATCACAACACTCCTGGTATTAATAGGGATAGGGCACTGTGTGCAGGAAGATCACAACACCCCTGGTGTCAGGGTTAGGGCACTGTGTGCAGGAAGATCACAACACCCCTGGTGTCAGGGTTAGGGCACTGTGTGCAGGAAGATCACAACATTCCTGGTATTAATAGGGATAGGGCACTGTGTGCAGGAAGATCACAACACCCCTGGTGCCAGGGTTAGGGCACTGTGTGCAGGAAGATCACAACACTCCTGGTATTAATAGGGATAGGGCACTGTGTGCAGGAAGATCACAACACCCCTGGTGCCAGGGTTAGGGCACTGTGTGCAGGAAGATCACAACACTCCTGGTATTAATAGGGATAGGGCACTGTGTGCAGGAAGATCACAACACCCCTGGTGCCAGGGTTAGGGCACTGTGTGCAGGAAGATCACAACACTCCTGGTATTAATAGGGATAGGGCACTGTGTGCAGGAAGATCACAACACCCCTGGTGCCAGGGTTAGGGCACTGTGTGCAGGAAGATCACAACACTCCTGGTATTAATAGGGATAGGGCACTGTGTGCAGGAAGATCACAATACCCCTGGTATCAGGGTTAGGGCACAAGTTCTAGTCACATTGACTGATCACATTACTTGTTTTGTCAAGCTACCAACTGTTTCCATTTCCCATCCCCCATATACTGTCAGTGGGAACCTTGTTAACATGAATAAATAAGAGGGCAGCCAATAGTGCGCACTAATCGGAAAAAACGATTTTAAACAATTTTTTAACTAAAAAATCGTGCCTAACACGATTTTCTTGCCCTGCCACACGATTTCTATCGTTAAGACGATATGGAACACGATTCACATCCCTAGTATCAGTTATGCCAACAAAATAAATTTTGTGAGAATGTGTTGGAAATCCAAACTTTTCAAGTTCCACAGCGGAAACAGCTCTTTGTTTTAAGAGGCAGATTTACATGTAGTTCCTCAATGGTTATTTATGGCATTATATGTCCATATGGATTGTTATATATTGGACACACGACAGGTCAGATCACGAATCATAGAACACAAAAGTAGACTGAGAACGGGTAAAATAGGTGCCCCTTTGGTAGCCCATTGGTCTGAGGCAGAGCATAATATTGAACATCTTAAATTCTTTGTTATACAACATCAGATACATCAACAAGGGAATTTAACAAATGTATTGAGAAGGATTGAATAAAAATACATTTACCAATGGAATACAGTTCAACCATATGGTTTAAATGAAATGATAGAATGGGAAGCATTCTATGGGTGAGGACTGGCATTGAGCAGTATTGAAGTTGGGCTGATCGGTGAGGGGGCGGTTATATGGTTGGGGGTTTAAATATGTATTATAATGTTGCTGTAGAGCAACAATTGGATATATAAAGTGTGTTGCACATTGGTTATAGCTGTCATGAACGGTATAATTTTATTGTGAAATGATTGGGTTTATGCATAGAATATAGGCAGGTGTTGGTCTAAACATACAACATAAGGAGGGTATATCGTTAGAGTGTGGCTGATAATTAAAATTCAAGAACAGAAAAGAATAACCGCATAAATGGTGAGCGTGATAAGGTATCCTTTTTTTTAGGTAATAATATAGGGGTAGATTTTCAAATAGTGCGAATTGGCCTACTTTTGCTGGCGCATCAGGCGCAAGCAAAAGTAAGCTGGATTTTAGCAGATACGCGCGGCTCCGCGCGTATCTGCTAAAAACCTGGATCGGCGCGCGCAAGGCTATTGATTTTGTATAGCCGGCACACGCCGAGCCACACAGCCTACCCCCGTTCCCTCCGAGGCCGCTCCGAAATCGGAGCGGCCTCGGAGGGAACTTCCTTTTGCCCTCCCCTCACCTTCCCCTCCCTTCCCCTACCTAACCCACCCACCCACCCGGCCCTGTCTAAGCCCCCCCCCTTACCTTTGTCGGGGGATTTACGCCTCCCAGAGGGAGGCGTAAATCCCCGCGCGCCAGCGGGCCTCTTGCGCGCCGGGACGCGACCTGGGGGCGGGTACGGAGGGCGCAACCACGCCCCCGGACCGCCCCGGGCTGTAGCCACGCCCCCGTACCCGCCCCCAAAATGCTGCCGACACGCCCCCCTCGGAGAACCCCGGGACTTTCGCGAGTCTCGGGGCTCTGCGCGTGCCGGTAGGCCTATGTAAAATAGGCTCACCGGTGCGCAGGGCCCTGTTCGCCTAAATCCGCCCGGATTTGGGCGGATTTAGGTGAGCAGGGCTCTGAAAATCCACCCCATAGTATTCATCGAGATGGTTAGAAAGTCCCGGATGTGTGATGACTATACTAGGGGATTTCCTCTTTTGAAGATCCCCAGATGAATGATGAGTACATTGGGGATTTCTCTTTCATTAAAGTTTGTTGAATACATGACGTAGTTGGTAATAACGAAAAGGGACAAGCCTATTGGCTAAGAGCGATTTAAATTGACGCTGAGCATTAAAATTGGGAGAATCTCTCACGTATGCTATTGGAAGTCTTGTTGCAGAGTGATAAATAACAGCAATATAGATCGGGAGAGTAACTTATGTATGTTATTGGAAGGCTGGCAGTAGCGCGGTGAACATCAGTGGTACAGGATGTTGGCTTAGATTGGATACTTTGGGGTAGATTTTCAAATAGCGCGAATTGGCCTACTTTTGCTGATTTAGGCGAGCAGGGCTCTGAAAATCCGCCCCCTAATGTTTAATTGACCTTCATACTAGGCTTCATCATGGAGTTATAAAACTGACTCAGCCTTTTATATAATCATTGACAATATTATGAACGTATATGTTTTAGAAACTTTTTGTGATGCAATCATATTAATATTAAGGAATAATTCCAACTAATCTTCAAGTATTAACGCTGCTTATTTTTCATGAACGTTGAAGCCTTTCAATTGAAAAAAGCCTGACATGGGACCTGTTTCAAATGAATGCTCTTTCTCAAGGGCTCGTATACAGCGTCTACAAGACAAAATATCTAGAGTAATATTAAAATTTGGAAATGAATGTGAGCGTCAAAACATCATCACTTCAGACTATCTCAGCACCATTGTTTCAAAATATTTAACTCACAAAGGTTACTTACTATTTGTCTATTCTTCTGACATTTGTCATGGCGACTGAGCATTCTTTTTCCGGCTACAATAGTGGAAATGCTTACAACATGGCTATATAATGACCAGACTGTCACTCATCCTATGTGACATAATGAAGCTTCTAATTAAAGCTTTCCTAATATTGTCATTCATCCAGACCGATTCTTATATTATTTATAACAATGTGTACCATTCTACAGCTACATTTAGCCCTTCGTGAGTGGGGATATCTTGCAAAAAGCAATGTACCAAAAAATCTTTAATATTCCTCCCATGACTGTATGCAATCAAAGGACAATCTGAAAAGACTTCATGCATTTTTAATACAGACCAATGAAGTAAAATTAATTCTCAAATCTGTGAAGCCAACAAGGAATAAGGCAATACACAGTCTAATGGTGTTGGAGCCTTCAAATTTTCATTGTCTAAAAGCAACCATTGACGTTCTGCATTAAATTCCCTTTTATACGCTCTTTTGATGTATTTAAATGGATATCCTTGCTCTAAAAATTTACAGAAAAGACATTTTGATTGTGTAATGAAATCCAATTTATTAGTGCATAAATGACGAAGTCATAGAAATTGTCCAACTGGCAGGTTTTTTCGAAAATGAAAAGGATGAAAACTGGAGAAATGTAAATATGTATTTTTTGCACAGGATTTTATGTGAATATTAGTGGTTAATACATCTTCTTCCTTAATGAATGAAATATCCAGAAAATATATTGCTTGAAAATTTTAAGTCATGGTAAACTCTAAATGGCTATCAAAGGAATTAATCCACTGATGAAATTGTACTAATTCTTTTTCATCTGAATACCAAAGAAAAAAAATATATCAATGAACCTGTGCCATTGTGAAACATATTGGAATTGTGGAGCACCATACAAAAATGTTTCTTCAAATGTTGCCACATAAAGATTGGCTATAGTAGAGGCCATCATGGCTCCCATGGCTGTCTCTTGCTCCTGCTTATAAAAAAAACTCCTTGAAAGACATTTTGTGTCCAAGCCAATGTTGCTAAATGTAAAATAAATTCCAATGGAATTCTGTGGATGAGGTTGTTTCTCGAACATATGTTGAATTATCATAAGGGATTCCCCCTGAGGGATATTTGTATATAGAGCTTGAATATCCACAGTTACCAAAAATGCATGTTGCACATTGTCCATCTTCTGTAGTTTACTAAGCATATGCTTCGTGTCTTTCAAAAATGGCTTCTGCCACATAAAGTAGCAAAAATTGATCAAAGATTGACAGTGGTTCCAAAATTGAACCTAAGGTGGTCACAGTTGGTCTCCCTGGAGGATCCAAAAGGTTTTTATGTACTTTAGGCACCATATAAATGGTTGGCATAGTTGGGAACCCCATTTGTAAAAGCCTACGCTCCCTAGATGTAAAAAAAAAAACCTTGAATGTTGGCATCTTCTATTAATACTGCTATTTTGCTTTGTAGATCTTTCGTGGGATCATGATCTAAGACCATGTAACTTACTTGATCTTCTAAGTGAGCTAACACTTTATTTACATAATTCTCTCTATCTTGTAGAACAATTGTGCCACCTTTATCGGCCTGTTTTATAATAATGGCATGTTTGTCCCTTAGAGATTGTAATGCTTGATGTTCCTTTTTAGTCAAATTATACCATGGTGTAACTATGGTCTCTTCAGTTTGTTTCAAATCCACCAGTACCAAATCAATTAATGTTTTAATACCTGTATCAATGATTCCAGGAGGTAACCAGCAGGATTTAGGATGTACAATAGAACCATCCCATGGTGGATTGTTTTGTGCAAAAAATAAAGTCACCTGGAGTTTTCTGAAAAATGTGTACAAATCTCATCTACATTTAAATGAATCATAATGATGGTATGGAACGAAAGAGTCCTTTGTGTAATACCTGTTGCTGTTCTTCAATTAATTCATGCCATGACAAATTAATTATGTTGGATTGCGATTCTGCAACCGCGTCTGTGGACGTTGATCTAAATCGGGCCATGCTGTCTGCCGAGAATACCGAAAAAACTGGAGCCCTTGACATTTATTGGAAGCTCTATAATTACCCCGTCTTTGTTCTGGCATCATGCCAAAAATGTTGAGGCTATCTATATTTGATTCAGAACTAGAAGAATCATCCGATGATCCGGTGAAAGCTACCTTTTTAGGTTTATTATAAGACTTTCATTGCCAAGCATAGATGCAGCCTGTAATCCTTTTCATCTCTCTTATATTTAGTAATTTTGTTAAATTTCAAATCATTTCTAAATTTTTCCATCGACTGCTGATGTTCATGCAATTTTTTTTATCAAATGTTTCCAAATATTCTTGTTGCTTTAAAAATGATTGGGCTTCTTCACATGTCAATCGAACTGTATCAAATAGTAGAGATGTGAATCGTGTCCTCGATCGTCTTAACGATCGATTTCGGCTGGGAGGGGGAGGGAATCGTATTGTTGCCGTTTGGGGGGGTAAAATATCGTGAAAAATCGTGAAAAATCGAAAAAAACGTAAAATCGCAAAACCGGCACATTAAAACCCCCTAAAACCCCACCCCCGACCCTTTAAATTAAATCCCCCACCCTCCCGAACCCCCCCCCCAAATGACTTAAATAACCTGCGGGTCCAGCGGCGGTCCAGAACAGCAGCGGTCCGGAACGGGCTCCTGCTACTGAATCTTGTCTTCAGCCGGCGCCATTTTCCAAAATGGCACCGAAAAATGGCGGCGGCCATAGACGAACACGATTGGACGGCAGGAGGTCCTTCCGGACCCCCGCTGGACTTTTGGCAAGTCTTGTGGGGGTCAGGAGGCCCCCCCAAGCTGGCCAAAAGTTCCTGGAGGTCCAGCGGGGGTCAGGGAGCGATTTCCCGCCGCGAATCGTTTTCGTACGGAAAATGGCGCCGGCAGGAGATCGACTGCAGGAGGTCGTTCAGCGAGGCGCCGGAACCCTCGCTGAACGACCTCCTGCAGTCGATTTCCTGCCGGCGCCATTTTCCGTACGAAAACGATTTGCGGCAGGAAATCGCTCCCTGACCCCCGCTGGACCTCCAGGAACTTTTGGCCAGCTTGGGGGGGCCTCCTGACCCCCACAAGACTTGCCAAAAGTCCAGCGGGGGTCCGGAAGGACCTCCTGCCGTCCAATCGTGTTCGTCTATGGCCGCCGCCATTTTTCGGCGCCATTTTGGAAAATGGCGCCGGCTGAAGACAACAAGATTCAGTAGCAGGAGCCCGTTCCGGACCGCTGCCGTTCCGGACCGCCGCTGGACCCGCAGGTTATTTAAGTCATTGGGGGGGGGGGGTTCGGGAGGGTGGGGGATTTAATTTAAAGGGTCGGGGTGGGTTTTAGGGGGTTTTAGTGTGCCGGCTCACGATTCTAACGATTTATAACGATAAATCGTTAGAATCTCTATTGTATTGTGTTCCATAACGGTTTAAGACGATATTAAAATTATCGGACGATAATTTTAATCGTCCTAAAACGATTCACATCCCTATCAAATAGTAAGTTACTTTTGTGAGTTAAATATTTTGAAACAGTGCTGAGATACAGAGTCTGAAGTAATGATGTTTTAAAGCTCACATTCATTTCAAAATTTTAATATTACTCTAGATATTTTGTCTTGTAGATGTTGTATACTGAGCCCTTGAGAAAGAACATTTGTTCTAAACATGGTCCCATGTCGTTTTTTTTTCGATTGAAAGGCTTCAATGTTCATGAAAAATAAGCGGCATTAATACTTGAAGATAAGTTGGAACTTATTCATTAATATTAATCTGATTGCATCACAAAAAAGTTTCTAAAAAATATACGATCATATTGACCAATGATTATATAAAAGGCTGTCAAAAGGTTTTATTACTCCACAATGAAGCCTAGTATGAAGGTCAATTAAACATTAGGCACCTAGATGATAGTGTGTTTAAAAAAGCAGGTGCTATTGGTAACTATTATTATACATTGGGTTTACACCATAGTCCTAACTCTCAAATTGAAGGATTTACATATTACAGTTGATGAATGAAAATATGCATAGAGGAGGACAAGAAGAATTAGGCTCAGGAGCTGTGTTGTCTGGTGAGTAACTGGTTGTAGCAGCTGCAAGCCAGGCAGAAAGAGGCTGGTAGTAATTTCCCTAAATACCCATCAGGGAGATGACGGTCTGTCTATTTGCTGCTTCCATCACAGGCCCCACTATTTCCCTGCTGTTCAACAATATTCTGCCTAGCCAAAAACTGGAAGAATCCCTTATGCATATAAAAAACATTTGCTCACTTAAAATTGGGTTCTACATGAAAAATGCACTTTTGTCGAACAAGTGAACTGTTGAAGATTGCTACAATATAAACCATTGAATTGTCAATAGGATTTACTTGTGTATAGGGCCATATTTGTTATATTTGTGGGGAAGTGAAACGTATTGCGATTGCCCACAAATACAATGAATCTTCACCGAATTATTTGGCCATCTAAAGGAGTGAATTTAAACAAACCCCCCACTGTCCTGACCCCCCAAGACTTACCAAAACTCCCTGGTGGTCCAGCAGGGGCTCTGGAAGTCATCTCCTGCACTCACACCCTGGGCTGCCGGTATTCAAAATGGTGCCGATAGCCTTTGACCTTACTATGTCACAGGGGCTACCAGTGCCATTGGTCGGCCCCTGTCACATGGTAGGAGCAATGGATGGCCGGTGCCATTGGTCAGCCCCTGTCACATGGTAGGAGCACAAGATGGTGCCGGCCATCCATTGCTCCTACCATGTGACAGGGGCCGACCAATGGCACTGGTAGCCCCTGTGACATAGTAAGGTCAAAGGCTATCGGCACCATTTTGAATACCGGTAGCTGAGAGTGTGAGGGCAGGAGATGGCTCCCAGACCCCCTGCTGGACCACCAGGGAGTTTTGGTAGGTCTTGGGGGGGGGGGGGGTGTCAGGAGGGTGGGGGGTTGTAGTTAATTCAATTTTAGCTGGGAAATGAATAAGAATAAACGCATGAATGTATCAGGGCCCCTCCTGCCGAATGCAACATATTTGCCCCCCAAAGAATACGAATACAATATATGGCGTCCCTCTGCACATTCCTAGGACATATCACAACCCTAGGTCATGGCCTGCCATTTATGAAACACTACTTTTCATGCATTCACAGGCCAACTATAGTATTAGAATCTACTCCAAATATTTTAAGAGAATCACTTTGAATCCCTTCCAACAAGGACCCTTTGACTTGTGGCAGCATCATGGCATTTGATACATTGGAATCCAAGGCACACTGCAACAAATACTACCCTAACTCTGGGGCTACCTCAGAGTTATAAGGGACAGCTTTACAGAAGCCAGCATTTCTCAGGGAAGCTATATATGGCCTTACAACCTCCCACAACAGATGGCTGTCCCACAGTAGGATGACATCCCATTGCCTCCACTTCTTCCATAAATGGAATTGACTCCTACAGTTTGATTGGTGATGCACATCAAGCTCCAAGGCACACCAGCTGAAGGACTGACACTCATTTTTATCTGTTCACAGACACCATCGGATCTGACGGGGAGAAACAGCAAGAGGAGGAGGAAGCAACGGACCTAGTTCCTCCTGCTAGAACTGATGATGTGCTGGCTGCAGATAGCCAGCAGCTATCACCACCTCCACCACACCCTAAAGTTGCACAAGAGCCAGACTCCTCTTCCTGACCCCCATCTCTTTAGGGCCTTTGCCCCCTTTTCCTTATGGACTACGAGGTGCTAGCCACTGCTGGGAGAGGGAGGTCAGTCTCTCACTGAATCTGACTAGTGCCTCATGGCTGCCTCTGGAACTGAAGCTGCAGCTACAAGGCCAGAGGCCCAGGATGTTACAACTGTGGCAGCAGCTGTCTGGATGATGGGAAAAGATGTGTGAGAGAGGAACACAGACCTCAGAAGGCTGTTGGATGTGGTGGAATGGCTTGGGCAGGCTCAACTGGGTTTTGTGATTACTATTATTTCACATAATAGTCTAATTTTCTCAAACTCTACCTGTTCTTTCATCTGAGGAGAGTCCAGTCCAAGCTGCTCCAAGATTGAAGGGACAACTCATCAGCCCTGTGCATGGCACAGAACATATTCGGTCAATTTATTTTAAATATATTTAATTTCTCCCATTGGGTATATAATTCTACCAGAATGTAGTAGAGCTGGGTACACACGGCAGCAATAGTTTCAATAGCTGAAATATGTTTGCATTATTCCATTCACTATGTGGTCATAAGGAATAAATGTGTCAGAAGGGACAGAGCTAGGCCAGCACGCCATGCCATAGCTATCCCTACACTGGACCAACCAAAGCACCATTTAGCCCAGCAACTAATGTATCCAATGTATTTCATCCTCGGGACTAAAAGCATTCCAAACAAATCTGTTCAATATATTTCAAATGAGATTATTTTTGTAACAAATGTTCCCAAAAATATTTCCTTTTCTGATTACTCTTTTCATGCTTATTTGCCAAACGACACTAGGTTTGTAATTACAGCTTTCAGGTAGCTTATCAAGGGTAAACTGTTATTACCATTGCAAAAATAATAAAAGCTGACAATTCTTAATATTACTGATGTTTAATAAATACCTAGGAAGTTAGCTTTCTGAAAAAAAAGTAGATTTAAGCATTTAGAACAGGAAACCATTTGCTATAGATGTTAGAGCTTTCTAATGACTGCCTAACTAGAAACAGGCTCTTCATTTTCAGCCTCAAGCAATAAGAAATGGCTTTGCTTGCAGAATTCATTAGAATATTTACTGTGATTCGGAGGAGAGATTTTTGACACTATTCTCATAAACTTTACAGGGAATATTTCTTATGCATTAGATGTGACAGAGACTGTAGGCAAAAAATATCCAAACTGTAAGAGACTCTACTTTCACTCATTAGTGGCTTTGGTGGGCAATAATCATACTCTACCCATAGCTAAACAGAATGTGGCAGATTTTCAAAGGGGTACACGTGTAATCCCTGAAAAACTGCCCCTTCCACCCTCTGTTCACGCCGAGCCCTGGGACACGCGTAAGTCCCAGGGCTTTCCTGGGGGGGTGTGTGTGATGGCCGGCGCGTCATCAGGGGCATTCCGGGGGCAGGACCATGGGTGTAGTTCTGGTCCAGCGGTGTTCTGGGGGCATGGACGTGGCCTCCAGAGCAGCCCCCGGACCGGAACAAATAAAGGTAGGGGGAGGAATTAGGGCCAGGGGGGCGGGTTAGTTAGGGAAAGGAAAGGGAAGGTGGCGGGCGCCGGAAAGAAAGTTCCCTCCGAGGCCGCTCTGATTTCGGAGCGGCCTTGGAGATAAATGAGGCAGGCTGCGCGGCTTGGCACGCGCAGGCTGCCGATTTTGCGCAGCCTTGTGTGCGCCGACCCCAGATTTTAAAAGATATGTGCGTATCTTTTAAAATCCGACGTACTTTTGTTTGTGCTGGTTGCGCGAACAAAAGTATGTGCGTGCATACTTTTTAAAAATCTGCCCCAATGTTAATAGTCCAAAAATCAATAGCAGAACGATACCATTCATGAAAATGTAGTTGCATTTTTGGCCTATTTTTCGAAGGAAAAAGATTGCATACGTGCTTGCTATGACTGTGGATATGTACGTGTGTGTGTGCGCGCCTTCTCCCCCAATAGCCTTTTTGATTGTTAACATATCCACACCAGATTTTCAGGGCATGTCAGGGTATGGAAGAGGGGACTTGATTCTGGAAAGAGTGTTTTTTTATTTTCTGATTGACACACATGCCTGGCTCCTGGACACATGCACACACCTCTGAAAGTAAGCCCTTCCCTGAGCATGAGAAGCACACTATTTAAATTGTGAAGTTATTCTTCAAAGAACAAATAGAGATGCCGTACAGTGTCCCACTGAAATATTACAGAGCTGGGGCTGGAAGAAAATGTTGTAATATAAACTTTAATGGTTAAAATGCCATTCATTCATTCTAATGAACTGGAGTCATATAAAATCACTTCATTAATTAGATCTGCTAAGAATGGGATTTGTTGTTGTTTGTTCAGAGTCGTAATTTTTCACAGATACAAGAGAATGTGATGGGACAACTAGGAATTTGATCAGAAAAGGCAGAATATTTTTGGTAATTGCTTGGGGGATTGCAGTAAAGGTTTAACATTAGATGCCTTAACAAGCAACTAGTGCATTATAATCTTACAAAAGTAAAATAAATGTTTGCTGCATTACTGTTGTTTTCATACAAATGATTAAAACAACTTCCTCACTTTTGTGATAACATAATGAAATTATAAAACTTTCAGCAAAAACATTGGGGCCTATGCAATAATACATTAAAGCTTAGTGTGTTTCCTAAAAATATTTAAAATGCATCCAGAACAGTGCGCTATATGCTATTAGGGGATTGCTAAGTGCCTCACTATGGACAGCTAAATTAGTTTGAGATTCCGATTTTTCAGTCGATCTAAGATGCACAAGATATTGGTTGAAAATAAAAACAGCTAACTTTAACGTTAGGTAATTAAAACTGAAGTGCCTAGATTTACCTCAGCTATTCTTCACCTAAGCTGAGACACTTAATTTAGGTGGACAGTATTGGTGGAAATTAGCACTGGATGCCTAATTTCATTTTCCTGACCTGGGCTTCCTCCCCTCCTCACATGTTTAAGGTATCAAAATGTAGGTGGCCTTGTAAACGTTAGGTGCCTAACTCCTTTTACAAAGAAGATCTAAGCCCCTGATACCTTAAGTTGATGACCTAGATCTTTTGAATATTAGCCTCTAGATGTCTATCATGCATGCCAAATCAGGTCCACAAGCTGTTAGAGTGTATTCATTAAAATTAGCACAAAGCCTAAATAACCATAAATAAAGGAATGTAAGATAGGAGCGTGCATTTGTAAACTGAAAAATATTTTGTTTGTTCCAAATGGAATGAGCCACAAAAGGACTTGTACAAAAAAATACTTTAAAATGTTCAGGTACTTTTGACTTGTTTTAAAAATCATGGCTACCCTGGCCCCTATGGGCCCCATGGAACCCACTCCTGAATCTGAGGGTTTATCCCTGGGGGCTTTCCTGCTTTCTCCATGGGCCCTTCTGATTCCTTTCCCACCACCAAGAAACTGCTGGGTATTGGGCCTGACCTGAGTCAAGACCAACTGGGACCACTATGAGCCCCCACTGTCTCCCCTCCAGCTCCCAAACCATTTTCCAGGGCGGAAATCCTTCCCAGTCCCCACTTATCCCTTTCATGGGAGTTCTGGATAAAGAAAGAGACGAGTGATATAACCTTGCTCCTGTTCCACCAAGATCTGTATAAAAATGGAGCTTGTAGCCCTGACCCCAGCCCATTTTATAAGGATTGCAATGGGAAAATATTGAGTGGGCATCACTGCTGCTTTCTCCAGAGCCCTCCAAGAAAGGGGTGTGGGGGCCAGAAGGTCCCTAGCCCTATAAATTGTATAGGGGGTGGGAGGGGCCTAGGGAGTCTCCAGCTGAACGGCCTGGGCCCTGAAGTTTTCTACAGGGGTGGGAAAAGAGTTGGAGGGCTCTGAAGAGGTCCCATTTTTTTAATGCTTATTTCAATTTGCAAAATGAACTGAACTGAAAGAAACATTAAGATGGTAACTTTCAGCCACACAAGCTTGTGAATGGATGTGGCCATTTTATAATATGTGCACTTATATATGCACACGTTATAAAATTGGTTGTATGTGCGTACTTGTGCGCACACTTTTATATGGACACTCGCTTCTGCATGCAAATGCCGCCTCTACCGTGTAAGTGGGGGGATTTTCCTAGGCACACTGATGCAAATACCCGTTTCCCCAGTTCATGCTGCTAAAGAATAGGACTTCCTAACTTCCCTTGCTAGATAGCCTACCTTTTACGCTATTGGCCCTGATCCTTCAAATCTCACTGACTAGCCCTGATTTTTTTTATTTTAAAATGTATACACTATCCATAGCAGAAGTAAAGTTATGCGGTAGGGGACCTTTGTGTGCGCTTGTGCACATAAACACTTACGTGCATACTTCAGGTTACAGACCTGGAACGCCCATGTCCCGTCCCCCCCCCCCCCCCCAAACTTTGCCCAGACTCCACCGATGCCCTGACTCTTTTTTGGCTTCCTGATTTGTGCGTATACCGGGAGATACATGCAAATTTGGGCACCTCTTAAAATCCACGTGACACCCACTGGTCCGAGATATGAGTATCTTCTGACTTTGGTGCACATAGCGCTTTTAAAATCCACCTGTAAATGAATCAAATAACCCCCTCTTTCCCCCCCCCCCCCCCAATATATACACATACAAAAATAAAAACAAAAAAAAAAAAGAATTATTTTGGCAAATGCATTCCTAATATCAGATGCAAATAAGACTTTAGTGGGTTGTGCCTTTTTTTGTAACTCTTTACTTATCTTTTAACAATATACAAGGATAAACTTGTAAAGCAAAATATGGAAGAACAAAATGTTAGCAATATACAGATAAAATAAACCAGTAAAAACTGTGCTAAATTATTCCAAAACAGGAGAAGATAGTTACTAGAAACAAGGGAGTGATAATTAAAAGAAAAGGAACAAAGAAAAACCTTCCAAGAAGACTGTATCCCCCATTTAAAAATTAACAGATCACAAAACCCCTGTCGATCAAGGAACATTATTAGGTTCCCTGTTGCCAGAAATTGTAGAATCTACAAAAACGTGAAGCTGAGAGGGTTCAAAGAAAATATAGGGGTAGATTTTCAAAGGGTTACGCATGTATGTCCCAGGGCTTTGAAAAAGGGGTGGGAAAGGGGTGGACCACTGGTCCGGGGGTGGAACTAAGGCCTCCGGCACAGCGGCTGTGCTGGGGAATGGTGTGCCGGCAGCTGGTCGGTGCACGCAAGTTACACCTGCCAGAGGCAGAGGCAAACGTAACTCCTTGAAATAAGGTGTGGGGGAATTTAGGTAGGGCTGGCGGGTGGAAGTGGAAGAAAAGTTCCCTCCGAGGCCGCTCCAATTCGGAGCGGCCTCGGAGGGAACGGGGAATGCCATCGGGGCTCCTCTAGGGCTCGGCGTGCGCAAAGTGCACAAGTGTGCACCCTCTTGCGCACACCGACCCTGGATTTTATAACATGCGCAGGGCAGCACACACATGTTATAAAACCGGGTGTACATTTGTGCATGCCGGGTAGCACACACAAATGTATCCCGCGTGCGCTTGTTTAAAAATCTGCCCCAGAGCATTCAAAGGCAAAGAAAATCAAACATTTACAGGGATATCACAACATAAATTTCACTTTGAAACTAACAGCTTCATTACACATTAACAGAAATGTCTCTCTTCTCACTTGGATCACCTTTGAAAAATCAGGAAAGACCTTAAACCCAATGAAGATCAATCGAGCAGCACAAAAGAAAAGTCTCAAAATCAAATCTCTGTCTGTAATCGAGGCAAAGGAACCAAAAGGGTGGCTCAGTGCTCTTCATCCACAACAGTAGATTCCAACAAAGCAGTTATATAAAAATAAAATAAATAAAATCTGAGTCCTCTGGACCCAATGGAACAGCAGCAATAGCATCAGAACTCTCTCTTAAAGACAGATAATAAGCCTTAACAATAGCAGGCATGGCTTCACTAGTGATTCCCAAAATTTCTTGAATAAATGTCTTAAAGAGTTCTGAAGGGGAGATCATGGAAACCACAGGAAAATTAACAACCCGTAAATTAAGAGCTCTAGCTGAGTTTTCCAAGTTCTTAATCCTTCAAAAAGTTAAATTCCTTTCTTGTAACAGTGAAGCCTGAGCAGAAGAGAATTTTTCTGAAGATTGCTTGTAGTATGGTTAGTCACTGATACCTCCTGTGACTGTATAAGAGAAAGAATGTTGTTAGGAATTAATGACGCTAAGGAATGCTCCATGGAGGAAAGGAGTCCCCCAAATACTCTCCAAGGTGATAGGGGAAGGTTTGGCGCTGAGTTAGGAACAGGGAGCAAAGTTGACTCATTCTGGGGAACTAAAGAAACCATAGGCCCAATCAAAGAGTCCCCATACATTGAGGAAGACTCTCCACCAGCCATATCCGATGATATTCACAGCACAAACCAGTCACTCTGCCAAAGAGTTCTTCCCGGGTGACTGCAGCCCTCTCGTGAAAACATCCGTGTCAAAACCAATCGAAGCCCGCGTCAACAGCACAGATGCTGACGAGGCAGATGAAGGAGCAGGGGAGATCGGTTATCAGGGCTCAAGGACACTTCTGCATCCTGCCCCAGCAGGGGTGCTGCTCCCGAAATGGGAGGACTTAAAGAAACTCCGGCATTACCGCTTCCTGTAACGGAAGTTGCTGTGGGCAAGAAGGATAAACCCGCAGTTTCCCCCTCTGTTTGACCATTTGTGCCATATAAAAAGAAGAAATGAGAAAAGCCTTTGGCATGCCAGAGCTCACGCAAAGGGTCTGCTCAAGATGCCATCTTGGTCTCTTCTAGTGGGTTGTGTGAAATAGAATGGTGCACTTTCCTCCATTTAGATTTTGTAATCTATTCTGTACTGGCTTTGACTAGAAAAACACAGACTATACATTTTAAATTAAATAAAATTCAGCACATACTCACCTGCCTTGGACCCTGTATCAGCTCTTTAATTTGGATCCTATTTTAAGTTCTCAGTTAACAAGATGCACTACTGAGGTTTATTGATAGATGTAACGGGGCTGTTACACCAGGAGATGTTGCATGAGCTGTGAAATAGAAAGCAGGGGGAAGATGGGAGGGAGAGAGAGATAGGGAGTGAACGAGAGATAAGTAGATCAGGTAGGAAAGTCACTAAACATACACTTATCGCTTAAAAAAAAAAATTGCTTGTATTTTGGAAGAAAATATATATTCAGACCAAAGGTTATTGATACAACTGCTTTTGAAAAATTGTTGTAGGTTGCAAATGTGTCACAATGTTGTAACTAGTTCAAATCACTACAATGCTGCAACTCTTGAAAAAGCTTCAATTAAGAACTAGGAGGGATGGTCATGAGGCGGTTTATTTCCACCCATGACTGGATGGACTCACCTCTCCGTGGCTCTGTGAGGCAGCCACTCCTGCATGGCATGAATGGAGTGGACACCATGGTAGGTAGGGGGGGGGGGGGGGAGTGAGTTCAGGAATTGGGCATGCGGTGGTGTCACACATTTCCTGAACTTGCTTTGCTGGTGTATGGCACTGGCCATGGCTCTGATTAGTGTGTCCAGAGGCTTCAGCATGAACAATTACAAACATACCATTACTGCCTCAACAAAACAGGGTGGTTGTGTGGGAGAGAGGGAAAGGCCGGATGGTCAGATGACACTGTCCTTCAGTCCTCTAGGGCAGATCAAAGCTTCTTCAGATGTAAGTTCCTCTTCTTCGCATCATTTTGAGGCGTGTGCTGCCTTTTCTTCTGGGACCTAGCTGCTCTCCCACTTCTGACCTCAGCACTGACAACCAGTCCCATATGCCAGGATTACTTTTATACAGCATGGGCGCTGAGCCATGAGGAAAAGAGGATGACGTATCCTAACTACCTGTATGATAATTGTGTTTATGAACTGTGGTGATTTTTTTGGTTGCACATATGCTAAAATGCAGTGTATCAACCATTAAGTAGCGTTTCAGCACGCACATTACATTTTTAGCATCATGTGTGTTACAACTTATTTAGTGAAAGTTTTAGCATATAGACCCCAGGGCGGGCAGTTTTTTTTTAAAACACCAATAAAAAAGTATATCAGGGGTAACCATTCCTCTTATCTGTTTATATGAGAATCTGACAGACATTATTCTCACCATATTTCATTGAGTGCCCAGTTTATTAAGCATCTTCCCCATAGAGAAATTATGGAAGAAAATAGGACTTTTACAGCCCAATTCAGAAACTGCTCATACAGGGCAAAGATTTGCATCTAGAAAGTATATGCAGAAGTGGACTTGCATGCAAACCCTTGTGCGGCATGCATGCACACATTTACACTGTCATGAGCGTATAAATGCTCCCGAAGATAGTTACGCACATACGTCGGCAAAGGGTTTAACCAACCCTAATTCCATCCTGGGGAGTCCCTCTTTCAAGTACACTTAAAAGCAGTCATGAAATTGCTTCCACACGTACTTTACATGTACAAGCTCCAGGGTAATTTTAAAAGCTCTTATATGCATTTACAACAACGTTTTACGTGTGTATACACTTTTGAAATTTACCCCTAAGTTACTTATAAATGGTAAACTTAGTGTTGCCAATGAATCCAGCTCCTAATGGTTAAGAAAGACACAATAAATGCACATATGCTCCTGTCTATAACCCTTGTATACTTCTTTTAATGTTAATTGGTTCCAGCACTCTCTAAAGCTATTTACAGAATTCTTATATAATAGCATCCATTTTGTAAGTAAATGACAGCAAAGCTATTAGCAACAAGGAAAAAGTTATTTCCAGAGTTAATTATGATCATTTTATTCCCTCTCCATCCCTCCTCTCTCTGCAGCAAGCCTGTTCACCCCTTTCTGGAAGCCAACAATGGTTTCTTCTGTGATCTAATGCAGGGTGTATGGGGCCAATCAGATAAGAATATCTACAATAATTCCATATTTTTGATACAGCATGTATGGTTCCAGAAATTTCTTGTTATGGGATAAATTGTGTACTTCTATGTCTTTTATTTTTTGGCATGATAAGCCTTGATTTTTCTTTTTTGGGATACTAACTCCAGATCAGCAAGTGCTAAGCATCTTCATAATAGGGCCTGATTTTCAAAAGCATTTATGGGCTGGGTTTTACTTCTGTAAATGCACTTTACATGTGTAAATGGGCTTTTAAACATTGCAACAATATATGCCATTGAATTGTTAAATAGGTTTTATCCAAATTAAATGCACTTAATGTGGGAAAATGGCTTTTGAAAATTGCTCAAAGAAAAAGGAAATGTTATATTCAATAACTCTTGTTGCAATGCCACTTCCCAAAATAATTCTTCAATTTAGATATTTGGCCGCATCATCAAGCCTGACAGCGTGATCTCAGTGTATTCAAAGGAGAACTGCCCGGACCTCTAATCATCTGCTGCAAACAGTCTTTATACTTTTTCTTTTTGTTTTCAATTTTTCGATTTTTAACTGATGCTTTATGATGTTTTTTTTAAAACGATGTATAAGAAGCTCAACCTACGGCTGAAGTTTCGCAGCAACCGCTGCTTCATCAGGAGCTCAATGTACAGTCATTTAAATTTCATGTTCTCATGTTAAATATACCCCTATGTTTAAAGAGAACATTTTTGTTAAACTTCATATAAATATAGAACAATACTTATCTGGGATTGGCAAGACTGCGAACCTCATAGCAGGACGGGAGCTGTCTCAAAATATCTCCAATCATGAGGAACAGAGACCATCTTTGAGGCAGACGCAGGCTTTTAAACAGATTGTAACCAATCCGGACCTCATACGTCATCACAAAGTATGACGTAGGTATCAAGTTTGCTGTTGCAAAGAAAACTTTTTGCTGTCATAGAAAGACATTCAATTCTGCTTCTGCATTCAGACCTTTAGGGTGAATGGTATCTAAAAAGTGTATCCATCTCTGCTCGGATCGCAAGAGTTTCTGATTCAAATCACCCCATGCCAGTGGGGCAGTATCTGTTCAAGTATACAGACTTGAAATTCATCAAAACTGTGTCCCTTATCAAGACAATGAGATAAGATTGGTGCGTTCAGGCGCTGTGTAGTTAAACTGGATCTATGCTCAATGATCCTGGTCCGGAGTTGTCGTGTCGTCTTGCCCACAGATATCAACTTGCACGGACATTGAATAAAATATATAACACCTGCAGATTTGCATGTGGTGTGTTGTTTTAAACGAACTGTAATAGAGAGATTTTCAAAATGAATACATGTTGTCTCCAACATATTAATGCATACAGAACAAGTTTTGCACGATGTGTGTGAGCCTGACCCTTGATTAGATACACGAGGTTCAAATTTAAAAGACCAACTTGTTCATTCCGACTCGACAATAGTCGTATCTAATCAAGGGTCAGGCTCACACACATCATGCAAAACTTGTTCTGTATGCATTAATATGTTGGAGACAACGTGTATTCATTTTGAAAATCTCTCTATTACAGTTCGTTTAAAACACACCACATGCAAATCTGCAGGTGTTATATATTTTATTCAATGTCCGTGCAAGTTGATATATGTGGGCAAGACGACACGACAACTCCGGACCAGGATCATTGAGCATAGACCCAGTTTAACTACACAGCGCCTGAACGCACCAATCGTATCTCATTGTCTTGATAAGGGACACAGTTTTGATGAATTACAAGTCTGTATACTTGAACAGATACTGCCCCACTGGCATGGGGGTGATTTGAATCAGAAACTCTTGCGATCCGAGCAGAGATGGATACACTTTTTAGATACCATTCACCCTAAAGGTCTGAATGCAGAAGCAGAATTGAATGTCTTTCTATGACAGCAAAAAGTTTTCTTTGCAACAGCAAACTTGATACCTACGTCATATTTTGTGATGACGTATGAGGTCCGGATTGGTTACAATCTGTTTAAAAGCCTGCGTCTGCCTCAAAGATGGTCTCTGTTCTTCATGATTGGAGACAT
This sequence comes from Rhinatrema bivittatum, assembly GCF_901001135.1. NCBI lineage: Eukaryota > Metazoa > Chordata > Amphibia > Gymnophiona > Rhinatrematidae > Rhinatrema > Rhinatrema bivittatum. The sequence continues at coordinate 74,735,113 of NC_042621.1, read as the reverse complement.
TTTGAGACAGCACCCGTCCTGCTATGAGGTTCGCAGTCTTGCCAATCCCAGATAAGTATAGTTCTATATTTATATGAAGTTTAACAAAAATTTTCTCTTTAAACATAGGAGTATATTTAACAGAGAACATGAAATTTAAATGACTGTACATTGAGCTCCTGATGAAGCAGCGGTTGCTGCGAAACTTCAGCCGTAGGTTGAGCTTCTTATACATCGTTTTAAAAAAAAAACACATCATAAAGCATCAGTTAAAAATCAAAAAATTGAAAACAAAAAGAAAAAGTATAAAGACTGTTTGCCTGCCGCAGATGATTAGAGGCCCGGGCGGTTCTCCTTTGAATACACTGAGATCATGCTGTCAGGCTTGATGATGTGGCCAAATATCTAAATTGAAGAATTATTTTGGGAAGTGGCATTGCAACAAGAGAGTTATTGAATATAACATTTCCTTTTTCTTTGATACATTTGGATTTTGTGGAAATTGTTCCTGTTCTTTTTCATTGTGTTGTTTTGAAAATTGCTACAATATATTTAAATGCATAACTTCTCTGAAAATTCACCTGTGTGCATTTCATTCTGAAGTGTTCTTTTTCAGAAACAAAACAGTGGTTGACAGCTCTTTTTACTTCTAATATGCTATGGCTAAACTGGCCTTAGAAAATCATCATGCCTGTACATTTGCATGTCTGTAAGTGCTCCCCATAGCTCTGTCCTCCACAATAACTTTTCAGCCATTCATCCACTTTCACTCACAATTCTGCTGCAGATAACAGAGCACCCTGTGATCTGACCCCTACCTCAAACTCTGAATGTGCCCTCGACCACCCTTGACACTTAGAATTCCTGTTTCTTTGTATTTCCTATAGGGAACCAGGTCAGTTCAGTTGTAATCTTGGGGATGTCAAGCATTTTGAAAGCTGTCCCACCACTTACTGAGAGCCTTTACTATATGCAAATATATACAGCAAAAAAAGAAACTAGATATCAGGAATTGGTCAAATTCTATCCTTGTTTACTACTCTTACTGAAGCTCAGATTTAGGTAGAGATAGTACTAGAATCCTTGGCAACGTATAACTGTACCTATAACATTTTGAATATAGGTTCACTCTCCAGGTAAGCAATCTAGCTACTTTATTTTAAATAATTTATTTCTCCCCAGTGCCCATTCTTCCCTCACCCAATTACACTTATATGAAACTCTCTTTTTTTTCTAATGATATTTACATTTCCTAATGGTCACCCAACTGGTATACCCAGTTCTTTTCATTTATACAAACATGAAGTTACTGAATGAAGGGTTTACTTTAAGACTGTTCTTTTTTTGATAGCTGCATTATGAATACTTTTGATAGATGAACAATTGGAAAGTGGTTACAGTGAAAATGGAAATATAAAACATGATGACATAAAAATACCATACGGCTCATCCATTCAACTGTTCAGCTCTACAATCCCTACCATTATCTTAGAGATCTCCTGTACTTATTCCATGTGTTCTTGAATTCAGATACTGCCCTTTTCTCCAATGCAATTCCATGAATCTACCATCTGTCTGTAAAGCAAAATTCCATAGATAAGGCCTGAGTCTACCCGCCCTTCACCCTCATCCTATAAACCCTTATTCCAGAGCCTCCATTCTATTGAAAGAATCCCATCTCCTGTGCACTGATACATAAGAACATAAGACTTGCCATACTAGGTCAAACCAAAGATCCATCAAGCCCAATATTCTGTTTCTAACAGGTATCAAACCAAGGCCTGGATTTATCAAATATATCGCATGCGATAGCAAAAGGGATGAGTTTTATGCAAATAGACATTTTATCACAATATGTACTAATACCTATATGAAGAGCTAAGTTAGTGCAAATTGTGATAACATTTTCACACTTTGTGGTACATGCCAGAGAGAGAGAGAGAGAGAGAGAGAGAGAGAGAGACTAGCCATAATGCCCTCTCCCTAGATAGGTATTTGTATCCCTATGGGAGGCCAACCTAATAACTCGAGGTGAGGTTTACGTATTAGTGTAGGGAGTTAGGGGCCACTTTGACATTCAATGTGAGACGTACGAACAGAACAGTGATCTCTTGTGAAGATTTGTTACCCAGGTAGAGAGTCCATCAAGCTAGGCTGAGAGAACATTGCACCAATCTCATCTTTGGGTGAGTTTCCTCTCTCCGTAGGTCATCAAATCTTCACAAGAGACTTCTGTTCATACGTCTCACATTGAATGTCAAAGTGGCCCCTAACCCCCTACACTAATACCTAAACCTCACCTTGAGTTACTAGGTGGGCCTCCCTTAGGGATACAAATACTTTTCTAGGGAGAGGGCATTATGGCTAGTGTCTCTCTCTCTCTCAAAAAAGTGTAGCTCAAATCGGCATTACATCCATGCTATCACATGTGTTAATGGGGCTTAGTGCATTTTGATAAATGACCCCCTTCAAGTCATATCTAAAGGTCCGTGAAGCCTAATATCTAGCTGTTTCCAACAGCTGTCAATCCAGGTCAAGGATCCCAAAGGCTAGACAGATTCCATGCTTTTTATCCAAGGGATAAACTTTGGATTTCTGCAGCTCTACCTTAATAATGGTTTATGAACTTTTCCTCTAGGAAATTTTCCAACCCCTTTTTAAATACATCTACACTAACATCTTTCACCACACCCTCTGGCAAAAAATTCCAGAACTTAATTATGTGTTGAGTAAAAAAATATTTCCTCTTATTAATTTTAAATGTGCATAATTTCATTGTGTCCCCTAGTCTGTACTTTTTGAAAAAGAAAACAAAGGATTCACATCTACTTGTTCCACACCACTCATTTTATAGACCTCTATCATATCTCCCTCAGCTGTATTTTCTCCAAGCTATTCCTAACCTCTGTAGCCTTTTCCTCACAGAGGAATCATTCCATCCCCTTTATCATTTTGGTTGCCCTTCCCTGTACCTTTTCTAATTCTTCTATATCTTTTTATGAGATGTGGTGACCAGAACTGAAAGAGTGGTTGTACCATAGAGCAATACAGAAGCATTGTGATGTTCACCGTTTTATTCTCCAAAACTTTCCTGATAATTCCTAGCAAGCTAGCATTCTGTTAGCTTTCTTGGCTGCTGCTGCACATTGAATGGGATATTTCAACATATTAACAATGATGACACCTAGATCCTTTTTCCTGAATGGTGACTTCTAATGTGGAAACTTGCACTGTGTAGCTATAATTTGGGTTACTCTTCCTTAAGTAACCTAACAGTGTAAAAAACTGTTGAAGATTTACTTATTCAATAGTGCATTATGGAGTAAGAAGTGAATAGAGCTCTATCAAAGGATTGTTGATTTGCATTATGCTATGCTGTTATTTTGTTTCCTTTGTTGATTTTATTATGAGTCACCAAGAGCACTGGATTGGTGGCATATAAATCCTCAAAATGCATCATTTTGCACTTGTCCACATTAGATTTAATTTGCCATTTATCTACCCAGTATCTCAGTTTTTCAAAGTCCACTTGCAATTTCTCACAATCCCCTTGTGATTTAACAACTTTAAATAATTTTGTGTAGTCGGAAATTTGATCACCTCACAGGGGCAAATTTTAAAACCTGCGCGCGGGCGCAGATTTGTTTGCACAACCCGGCGCGAACAAATCTATGCCCGATTTTATAACATGTGCGCGCAAAAGGGGGGAGGGTGGGGGAAGGGTGGGTATGAAAAGTTGTTTTTCTTATCTGTTATATGAGGTTTCTTGTACCTGTTGTAGTTATTATAAAATCTTAATAAAGAAATTATACAAAAAAAAAAAAAAAACATGTGCGCGCAGCCGCATGCATGTTATAAAATCCAGGGTCGGTGTGCGCAAGGGGGTGCACAATTGTGCAACTTGCGCATGCTGAGCCGCGCAGCCTTCCTCCATTCCCTCTGAGGCTGCTCCAAAATCGGAGCGGCCTTGGAGGGAACTTTCCTTCCACCGCCCTGCACCTTCCCCTCCCTTCCCCTACCTAGAACCCCCCCTTACCTTTGTTGAAGAAGTTACGCGCGCCGGCTGATGGCTGGCCTGTGATCCCAGGCACAGAGGCAAATGGCCGCTGTGCCTGGAGACTCAGGCCATGCCCCACCCTGCCCCGAACCGCCCATGCCCCACCCATTTTTACAAGCCCCGGGACATTCGCGCATCCCAGGGCTTGCGTGCACCACCAAGCCTATGCAAGATAGGCTCGGCGCACGCAGGAACAGACAGGGGCAGCTTTTTGGGGGTTATGCATGTATCTTACGTTCGTAACCCTTTGAAAATCTGCCCCTTATTGCTCTCCTTTTCAGTTAATTTATAAATATGTTAAAAACATTGGACCCAGAACTGATCGCTTGGGCACTGCACTATTTAGCTTTCTATGGTGAGAAACCTGACCATTTATCCCTACAGTATATCAACTGGTTCACCCTTATCAACATGTTTATGCCCTCAAAATGTAGCAGATTGGTGAAATAAGACTTCCCTTGGCTAAATCCAGGTTAGTTTTATCCCATTAAAATATTCCTATTTATATATTAAGGTATTTTGTTCTTTATGATAGTTTCTGCCACTTTGAATGGTACAGATGATCTCTAGTTTCCTGGATGTCCTCTATATCACTTTTTAAAAATAGACATTAAATTGGCATCCATCCAGGTACCTTTGACAATGTTAATGATAGTTTACAAATTACCAATAGCAGGTTCTAGGGACATGCATTCGTTTTCAATGAATGTGCAATCCACAACGCATAAGTCCCTATTCGTTGTATTCGTGGGTTCGCCAAACACATCGCAATCCCCCACGAATAAAACTTATCATATTAGTTTCATTCTTTTGGTTCGCATTGATTTCTTAGCGGCCATTTGAAATAGGAGAAGGCCATGTAGGAGTATCCATAGCAAAAACCAGCCATTTCTTGTGAGTCATAAGTGACCTCACAGTCCTGTCCTAGAGTGGGTCAGACAGGTTGGCAAGGAGATGAGAATGAAACCTATCAGAGCTAAGCATTTTTCAAATGCAGCCAATCGTCGCTCTCACTCAGTGCTCTGTGACATTGTTCCTGATGCTATACTATTTATACGTTAAGCACGCAGCGTGCCACACTCTTTCCTTGCGGGGGTGGTCCAGGGAGGTGGCTTTACTAGGAGCTAGTCTGTGTCTCAAATCTGTATTCAATTGCTAGCTACTTTGATAGAATTTTCCATTGAAAAAGATTTGTTCGATTTTGCTGCAGTGCCAGCTGGCCATGCTTTTTTTGATCACACTTTTTTTTTTATTGATATCAGACAGTCTCTCTGTCTGTCCCACTGAGACAAGCTGCTAGCATTGACATTTTGCTTCTTATTTTTATATTTTACCCCTGGAGTAGGTTGCAAGCAGGATTTGGGTGTTGTGGGTGGGATATTTAATTTTTAGCTACTTTGATAGAATTTTCCATTGAAAAAGATCTTTGTTTTTGCTGCTATGCCAAGCCAGACATTTTTTTAACTGCAGTTTTTTTTATTGAACTCAGACTGTCTCTCTGTGCTCTCTTAAGCCAAGAAGGCAGTGCACTGGGCATCTGGGCAGTTTTGCAAACTCACATATATTGGTACAGCAGTGCTCTTTTAAGCCAAGAAGGCAGTGCACTGGGTGTCAGTGGGCAGTTGCAGACTCATATATTGGGACAGAGGTGCTCTCTGAAGCCAAATCCCCAGTAGGCCTCATTTGTAGTTACAAGTTTGGTGTGTGCACATACAGCGGTCCCAGTAGTAGTGTGCATCCAGGCACTGCCTCATGGGCCTGTGGGCAGTTTTGCAGACTGATATATATTGGGACAATGGTGCTCTCTGAAGCCTTATACCCAATAGGCCTCTTTTGGAAATAATTATTTTAATTGAAATCTCTAGTAGGCAGTGCCATTAAATCCATGATATCAGGGACTGGCAGAGGAGGCACTGGCAGAAAAGGCAGTGCCAGTCCCCCATTAAAGTTAAAAAGGGACCTGTTCCAATCTAAAATCTCTAGAGGGGCAGGCAGTTCCATCCGGAAAAAACTGAAATTTAAAGATGATGCATTTCCACCACCTGTTTCTGACCCTGTAGTTTTGGAGGTGAGGGAAGGGGAGGCTGAGTCATGCAAGTGAAAAGGGCAAGACCCAAAAACAGCAGTGTGACAGCAGACTCTAGGTAGCACTAAAAATGTAGCGCAGACATTGTTTGCTTCTGATGAAGAATCATCTTGTGTAGGATTCTCATCATCAGAAATGGAAGAAGTAATAGCTGAAGAAGATTTAGGAGAATTAGTTAGTTCTGTCTTAGCCTCCACTTCAGTGCTGCAGGGGAGAGATGAAACTGATGAGGAGGAGGAGGAAGAGCAGTCGGTGCAGGCACAGAATGTGACTGATGTCCCTGGCATTGCTTCTCAGAGTGCACCCACTACTTCAGCTCCAGTGCCAGCACCCACCCCAAAGGCTATAGAGAAGAGATCACGAAATAAATCAGTGATCTGGAGCAACTTTAAAGTGACGGAGGTCCCGCATTTTGCTCAGTGTAATTACTGTGCCAGGGCTATTAGCAGTGGCAAGCAAATGGGACATCTAACCAATTTTGGCATGATGCATCATATGCAGAAGCAACACCCAACAGTACTGCCATCTGGGGATGGTGGCAGTACCAGTCAGCATAAAGTGGTTGAAAAGGAGCAGAGTCACCTCATGCCATCAGCCCCTTCTAGCAGTCGGATGGCAGACCTGCAGCCCCCTGCCATGTGTCAGAAGTGACAACCCACCATGGAGGAAATGGGGTAGTGTTCAGTAACGCTATCCCGGGGAAGGAGGCATTGAGGAAATGATTGCCCTTGATGACCAGCCATTGCTGAAGGTCATAGTTCCAAATTACAAAGTCCCCTCCAGAACCACATTTAGCAGAAAGGCCATTCCCAGCCTGTACAACCAGTGTTGTAGTTGCATCCAAGCGCTGCTAGCTAAGGCACAGGGAGTGTGCATTTCACCTGCGATATCTGGACCGCACTGAATGCTTCACACTCTTACCTCTCCCTGACAGCACACTGGTGGGACCTGGCTGAGGCAGGGGCAGGCAGCAGCTCTATTAGTGAACAAGTATCAGGGTGGAGGTGGGCTGTACTGATGGATAATGCCCATACCTCAGCCAATATTCTAGCAAGCTTCTGACTGATGCTGGTGGGCTGGCAGCTACACCAGAGAGGCAGGAATCTTCAGGGAGGGTTCTTTGTCACAGACAATGGTGCAAACATGGTAAAGGCAATATGTGACAGGGCTTTCATAGCATCCAATGTTTTGCACACACTCTGCATCTGGTAGTGAAGTTAGCTCTGGGGATAGAGTCCAATCACCAAGATAATGAATACCTGCATTTGTTAATACAGAAGTGTAGGAATATAGCAGGGTAGGTTCTCCGACAAAAGAAGACTCATTTGAAGATGCCTCACAAGCATCTCATTCAAGACATTGCACCCAGTGGAATTCTGCCTATATGATGCTGCAGAGGTTAGTAGAGCAGCAGACACCTCTTCATGAATTTTCTGTGGCAATGGACATAGGTGTCCCCTCGGGCATCATGATTGGTTAGTCATGTCAGCTGTTAAAAATCCTGCAGCTGTTCAAGGATGCCATGGAGGAGTTGAGTTCCACCTTGGCTGACATCATCCCTATAGTTAGTTTTCTGGAGGAAACTTTGGAGGGCTTTAAACAGGAAGAGGGAATGACAGCAGAGGTGCTACATTGTCTGGACTTTTTGCAGAAGCAGGTGCAAGAGAGATTAAGACTTTTAACAAAAGACCACACATATATGCTCGCCACAGTCTGTGATCCCCGTGTGAAAGGGAAACTCACCCTACAGTCCAATTGTCTCATTTGTGAAGAACCTGCTATTACTAAAAGTCCATGAACAGGAGCGCCATAGGCAGAGACAGATTAGGAATGAAGAAGAGGAGGAAACAGCGGCGGGCACTTCAGAGAGTTGTGCTATCCCAAGCAGGAGCAGCACTCTGGCAGTGACAGCTACTACCTCCTCTTCAGTACACCAAAAGCATGTTTCCCATAAAGAATCATCTGTTCTGTAAACCGAGGTGATGTTATTAACCTGCTGCGGTATATAAAAAACTACGAAATAAAATAAATAAATGGGCTAGAGAGAAAGCAGCTGGCATGAGTGACTCTCAGCCCACCCAAGCAAAGGAGACACCAGCACAAATGTCAGTGACATGGTATCTCAGAGCCCACAGAGGACATGAAGACAGATCCTCTGGCATATTGGGGACACAAGTCCACTGTCCGGCCACACCTAGCCAAAGTGGCTCAGCAATATCTGTCATTTCCACCAACCAGTGTGCCCAGTGAATGTGTATTTTCAATGACAGGGGATATCAGGAGCCCTCACCGCTCAAGGCTGGCACCAGAGTTGATGGAAATGCTAGTGTTTTTGAAAATAAACATGCCTTTCCTTAGGTTTCCAAATTCTCTCTGTGAATGGCAAGATGAATAAAAGCAATTGAAGGCCTTGCAGCAGCTCCAACTGCCTCCTATGCTCCAGATAATATCAGCACATGAACCTGACCTGAAACACTGTGCCAGTTTGCCCACTGTCCAGGCTGCAAGTCCCTACAAGGGCATGGCATCAAACTCTGTGCCTGTCTGAGTTTAGTTCTAGTATTTCTGCCTCACTTCTTTCCAGAATATTCATTTTTCCTGTTTTGCACCATTTGGAATGTAAGAACATAAAAAGCTGACTCAAGAAGTTTGGAGCTTGCATATTTCATATGCTCAATAGTTTTTATGACCTTCATAATATGGGCCATTTTCCCTAAATCTTTCTTAGGTACCAACAATGTTTCTAGTACTCTAGAAAACTGGTGGTAGTTGCACTCTAGTTCATCTTCTGTATTCCCATAGTTTACAGAGGCACTGTGTAAACTATTTTTAATTTTTATATACCGACATTCTTGTATAAAATACAAATCATACTGGTTTACATTAAAACAGAAGATGCAGGAAAAATGTTACCTTTGTCAAATACATTGAAACATTAATAACAAGGAAAATTGTTATCCCTTAACAACTAAGAAAAAAGAGAAAGGTAAACAAAAGAAGAAGAAACAGAAGTTAACACAAAAAAGGTGGTACAAAGGGTTGCATGAAGGGGTGCACAAAGGGGAGTGGCCCCTTCGGCACACGACGTGGTGGAATGGCGCCATTTACCGGCTCGACACTGGGCAGGATGACGTCAAAAAGGGGCGGGTCTCATGCTCACTGTTCACTTCTCAGCGATCTCTCTTCATATTTTAAAGCGGATGTTTTCATTTCTTTTGGTTTTTTCTCTTCAGTGAAACATTTCAAAAAGTGCCCGGTCCTGGTGGGCTGCCCCCTCCGCCTCCGTGCCAGGTGGAACACAGAAGTAAAAAAACAAAAAAGGTGGTACAAAGGTGGAGCAAATGTAAAGTAGGGAGGGGTTATTGTGTGCCGTGAAACAGCTGCAGTGTTAGCGTGGCTCCTAACGCGGCCAATAACTACACCACTTTCATTTATGTTACATTGTGCGTTAGAGGCCAGTAAAGGTTTATCGTGGTTCATGATGTTTCTGGACAGGCGAGAGTGAGGAAACTCACTCCAAGATGAGATTTGGACAAGGTTCTCTCCACCTAGCTTGAGGGACTCTCTACCTGGGTAACATCAAGCTAGGTGGAGAGAACATTGCACAAATCTCATCTTTGGGTGCGTTTCCTCACTCCGAAGGTCATCAAATCTTCACAAGAGACCACTGTTTTGTTCGTACATCTCACGTTGAATGTCAAAGTGGCCCCTACCCCAATACTTAACCCTCACCTCGAGTTACTAGGTGGGCCTCCCATAGGGATACAAATACCTGTCTAGGGAGGAGGCACTATAGCAAGTCTCTCTCTGAAACAGGCCTGTCTGGAAACATTGTGAACTATAATATATCCTGGCAATTTAGCCCAAATTGGGATAATAGTGCAACTTGCAATAAGAGCTTTTCACACACCTGATATTGCAAATTGTGATACACATGCTTATTAGCATAAGGTACACCCCTTTTTGGTATCACATGCGATACCAATGCGATATTGAAAAATGAGGCCCTAAGTGTTGTATAACATATTGTAAGAACAAATTTATGACCCTTCTCATCTTGAGACTTTTCTTTTAGATAAAGAATCTAACTTGATTACCTTTTGAGGTTTAGATGGTGAAAAAAAATGATCTCATTTTTTTTTTCTTCAAGAAATGATTACCTGTGTAACTACTACCCTACGGCTCGATACAGTAAGGCCGTGGTAAAAACAGTGCGGCAGTGTCAGGCTCACCCTTCCTCCCCGCACGCACAGTTCTCCTGACCTAACGCCTGATTCTCTCTTCTAATCGCATGCAAATGCATGCAGCGGCTGTGAAGCGTTAGGGAAGGGTTATGCCCGCGCAACCCATTTTACTGTATAGGCGCTGTAACAGCGCCTATACAGTAACCTGGGTGCGCTGGTACCTGTCATTTCAAATGACATTTGAAATGACAGGCACCAGGAAGTGTAAAAAAGTGTAAAAAGTGTAAAAAACAAAAAACCTGTGTGTTATATAAAAAAAAAAAAAAAATTTAAATACCTGTCGGAGGGCCGTGGGTCCAGGCGGCCGGTGGGCGGCGGGCAGCCATCAGCGGCATCCGGTAGTCCCTTCTCCCAAAATCGCACGGGCGGGTCGGCAGCAGGATCCGGGAGCGGCGGGTAGGCAGCAGGATCCAGGGGTGGCAGCGAGATCCGGGGAGCGAGTAGCGGCAGCGTGTTCAATCGGGCAGGCAGGTAGGTGGCAAAAAAAGATGGCCGCCTGCACGGGAAAAGCGTGCAATTGGCCGCTGAAGACGTGACGTCACGACGTTTGGCGTCACGGGGTGTGACGTCATGTCTTCAGCGGCCAATTGCAGCTTTCCCCTGTGCAGGCGGCCATCTTTTTTCCCCACCTACCTGCCCGAACACGTTGCCGCTACTCGCCCCCCGGATCTCGCTGCCACTGCCGCCCCTGGATCCTGCTGCCGCTGCCCCCCGGACCCCGCTGCTGCCTACCCGCCGCTCCCGGATCCTGCTGCCGCCCCCCCCGCTGCCGACCCGCCCGTGCGATTTTGGCGCTCATCCAGGCAGGGGGAGCCGGAGGTCGTTCACCGTCGGCTCCCTCTGCCTGGATGAATGCCCGTGCGAAATCGGGAGGAAGGGAGACGGGACTACCGGATGCCGCTGATGGCTGCCCGCCGCCCACCGGCCGCCTGGACCCACGGCCCTCCGACAGGTATTTAAAATTGTTTTATTTATATAACACACAGGTTTTTTTGTTTTTTTACACTTTTTACACTTACCGTAGCAGGCCCGAGCCTTGCTACTTTTTCGTTTGTTTTTTTTTTTGCTTCGGGAGGAGGGGACTGGACGGGGCTGCAGGAGACCGGACGGGACCAGGGCGGGTAAGCAATGTTTTTACACTACACTACACTAACTCCTACTAGGGGGAGGCGGTAAAGTAGCAGGTTAAGGCCGCGGCAGAACAGCGGGTTACGGAGAAGATAATATCAGCGCCCGTTACAGTATCGCAGGGGAATAGCTAATTCCTTCATTATACAGCTTTTTCGTTCATTTACATGCTGGGTGCGGAAAGGGTTTAGGAAAGGGTTTAGGAAGCGCTAAGGACGCGTGAAACTGGAGACTGTATCGCTGGATGGCCTTACTCGTCTGTATTGTGCGCTCCCAGCACGTTACAGACGGGGAATCTTTAACTCAACGTTACTGTATCGACCTGATTAGTTATTATGGGTGTAATTGTTGATATTAAATATCTATATTTGTATTGTATGTGTTTTTCTTGTTACCTTGTTTTTGCTTATGATATTAATGTAAATTTTAATAATTCAATAAAGTATTAATTAAAAAAATCAGCATCAATTTTCTTATATTACCTTGTATCAGTTTTTGAAAGGGTGAAAAGGCTTTTCAGATTAAAAACTTTTATGGTATGAATGGTTTATATGAGGTATGATAAGTGAAGTGTGGATGGTTGTATGATAATTTGCTTTGTGGTGTGAATATTTGAATTGTTGAGTATGTGTAATTTTATTTAACATTTTTCTATACCGAACTTCATGACAAGCTTCATATCAGGCCGGTTTACATCAAAGTTAGGGGGTCATTTATCAAAATGCGGTAAGGTGTTATTGCATGCGATTGCACCATATCGTATGATGCGATGCAAATTCCAAAAATAGGAGGAGTTTGGGCTGGGTTAGCCTGCCTGCAAAGAGCTATTGCACAGCCATAACACCTCTTTCAGATGTGTCCCGTAAGGCTTATTTCAGAGAGAGAGAGAGAGAGAGAGAGAGAGACCATAATAGCATGGCCCATAGGCAGGTATTTGTATCCCTAGGGTAAGCCCACCTAGTAACTCGAGGTGGGGATTAGGTAAGTGTGTAAGGGGTTAGGGGCCACTTTGACATGCTACGTGATACCTACGAACAGAAAAGTGGTCTCTTGTGAAGATTTGCTGGCCTTCGGAGTGAGGAAACTCACTCCAAGATGAGATTTGGGCAAGGTTCTCTCAACCTAGCTTGATGGACTCTCTACCTGGGTAACATCAAGCTAGGTTGAGAGAACATTGCCCAAATCTCGTCTTGGAGTGAGTTTCCTCACGCCGAAGGCCAGAAAATCTTCACAAGAGACCACTGTTCTGTTCGTAGGTGTCACGTAGCATGTCAAAGTGGCCCCTAACCCCCTACACACTTACCTAATCCCCACCTTGAGTTACTAGGTGGGCCTACCCTAGGGATACAAATACCTGCCTATGGGCCATGCTATCATGGCCAGTCTCTCTCTCTCGTCCCCAGTGGTTGAATGCAGGAAATACAACAGGTCTGGCACTTATCACAGAATCTGAAATGGTATCACAATTTGCACTAACTTAGCTCTTCACACAGGTAATTAGCACAAATTGCAATAAATCCTATATTAGCATAAAACACACCCCTTTTGCTATCACATGCAGTACTTACCACATTTTGATAAATCCAGGCCTTAGGGATTAACTGAACATAACCATATAACAGGAAGGCCGAAGCGCAGATACAAATAACAGGGAGAATGAACTCGGGGGCTAGAGTAGCCAGGAAATAAAGGACAGAAAAAACTGGAGAATGAGAAAGTATGAATATACAGTGGCTGGGTCGGTCATTTAGTCTATTGGGCTAAATGAAAGAACTGTGGCAATGTTAGGCTTAAGGGAAGGCTTGGATGAAAAGCCAAGTCTTGAGTTTTTTTCAGAAAGTAATCAGGCAGGGTGCCAGTCTTAGATCAGTAGGTAGGTTGTTCCAGATGATGGGGCCAGCTGTGGAGAATGCCCGTTCTTTCGTGGAGGTTAGACGAGAGGATTTAGTTGGGGGGGGGGACTTGAAGGGTTCCTTTGTGTGCCGCTCTGATGGGTCTTGCAGATGTGTATAGATTGAGTGGGAACTGAAGGTCTAAAGGTAGTTGGTTGTGTATGGATTTGTAGATAATGGTGAGTGCTTTGTGCAAAATTCTGTATTTAATAGGTAGCCAGTGTAGGTTTCTAAGTATAGGAGTGATATGAGTTCTCCGGTTGGTGTTGGTTAATATCCTGGCTGCTGAGTTCTGGAGCATCTGTAGTGGTTTAGTGGCAGAGATCGGGAGTCCTAAGAGGAGAGTGTTACAGTAGTCAGTTTTGGAGAATATTGTTGACTGAAGGACAGTTCTGAAGTCCTGGAGATGGAGGAGGGGTTTGAGTCTTTTCATAACTTGGAGCTTGAAGAAACAGTCCTTCGTAATATTGTTGATTGATTTTTTTAGGTTCAAATGGTTATCAATGGTGACTCCTAAATCTTTAACTTGAGTGGTCTGAGGAATAGAGGTTGTCTGATCATGGCTGGAAGAATGGTCGGTGGAGATGAGAAGGATTTCTGTTTTGGCTGCATTGAGGACCAGGTTCAGGCTGGTGAGTAAGTGGTTGATGGACTTCAGGCAGTTCTCCCAGTAGGAGAGTGTTTTTGGAAGGGATTCTTTTATTGGGATCAGGATCTGAACATCATCAGCATATAAGTAGTGAATTAGGTTAAGGTTTGTGAGCAGCTGGCAAAGAGGCAGTAGGTAGATATTGAAGAGGGTGGGGGATAGAGAGGAGCCTTGGGGAACACCCAGAGTCGATTTGAAGTTAGGAGATTCTTTATTATTGATAGTGATCATGGAGCTTCTATTATTGAGGAATGAGCTGAACCATTGGAAGGCGTATCCAGATAATCCAATGTCTGAGAGACGATTGAGGAGGATGCTATGGTTCATGGTGTCAAACGCCGCGGAGATTTTAGCAGGTGTAACAATTTTAAAATTGATGTAAAATTGCGTATGTAAAATAAGTTCTTTAGTAAATAAATATTAAGATTTGTTGTAAATATATTTTGTGAATTTTGCACCATACCGTTTCCCTGATGGGATTTATATATGTTAATGTGTATGGAAACCTCATACGTTTGGAATATCTACCCCACAATGTTTTGTTGGTTCTCTGGCCTGCAGATTACTAGGTTTAAATGTGGTCAACTCAAGTCTTGAGTTAGTAGATTGAATCTTTGCTCTACCTTCATTTTGCTAGATGTGGTGTCCAGCCACATGGCCAGAAAGTTCACCAGCACAGGGAAAATTCCTAACTCAAACAAACCTAGTTTCAGAAGGGAGCTAGGAGGCCAGTCCAGCCATTCTATGAATCCCCCATTCTGATGTATTATCATACAAAAGGGAACACTCTAGAACTATAGATAGTACACACTGTATGAATGTCCAGTTTTTCCTTTGAGGGTATTGTTGTGCTTTGCCTTATTACTGTAATAATGACTTTTGGATAAAATCACCACTTGTTATCCTACCCTACTATTTAATTCTATCCACATAATAATTTAGCAACACATGTACATTGATCATATGATTAATGGTATATAAACCTGAAACAGTTTCCATATATGCCTATTGTTCTTTGCCCTAGCAACAGGCCATATTGGCCCCCTTGAACACACAACCCATAAACCTATACCATCTCCTAAGCCCCCCTATTGCCCCAACCTACCCCTAATACCCCCCTCAAAGACACCTTAACCCACCACTACACCCCCATCTCAATTGCCTCTTCCAGAACTCTCCACACCCACCCCATGCCTCTTCTGGAACCCTCTACACCCACCCCCCTACTACATATACCTTCTTTGTTCCCACAATGTAGTTACCCCATGAGGATAGGTATTATCTCTATTATATTCTTTCTAGAGGCCACTCCAGGCCCGCCTCCTGCTCTGGAAGTTCCAGTGAAAAAGTATGCTACATATGTGAATTATGCTTGAACAAGTTTGCATGTACTTTGCCACTTGTGTGCAGAAATGTAACCACTTGCACGAAAACATGCACACAAACATTTGCATGTATAGGGTACAGTTGTACATACCTTTTCTTCAAAAGATATGCTCAGATTATAAAATATCTATACTACAATAAATACTTGGTGAAAATGTTTAACTTAGATGTTCACTGAAAATCAATTCAATTTTTATTTTTTAATTTAATGAAAAAAATTGAGGAGATGGGAATGGTTTCATATAATGTATATGGCAACCCCCTTGGTGCCTTTAATGCTTTAATCATGAACACATCCTCCAACCTCCATTTTTTTATTTTATTTTAACAAATTGTGTTTAAAAATCTTTGAAAATTGAATTTCAGTAAATATCACATTTTTAATCCTTTGGTTATTAATTTGTTTCCATTCTCTTCTCTCTGTACAAACGTACTACTAGTTGTTCATGCAACCCGTCAGAAATAGATGTGCTGTACTTAGCTTTGGAAAGTCTTAATTAATCCAGACTTGCGCAAGTTTCGACATGAAAATGTCTTCATCAGGGTTCATTCATATCTTTTTCTTTTTGCCAAAAATCCAACTCTGTCCAGTATATTTTTCGGTGCTCAAACAAGCCTCCGTCTAACGCTCTTCCTGATGGCGTTCTATGTTACTCGATTTCCGGTCAAAATTTAAAACCCTTCCTGGATACCAATTAATTTTACCATTAGATCTTAAATTAAAGAGAACCAATCTAGCTGATCGTTTAATCCTGTAGGTTGTTCTGAGCCAAGTCTAAAGATCCATACTTGCTCGCGATAATTTAACAAAGACTGGTTGTCTTGTTTATCCTCTAAACTGTCAATTACTGTCCATTACAATTGTGCAAAATGTATGACTTTTCCATGCAATGTTGTACAATGGGCGCAGATATCGTAGCATTGTTAATACGGGACCGATGTTCTGCTATTCGTATCTTAATTGCCCTCTTTGTGCGCCCGACATATACCTTTGGACAAGGACAAACTATAATGTATATAACTAATTTGGACGTACAATCCGTGATCTTCTTTCTATATAATTTATATCTCGTTACTGGGTCCATCCAAATGTTCCCTTCAATCGTATTATGACACACTGAGCAATGCCCACACTTGTTATGAGAGCCCAAGTTGTTAATTTCTCTTTTTGTTTGTTTGGCGTGTACCACTTGATCTTTAACATTCCTCCCTCTTCTGGTCACTATAAGGGGTTCTTCTGCTAACGTGCTATGAAGCGCTACTATGTGCCAATGCTTTTTAATAGAAGTCCGAATAGCAGTAGTGGATGTGCTTTGTGGCAAAATGCATACTAACTGTTTCTCTTCTTTAGCAGGTCTATATTGAAGTAAAGATTCTCTGTCGCTGTACCGGGCCCTTTTATAGGCTTTCCGTACAACTCCTTTAGGATATCCTCTCAATAAATCTTTTACTGAGGATCTCAGCTTGAATATTAAACTCTGCTAATGTGGCACAAATCTGACGTATTCGGAAAAATAGGGAGACTGGCAGTCCCCGTTTAAAACCCACAGGATGATGACTTTTGTCATTTTGACTGGAAATCGAGTAATGTAGAACGCCGTCAGGAAGAGCGTTAGACGGAGGCTTGTTTGAGCACCGAAAAATATACTGGACAGAGAGTTGGATTTTTGGCAAAAAGAAAAAGATATGAATGAACCCTGATGAAGACATTTTCATGTCGAAACTTGCGCAAGTCGGGATTAATTCAAGACTTTCCAAAGCTAAGTACAGCACATCTATTTCTGACGGGTTGCATGAACAACTAGTAGTACGTTTGTACAGAGAGAAGAGAATGGAAACAAATTAATAATAACCAAAGGATTAAAAACGTGATATTTACCGAAATTCAATTTTCAAAGATTTTTTAACACAATTTGTTAAAATAAAAAAATGGAAGTTGGAGGATGTGTTTATGATTAAAGCGTTAAAGGTACCAAGGGGGTTGCCATATACATTATAGGAAACCATTCCCATCTCCTAAAAAATTCTCATTAAATTAAAAAATAAAAATTGAATTGATTTTCAGTGAACATCTAAGTTAAACATTTTCACCAAGTATTTATTATAGTATAGAAGTTTTCACTTGGTGTGGAATCTGTTGCAGATTATAAAATAAGCATGTGTATGTGCAAATTATAAGATACTAGTATACATTCACATGAACCCATAAAAGTGCAGTATGGGTTCACACACAGTTCTTGAATGTTATCCTCCCATTGTAAATCACTTAGAAGTTCCTTGAATGAGCAAATGCTACTTAAGTCACCTCATCAAAAAACATTAAAATGAAACTGTTTCCAATGGTACTAGAAACTTCTTTAATAAAAGATTTAATGAAGCTACAAAGTGGGAAAATCATAATTGTAGACTCAGTGTGGGTTTTTATTCCTTTAGGAATCTTCATAGGTGTTTAATCTTCATCATCATCAACTTGAGAAAGCAAATCTTGGACAATAAACACTAACACATAAATGAGATAGTACTTAATCCTGCATTCTTCTGTTTGAAAGCTTGCTCACAGAAAGGAAAGGGTTAAATCAGTTGTCACATTTAATCGGTTGAATATTCCAGTACTTCTGTTACTTAGAAATAAATATCAGTGAATAAGTTGTAGACAATACCTTTTTATTGGAATAACACTTTAACCTGAAACTTTTTAGCTGCTGTCAGACTGTGCTTTATCTATTACAGTAGTTTTTTCCTGTAGTTTACACAAAACCCTAATAAGCAAAGGCCAAAGACAAGAGTATAATGGCATCATCTAAATCTAAGCATGCTTAGAGCCAAGAAAGCATCCGCTACCAAAAGGGAAGACAATATAGAAATCTGAGCTTGCTGCAGATGGGAAATGAGAAAAGAACTTGTTTTGTGAATGAGAGGTTATTATTTTGGAATATAAATGAACAAAACAGTACAAAAAACTACAGAAGTTGAATTGAAGCCACTTATACATGACAATTGTACAGTAGAATGCTGGGGTAAAAAGGGTTTCCTTTATTTTATGGGAGGCTCAGTGGATTTTAGTTAGTTCAGAAGTCAATAATGTGACACTTGCAGGCATGCCAGACCCAAAGAGTAACTGTTCTGTGTTCTGATGTGCATGACAGACCAAAACCCCATAAATAGTTGTTTGGCCCCATGTTTTTTTGTTTTTTTTTTTCCTTTTTCCAAAACAGTCTGAGTTTATACTGACAGATTTAATGCCATGATTTACAGCACTGAGAGACATTTGTCAGGGTCAAAAAAATGATAAATACAGTATATGGAGCATTATGCTAACAGCCACCATACAATGCCCTGTCAGTGAGAGCTGAATAGCAATACATTTTAATTTTGTCTTTCATAAAACTCTTGGCATGTGTGCCTCGTTTGAACACAAGCTTGGAAGTCAAGTGTGTCATCCAAGCATGCAGTTTATCACCCTCTATATTTTGTCCTTTACACTTAATGTCATCTCTATGGCAACAGACATCGCCCTGGAAATCATTTTCAAAACAGCTTATATGCTGAACAGGACTGAGGTTATATGGGTTTGGCACAGAAGAATAGAACTAGGTGAATCCGGCCTAGTTAAATGAATTATATTATTTCCAGGAGATTCTCATGCACTCATACGCTTCACTGTAAAAATAAGACAACATTTCCTTCTTAAAGCGATTAGGTATTTATTCCTATTATTCCCATGCATTTTTGAAAAGATTATAAAATAAAAGCAATAAATAGTTGTTTGCTGAATCTTCCCTTGCAGATGAATAGCAGGTGTTCAGGTCAATCAGTCTCATAAACATATTTTAAAATGTTATTACTTGGATAATGCTTGCATAAATGAGACAGATTTTGAGATTCCTTTTCTAATTTAGATAATTGGGGATAATATGAGAGGATTGCATTAATATTTATCAGTGCTCAGAATGGAGAGGAAAAAGTACCAGTATGGTCTTTCACAAACAAAGGAAAAGTTCATAGGTAAACAGAGAAATGAAGTGCATTTATCATAGATGGGACAATGCCCATCATGCCAGTGACATCAAGAAAAGTTTTAATCCCATAACTTCTGTCACTACTAGGGATGGAAAAAGGCAAGAGAAAAACAAAAAAATCACCATCTAAGGAAGTACAAAACCACAAAAACAACTGTAATAGATTGTTCTTGGGAGCTAAAAAAAAAAAGGAAAAGGAGGCTACAAGCTATTCCACCACCTACTTAATAGGGTGTGGATTTTGCCAATATAGCTCTCCTCTGTTAAGAGATCTGCATTAGCTGTGTGGTCATTGTTAAATACCATTCTACAAATACAGTCCAGATGTATTCCACACATTAAGAAAAGGTGGAAAGAAGGCAAAACAATTACCAGCATAGTTAAAAGGGGAGGTGAAAGAAGATATTTTAGCCAAAAGATCTTCATTCAAATATTGGAAGAAGGATCCAACAGAAGAAAATAGGATAATTCATAAATGTTGGCAAGTTAAATGTAAGACATTAAGACAGACTAAGAGAGAATTTGAAAAGAAGTTGGCTGTAGAGGCAAAAACACAGTAAAACCTTTTTTAAATATATCTGAAGCAGAAAGCCTGTGAGGAGTCAGTTGGACCATTAGATGAGGGGTTAAAGGGGCACTTAGAGAAGATATGGCCATCATGGAAAGATTAAATGATTTATTTGCTTCAGTGTTTACTGAAGAGGATGTTGGGGAGGTACCTGTACTGGAGATGGTTTTCCTGGGTAATGATTCAGTTGGACTGAATCAAATCACGGTGAACCTAGAAGATGTGGTAGACCTGATTGATGAACTGTAGTAAATCACCTGGACCAGATGGTATACACCCCAAAGTTCTGAAGGAACTAAAAAATGAAATTTCAGACCTATTAGTAAAAATCATTAAAGCCATCCATTGTACCTGAAGACTGGAGGATAGCTAATGTAACTGCAATATTTAAAAAGGGCTCCAGGGGCTATCCAGGAAATTACAGACTAGTTAGCCCGACTTCAGTGACAGGAAAATTAGTGGAAACTGTTTTGTGATTTTGATATTTAGAACAGAGAAAGATATGGTTTAATGGAACAAAGTTAGCATGGCTTTACCCAAGGCAAGTCTTGCCTCACAAATCTGCTTCACTTTTTTGAAGGAGTTTATAAACATATGGATAAAGGTGAACCAGTAGATTCTTGGATTTTCTTGGATTTTCAGAAGGTGTTTGACAAAGTTCCTCATGAGAGGCTTCTAGGAAAAGTCAGTCATGGGATGGGTGGCGATGTCCTTTCGTGGATTGCAAACTGGCTAAAAGACAGGAAACAGAGTAGGATTAAATGGACAGTTTCTCAGTGGAAGGGAGTGGGCAGTGGAGTGCCTCAGGGATCTGTATTGGGACCCTTACTTTTCAATATATTTATAAATGATCTGGAAAGAAATACGACGAGTGAGATAATCAAATTTGCAGATGAGCCAAAATTGTTCAGAGTAGTTAAATCACAAGCAGATTGTGATAAATTGCAGGAAGACCTTGTGAGACTGGAAAATTGGGCATCAAAATGGAAGATGAAATTTAATATGGATAAGTGCAAGGTGATGCAAATAGGGAAAAATAACCCATGCTATAGTTACACAATGTTAGGTTCCATATTAGGTGCTACAAATCAAGAAAGAGATCTAGGCATCATAGTGGATAACACATTGAAATCGTCGGTTCAGTGTGCTGTGGCAGTCAAAAAAGCAAATAGAATGTTGGGAATTATTAGAAAGGGAATGGTGAATAAAATGGAAAATGTCATAATGCCTCTGTATCGCTCCATGGTGAGACCTTGAATACTGTGTACAATTCTGGTTGCCGCATCTCAAAAAAGATATAGTTGTGATGATACAGAGAAGGGCTACCAAAATAAGGGGAATGGAACAACTCCCCTATGAGGAAAGACTAAAGAGGTTAGGACTTTTCAGCTTGGAGAAGAGACGGCTGAGGGGGGATATGATAGAGGTGTTTAAAATCATGAGAGGTCTAGAATGGGTAGATGTGAATTGATTATTTACTCTTTCGGATAATAGAAAGACTAGGGGGCACTCCATGAAGTTAGCATGTGGCACATTTAAAACTAATCGGAGAAAGTTCTTTTTTACTCAATGCACAATTAAACTCTGGAATTTGTTGCCAGAGGATGTGGTTATGTAGCTGTGTTTAAAAAAGGATTGGATATAAGTTCTTGGAGGAGAAGTCCATTACCTGTTATTTATTAAGTTGACTTAGAAAATAGCCGCTGCTATTACTTGCAATGGTAACATGGAATAGACTTAGTTTTTGGGTACTTGCCAGATTCTTTAGGCCTGGATTGGTCACTGTTGGAAACAGGATGCTGGGCTTGAAGGATCCTTGGTCTGACCCAGTATGGCATGTTCTTATGTTATTATATAATACAAAGCCTCAATGCTTGCTTTTAAAACTCTGCAAAGTGTGAGTCAAGGGTTAGCTCAATGAAAGATCAACTAAATATGTATCTGGGTTCTCTGCTCAGAAAGGAAGTGTCTATGCCAGCCAGCAGTAAACAAAAAGTTGAGATTACAGTAGCTAAAACAATTGATCAACATTGTTCTAGTGTGGTTCCAAAACTGTGGAATCACTCAAAGGAGATATGCTTATCTATATTAGTTAACAGTATTGTTTTCTAGATGTGTACAGAAGGCATGGTTGTTTCAGGAAATGATTTTCAAAGCCATGTATAGGCATAGGGGGTCAATTTTTGAAATAGCGCACGTGTGTTCACGTGCGTGCGGTTCCTGGCACGTGCATATAGACACAGTGATTTTATAACATGCACATGTCTGCATGTGCATATTATACAATACGATTCCCACACACATTTGTGCACCAGAATTTAACATCTGTGCGAACATGTGTGGGCGGGTGTTGTCTCCTGAGTACAAGGGGACATTTTACAAAAATACACGCGGCGACGCAAGTAGGCCTTTCCCATTTCCCTCCCAGTCCACTCCAATTAAGAAGCAGACAAGGAGGGAACTTCCCTATCCCCCTACTAACCTGTTTCCCCTCTCCTCCCCGACCCCTAAACTAACCCTATCTACCCTAGAATTATTTTGTTTTAAAACTTACCTGTTCCTCTGAGCAGGTGTAAGTTCTATGCACTGGCTGGCTGCCGGCGCGTGCTTCCCCAGGACAAGGCCTGCCCCCCTGGCCCACCCTTTTCATGAAGCCTAGCACTTCTGCACATCAGGAGAGACGTGCATGGCATGGTCGTTTTTATAATGCGCTCGGCGTGCACGGCCTGGTCACACCTGTATCTCTCGGATTTTACGCGCACCGGGCTTTGAAAATTCAAGCAATAAAACCCAAATTTATGTATGTAAATGGCTGTTATAATTTATGCAGGATAGTCAATTTAAAAAACTGTGTGCATAAATAAAAGTAACCAATTAGCCCAGTTTGATCAGTCCTTCTCCAATTCATTCATACCTTTCTGGTTCTTCTGCCTGGTTCTTCCCACAAACTTCCTACCCAGTCAGAAGTACACAATAAACATGCCAGATAATTAGCAGGTGTAAAAATATATAAGTTGGCAAATATGTGCATGTGTCTTTTAAAATAGCAACTTAAGTGCATAAGTGTTGGTCTGCTCTGGAACCACCCTAAATGACCCTTTTTATGTGCATGTGAAAGTGAAAATATGCGCATATTTTAAAATTTTATAAAATATGTAAAATGCCTGTAGAGGCTCCTTACTCATGTATATGCTCATTTTTATGCTTGTAAAATTTTGAAAATTCACCCAGTATGCTTAAATTTACCCTACACCAGATACTCCCTACTTGGAGCAGTTGAACGTTTTGTGAAGTAATGTGTGGGCATACTACCCACTGACCCAAGGACTTTTAAAAAAAAACAAAAAAAAAAAAAAAAACTTATGCATTGATGTTCACTTTGAAAATACTTGGTAAAGTCTGCATGTATAGGGGTACATTTTCAAATAGCGCGAATTGGCCTACTTTTGCTGGCGCATCAGGCGCAAGCAAAAGTAAGCTGGATTTTAGTAGATACGCGCGGAGCCGCGCATATCTGCTAAAAACCTGGATCGGCGCGCGCAAGGCTATTGATTTTGTATAGCCGGCGTGCGCCGAGCCGCGCAGCCTACCCCCGTTCCCTCCGAGGCCGCTCTGAAATCGGAGCGGCCTCGGAGGGAACTTCCTTTTGCCCTCCCCTCACCTTCCCCACCAACCCGGCCCTGTCTAAGCCCCCCCTTACCTTTGTCGGGGGGGCGGGTACGGAGGACAAGGCCACGCCCCTGGACCGCCCCGGTCCGTAGCCACGCCCCCGTACCCGCCCCCAAAATGCTGCCGACACGCCCCGAAAACGCCGCTGCGCTCGGTCCCGCCCCCGACATGCCCCCCTTCGAAAACCCCGGGACTTACGCGAGTCCCGGGGCTCTGCGCGCCCCGGTAGGCCTATGTAAAATAGGCTCACCGGCGCGCAGGGCCCTGCTTGCCTAAATCCGCCCGGATTTGGGCGGATTTAGGCGAGCAGGGCTCTGAAAATCCGCCCCATAATGTACATGCAGACATTACTGCTAGTCAGCTTTTCTAAAATTATCCTCCCTGTGTAGATCATTTTCAAAAGGTTCCATGCAGCCCCATATATGACCATGCAAAGATCTACTACAGTATTTTATAACCTGTACATATCAGGTACACGCAGAGAATAAAATATGTATGTCTACATCTAACACAAGTGTGCATGTTTGCTTGTGCCCAATTGCCTGCAATGTATTGAAAGCATGTACTTTTTCCTACCTATTTATGTGCGTATATTTTACACATAAAAATAATAACTTCCTAGCTTAAAACCCTGATTATCCACAGAAGCCAGTATATTTTAAAATATGCATGTGCATTGTGTAATTTAAATCAGTTTGCAAATAGCTCTACCAATTCTCTCAGTCCTTCTTCAGGTCATCAAGACCCTCTTAGTTCTTCATGCTGAACTCCTCCCAGTTCAACCAGACGGACCACCCAACCAGTGAGTCAGATATCAAGTGTGCTAGATAAATAGCTGGTATAAGATTGTATGAATAAGTTACCAAATGTACTTGTATCTTATAAAATAGCAACTTACATGTAGAACTCTTGGCCTCACCCCAGAATGCCTCTTATTTGCATGTGTAAATGTATACACAAAATGAAAATACACATACTTTTAATTAACTCATGGCTGTTTTTTTTCTGAAATTTATAGGGATGTGCTTTTGTTTTGATCTGAATGGAAAAACATGAATGAGTCCGTTTTCACTACGGTTTGTATAAATTGAACTAAACAGCTGTTGGCCCTAAAAAAGTAACCAAATCCTGAGACTTATTCAGGTCATTCCCATTAAAGTCTATGGGGAAAGCAAAGCAAGGCAATTTTTGGACTGATGATGGGACAAGGAAGGAGTAGGGCCAATTGTGTTTTTTCTACCATTTCATCCTGGTTGGCAGCTGCATGTCATGACTTCATTTTCTTTTCATGAAAAATTAAAAATAAGTGCATTTTGAGAAGTAACCATTTCCTTCTCACTCATTCCTCCATGGGTTCTCAAACAGAAAAGGCAAAGATGGTAAAGCTCCTTGCTTCAAAACTTAGAGTAGAGTAAATGAAAAATTTAGAAAAAAAGATAATTTACAGGAGAAAGCAAAATTATCAGGGCACAACTGCCAATATGGCAGAAGCAGGATGGACTTGGAAACAATATGTGCTGGTACCAACCACCTTGGGTTGAGCCCTTAGGTTCTGTTGGCCACAGAACGTCCACCTGTGGTGAACTGGAACAAAACACAAGGGGCCCCTACTAAGGCAGAGATACAGGTGGGGAACAGGAAGGTGACCTCACAGAAACATAAGGGAATTCACAACAGGAGCAGACAAAACACAAGAACAAGTCAAGGATAAACAGAAGGCCACAAACACAAGACTAAAACTAAGATTAAGAATGAACCAAATAGAGAAGACTACAACTCAAACACAGACTGAAGAGTCCAGTAAGTATACTGGGTCCAAAAATAGAGCGTGGAACAAGACTTACAAGAATTACGAGGCTATAACTAGGAACAGTCTTGTTGGCGCTCACCACTGTTTG
Source organism: Rhinatrema bivittatum (assembly GCF_901001135.1). NCBI lineage: Eukaryota > Metazoa > Chordata > Amphibia > Gymnophiona > Rhinatrematidae > Rhinatrema > Rhinatrema bivittatum. The sequence continues at coordinate 74,709,538 of NC_042621.1, read as the reverse complement.
TGCTCAGGGTAGCCAGGGCACCTTCCCATCCCTTTCTTCTTGCTGCCTGCCACTTCCTATGGGTGCCTTCTTCCTGACCCAGTGCATCATCCCTCGTAAGATCGGACAGCCACCATCACCAAAAGGCCCAACCTGAAGAGGAGGTAGCTGCCAATGTGGTACCTTCAAATTGGGCAGTGCAGTCATGACAAGTGACAAAGAGTCTTCAGAAAAATGTACTGTTAGAGTCACTGACTGACCATGTGCCTAGCTGTAGTTTTGGGTTCTATTGAGAAAGCCTGCAATCTTTAGGGTGTGTATCAATAAAACTTTAATTTTGTGTCATTTTGTTTCATTTTCCCACCTTTTTCTTCTTGTGTTTCATTTTTTTGTTTTTAAAATGTTTCATTTGGTGCACACTTGTAAACTTAGTGCAGACTATTTCAGTTATAATATTGCGCACTAACAAAAAAATTTTAAAAAATACAAAATGTGAATTTTATAACATTTTGGTTTAGAAACAAAATGAAATGAAAAAGACAATGTTGTTGACATTGCGTATGTCATTAAAAATGAAAGCACATCCCTAGCAATCTCTGTGAAAGGGGGTTATAGCACGTATAATCAGAGTAAAAACAACTGCAATTGTGCCAGTGGCTGCGAGAAAGATACAAACAGAGAGCGTCTGCTATTGCAATATGTGGTGTGTTTGCGCCATGTGGTGGTTTAGAAGTAGCTTCCTGCTTCCTTGTACTGATTCTCGTGTGTAATTTCCCAGTTACACAGTCACAGCAAGCATCATCAATTCACTCACTGCGCTGTTTGTGACAAAAGTGACTGACTGTGTGCGTTCACATTAGGGAGTGCACACATTGTCACACTAAATGTCCCTCCCAGTTAGGGATCTGTTTAAATAAATTCCATCATGTTGCTGGCTCTGAGAGGCAGAGAATGCAATGCGAGAGGAAGAGGGAAGGCTTGTTCTACAGGGAGATCTGGAATCAATGCAAGGAGCAGTTGTGGTGATGAGAGGCATTGGATCAGGACTAGAACTGCTATCAGGCTCAGAAGGTTTGTTTTTTTTTTTTTTAAAGGGATAAACCATCTAGAGCTGCACATTTGGCTGAAAAGGTGGAACAGTTGCTTTCTCCCATGATTACTATTAATATGGTGCAGGGCAATAAAAGACTCAATGGAGGGGTGTGCTAGGAGGAGAGCATTAGACAAAACAAGCACAGCACTTTGTTCCTTTCAGCCCAATGTCTTCAGGTCTTTCAGGACTTACTGTTTCAGATGAATCATGTGAGGGATTCAGAGAATTAGAAGGGGCTGTTGAAAGTCTTGTAGTGAGGAGCAGAAGGCAATCTTGCTGGAGCCAAGATTGCTGCCCCTTTCCCTCCCCATTCAGGAGCGACAGGCACCCAAGATCATGAATGATCTCTGGCTTTTTACTTCCCAGTCCATCCTTAACTCCACCCCCAGCAGCACCCAAGCATCCAGAAAGGGGGATCCTACAAGACACCAGATGTGTGAAGGCACTTTTAATTATGGAGGGTCAGCATTTTGCAGTGGAGAAAAGGTACTGTGAATCTTTCAAACAGTGGAATGCAATATTAATTGCAAAAACACCACCTGTTATTGTCAATATCAGGGGGAGGCTGGTATTGAACTGGAAACCCTATCCTCCATTCAAAGCAGTAACAGTAGGAGCAGAAAAGCCACAGCAAAGGGAAATTCCATCTCCCAAGGTGCTCCTGCCCCCCCCCCCCCCCCAATTATGAAGAAAGCCAGTATCCTACACCCCTACCAGCAAGCCACTGAGGAACAGATGGGGTAATATTCCACATCACTGTCCCAAGGCAAGAAGAATGCAGCATCGAAAGTTGCCACATGGACCATTGGGGAAATGATTGCTCTGGATGGCTCTGCAGGTGGATGAGAACATGAGATTTAAGCATCTGCTGCACATCTTAGTCCCGAATTACCCTTTGATTTCATGTGGAAAAATGGCCTTGCATGCAAGATTTACCTATTTTATATTCTGCTTATAACAATAAAACATGCTGAGTTGAACACAATACAAAAAATTTAAACATTAAAATAAAAAAAAATAAATCTTACACATAAAACAGAAAACTGTTCATGCTTAACAGTACCAAATATCAGATATTCATCATTCCAGCTCATATGCCTGCCTAAATCAGACTGCCTTCTAAACAAATTATCATCATTAACTGCTCATAAGACCAAGGGCAATGAATTCTACAATTTAGGCCCAGAGACAAAAAATAATCTTGAACTTGTCTCACTCAATCATGCAGTTTTAATTTTTTAAACTCTTTATTTAAACCATTTTTGGCATAACATGAAATAAAAAGGATATCTTGTTCTCTAAAAGAATGGATTTATCAGAATGAGATATGCTCAGAACCACCATACATCTGAGTAACACAGTAATGATTATGAAGTAATAAACAGTTTACAATATTTCTCTTAGGGCCCCCATATTCGTTCAAATTTGAAACATGCATTTTTTTTTTTTTGGTCAAAGTACAAACATTCAATATCAACACCATGCTGCATTTGAGCATGCCAATAGTACAGGTTTGGATTTGTTTTCCCAAAACATGACGATTGTTGATCAAGCAGCTAACAATAGCTGCCCAACCAACGGCCTGTGGTTAACTGGAATTGAAGAACTAGTCCTTCTGCCCAGAAGTCCCAGGCCAGGTCCTATGAGGACAGACTATCCCAAAATATCTGCCACAATTTGAGTGACTCAAGACCAGAAAACTGGACCCTTTGACAGTACTACCACATGTGTATGAAGGTGTCAACCTCCCCACATCCCCAAAGTCAGAATATATTTCCAAATAAAACAGTGGTGTCAGGTAGGAACTGTGGTAATCTGAACATTAGGACCACCCTCTTTGCACAGATATAGCAGAAGTCCAAATAATTTTCCAGTATCTACTAGTTAGAGCCATGTCAAGGTCCATGTTCCAAGCCTCAATGAGACTAGAAGGGGGTTGCTATGCCATACTTGCTTTGCAAAATTCCACGATAAAGTGCAACACCTCTATGTTGTGTACCAGGGTCACAAAAAAAGGACCAAAGAGGACTATCCAAATCTATCCACCCTGTTAAGCCTGATGCAACTGCAGGTACTGAGCCTGCAATCCTGTCAATTTCAAAATCTTCCATCAAAGTTAGGAATTATGCCATTCCTGCCTCTCCCCCTCTCCCCACAAGTATACCAATGAAACTAATCCACACTCCCTCCATGCTTCGAAAGCTGGAGAGAATGCAACCAGATAGGATTACAGTATAAGGGAGAGATTTCTTCTCCATCCATGTGAAGAAAACAAGTTACTTGTTACCAGACCCAGATTGTGTATGCCAGTATAGGATTTCCCTTACAAACTGTGACACAAGGGTGAGTCGCATGGCATAACAGGTAATAAAGACAAACCCACAACATCTGCCTGTTCCCTCTCTAGAGCCATCCAAGATGCATCCAGACCACAAATACAGGCCTGCAAACACTAACCTGGCCGCCCAATAGTAAATTTGAAGGCTAGGCAGGGCCATTCCTCCTGCTGCTTATTCGGGTGGAGCATGACATGTGCATGTTATAAAATTGGCACATCCATGTGCCGGAATTGCATGTTCATGGATGCATGCAGGTCTTAAAATCAACCCCAAATCGAGATCGAGGTGAGCCCAGCATGCAGAGAAAGAACCCTTTCCCCCCATCCCAAACAAGAGTACCCCCCCCAAGTTATCATCTCTGTACACAGAGGCCGATGACCCTACGCCTCCACAAACTTTCCCACCACCTCTATCTTCCCCTCTCCCATCAACCTGATCATCATGACCCAGAAGCCTAGAAATAAAGTATGAATAAGTACTCTTGCATATTTCTTACAAAGTGATAAAGAAATAATGCAAGCAGTAAAAATATATTACATATATAATACCCAAAAGCCCAAGTAACCATCATGAAAGTCCTGTATCAAGAGGCACAGAAGATGAATACATACCAATCCCACCCATATCACCCTAAACTCAGCCTATATAATTGCATTATAAACAACTGTGGGGATAAAGGGAATGACAGTGGAACAGTACACAGCGAAAGAGCTCTGAACCGAGTGCACAGCAATCCATATCACGGTCCATGAGGAACCCAAGCAGCATTAATGAAGGCAGAAACAAATGGGAGTCTAATCCAGCAGCTCATCAGTGCACGCAAGAGATGTAACTGTCCCAGTTGAACCAGAGGACACAAACGCACATAGCAAGCAGTAAACCTTCCCACTGCCTCCGTTGCAGAAAGCCGCTACACCTGCGCTGAACACTCAGTCTAGTGCATAGCCTCCAGCCGAGGTACAGGTCCACAATTCCTGCTTCCCAACGTGTCCACACAACTGAACAAGATTCCACATCACTACCCCTCCTCCCCACAACCTTGCGCAATCTGAATCGCTTCCCTGCTAAAGTCCCAAAGCATACACAAAAAAAAATAGCAATGAAAAGAGGAACATGGAACAGAAGAACAAAAACAGTTACCACCTCCCCCTGTCTTTCCACTGACTACCCCCCCCCCCCAGAATACAACAAACATTAATATGATGTGCTCCATATTGCCCCCTCAGCCACCCAGACCCCTGAAGTGAGGAGGAGAAGAAAAAAGGAAAAATCAGACATGCCGACAAGTGCGGAGTAAAAAAAAGAAGGATTCAGTTAGGTCTCACAGTGTGAAGAAGTGGCCCTCTGCTTCCTAGCAGGATGAGCTTTCCCCACTTGCTCCAGAAATCGATGAGCTTTGGTTGGCAAGTCAAAAATCTGGGTTTTATTATTTAAAGAGCCTTCAGGCGCACTGGGTACAGCAAAGTATAGGCCAGGCCAAGCTTCTGCAACTCTTTTAACCGGGCCGTATTCTGCTCGCCATTTCTGCATCATTGCTGTGAAGTCCTGGAAGAACATGATCTTCTTGCCTTTATGAGTAACGTTGCTGATTGCCCATGCCTTGTCCAAAATGCAAACCTGGATATGGTTTTAGAAGGACTAGGGGACACTCCATGAAGTTAGCATGGGGCACATTTAAAACTAATCGGAGAAAGTTCTTTTTTACTCAACGCACAATTAAACTCTGGAATTTGTTGCCAGAGGTTGTGGTTAGTGCAGTTAGTGTAGCTGGGTTTAAAAAAGGATTGGATAAGTTCTTGGAAGAGAAGTCCATTACCTGCTATTAAGTTCACTTAGAGAATAGCCACTGCCATTAGCAATGCTAACATAGAATAGATTTAGTTTTTGGGTACTTACCAGGTTCTTATGGCCTGGATTGGCCACTGTTGGAAACAGGATGCTGGGCTTGATGGACCCTTGGTCTGACCCAGTATGGTATTTTCTTATGTTCTTGTCCTGGTACCGATGGACCTGCACAATTGTGGTGCAAGGGTGGGCACTCACCCGGCCCCAGAGGTGGATCGAGCGCATGTTGTGTTCTCAATTTTGATTCGCCACCCCCCCCCCCCCCTTCACAGTTAAGCCTAAGGAGTCAGGCAGCCAGTGCTCGAAAAAGGCTGTTGGATCAGCACCCCCCTTCATCTTCTGGGAAACTGACTAAATGAATATGTTGACGGTGCCCACGATTTTCCAGGTCCTCGATCTTGATCACAGCATAAAGCTGCCACGCCAGCTTTTCAACTTTCCTGTTGATTTGTCACAGACATTTCTAAGTCTTCTATTCTCATCTCCATTGTCTCCAGCTTAGAGGAGGTTTCCTGCATGGAGGCAACCAGATCTGCTATTTCTTTCAACAACCACAGCAAATTTGCTATTAATTGTAGAGGTAAGTTTGGCTGAGATGACTCAAAGAGCTGCTTCAGTTGTGAGTTTGCATCCAGGTGGGGTTATGAGAGCAGGCTTTTCTTCTTCCACGGCCTGCTCCTCAGCCTCATCCCCCTTGCCTGCCTGTGCCTTTTCCCCAGATCTAAACAGGCTGATCGGCCCACATGGCAGGCATAGACTGAACTCACCCTCTCTGGAAATCATAAAGACCCATAAGGAAATTGTCTGCTCCAAGGATGTTAAAGGATTAAATCCAGGGTCCTTGGAGCTCAGTCAGGGCAGATCCTCTCATAAGTAGATCATGTGACTCTGTGCTGTTTTAAAGCCTTCTATCAATTCCTTGTTATTTCCAGACCTCAGTCGAAATGGTACATATGCCTGTAATTGATTTGAGAGGTAACTGGGCCTATCAAGTTTCAATGACTTATATACCAAAGTTAAGATGTTAAACCTAATCTCGTATTCAATTGGGAGCTAATGAATCTTTCAGTATTGGTGAAAAACGTTCCTAACGCTGGGATCCAGATAGCAAATGAGCCACTGAATTTTGCAAAACCTGAAAGATATCAGGCATCCTGAGTTGGGGACAATGTTGCATGCAAGTCCATTTTGGTCACATCTTTTCCAACTTCAAGTGCTTATCTCTGAACCTATGATTTAATGCAAAGTAGATTTTCAGGTTAACTCCTTGGGTCGAGGTGGAGTAAACGTCAACTCACATTTTTGGTGGCCATGATATACTATTCTGCGCATGTGATAGTGCCTTTCGACCAGACTGAGTGCAGCAATATAATAACTTTGGCCACTAGAAATGCAAGTTTATTCTCCCTCAGACCAGAGGCATAAGCTCTCTGGGAGGTGGAAGGCACCTTCGGCTGAATGGTATTCATTTTTGGTGTCATGCATCCTGGCTTTGAAGTACTGTTCAGTTGTAGGTTCCTCTCCCCCAGAGCACTTACTTTGGAATTGTAAATCCTTCTGGGTCTGAGATGGACCCAGGAGGATTTACAACAGATATTTGCCACCAGAAATGTGAGTTGACTCCACCTCAGCCTCTGTAGTTAATTCTACAATGCAAGCTCTGAGGCAGGTACCAGTCACAGGCTCTCTTTGTTTCCTGAACAGCTGGATCACACCTGCACATGTAGTGTTAAAGTGTGTTCTGTTCAGCTGACCTATGGTTTATCTCGCTCTAGATGCATTCCCGAGATAGCTTACTCTTATTTCATTTGCCTTGAATGAGTGAATGCACCCACAAGTTGGGATGCACATGCAATGCCATTTTGGCAAGCCATGGCAAGTAAAACCAAAGCATAAGCTCTCTAGGGCAGGCACCTTCAGCTCATCATCATCTGACTTTGGCTTCCTGTTCAGCTTTAGGTGCCCCCCCACCAGAGAGTTTATACTTTGTTAAGCTAGCTGTAGTTGCCCGCCCCCAGAGAGCTCATGCTTTGATTTTACTTGCCATTCTCTGCCAAAAGGGCCTTGAATGTAAGATTTTGCTCTTTGGAATAGGCATTTATGGCTAGCTGAACAAAGTATATGCTCCCTGGGGTGGGCATCTATAGCATGCCAAAGTTGGATGCACAGTGCCAATGTCCTGTTCAACTGTAGGTGCCCTCCCTGAAAGCACAGAAATTAAACTCCTGGGTCTGAGGTGGAGTAAACACATTTCTGGTTGCCAAAGTTATTCTATTGCTTTGCCCAGTGTGGTAGAAGTAACTAGGCACTACCAACGTTAGCATAGCAATTGTAAAATATGGCAACCAAAAATGTGAGTTAAGTTTTACTCCTGCTTTGACCCAGGAGTTAAATTACCAGCATTAAAAAAATGTGCTTTAAGCTGTCTGCCCTTTAATGCACCTTCCTGCTTTGCTGAGAAATAGCTAATTCCTCCTTTACATGGGATTTGCTTACACCTGTGCTAATCTTACCATTGGTTTTTACTCCTGTTACATACCAAAGTTAATTTACACCAGAAAAATGCATGCTAAAATAAGAGAAAAAACCTGTGCTAACATTCACGCCCCATAGTTTGCAAAACTAAAACTGAACCTGGGGTCTTACCTAAAAAATAAGCAGAGAAATATGCCAGTAGCTGCAATCCCATCGTAACATAACAGTAATAACACCAAGGACTCAAACAATAACCCTACCTGTGAAAACGCAAGGGTAAATATTACACTGGGTCCTAGAATACCAATACACCACCTACTGAGGAAACAAAACAAACCAGATTGCTATAGATCCCTATGCTAGCAGAATCTCTCATCATGGTCACACACAGAGTGGAGACAGACCCTCACCAAATACAGAATACAAAATAAAGGAGCACAAATTAGACAAACTGAAATGGAAACCCCAAGAAGCCAGACTGTATTAACAATGGAAAAACAGAACCACCATTCCTCATAAAATAAATAAAATCAAGAAACAAAGCATCAGTTATAATAGTAAAACCATACTAATAAGAGAATATTTTAAAACTACTGATAAATAGAATTTATTAATTAAAATCATATACGTTTTTTTACAATTTCCCAAACACCAATACAATATTTCAAAACAGCACATATATCAAACACCCAATAATTAAAACTAATACGGATTTTAAAAAGCCCCTGCTGTCCATACATGGGAGCTCTTGATTTCCAGTCACCCTGATATTGTCAAGGATTAGGAGGTTATCCTCTCACACATACTCACATGTCCATTCTCTCACACATACATACACATCCATGCTCTTATATCCACCATAACCTCTCACAGACACTGACACACTCTCAGGCTCTAAGACACTCTCTCCCCCCTCCACACCCCCCCCCCCAAACTCTTACTCCCCTGAATTCTCATACACTCATGCTCTCACTCTCTCTGGCTCCCTCACATACACACAAACACACCCACCCAGGCAAGCTCCCATTCATTTTCACACCACTCCCTCCCCATCCCCCAGGCATGCACACATTCATTCTCACACACAGATCCCCAGGCAGGCACCAATTCATTCTCACACACACAGGCCGGCACCTATTCTCACACATATACCCTCAGAGTCCCATTCATACACATAGTAAAGGCAGACCCCCTCTCTTTCTTTTGCCAGCAACCTCGGAGCCTCTCTCATTCCTCTGCTGTCACTAATGCCGCGTGGCTACTGGGGAGGCACCAATTGCTGCTACTGGCACTGAAGCCCATTCTGCTGCCTCCTCTCTGCAGGCCCCGTGGGCTTCCACTTCCTCCATGTTGATCTCGTTCATTGTGAGATCCGCATAGAGAAAGTGCTACTCTTGCACATTACTAAAGATCATATGTGTCAATCAGTAAAAAGTAATTTATTTTTTTACCTTTGCTGTCTGATCTTTAGTTTTCTAATCGGTTGGTCACAGGCTTTTTTGTTCCACCTCCCCTTTCTTATTTTTTTTGCCAGTTCCTTTCATATTGTCTTTTTTTCTATTTCTTTTCTTTCCATCTATCTTCCCTCAAACATACAGTCAGGTTCTCATTCACACACACACACACACTCACTCATAAACAGTCTCTCTTGCACATGCTGTCTGACTCACACCCCCAGGCTCTCTCTCACTCCCACATGCTGTCTTGCTCAAGCACAGGCTCTCACTGTCACATGCTCCCCCATACAATCATTCATACACAGGCTCTCACTGGCACATGCTGTCACACACACACAGGCTCTCACATGTTGTCTCTGCAAACATTCAGGTCCTCACTCCCACACACAATCTCTCAACTCATCCACACACTTTACGGGCCCTCAGCCTCCTCACGGGTCGCTGCAGGATGGGCTCTGCAGCGGCCCTGATCTTCGTGGGCCAATCCGCGGCAGCCCTGATCTTCTCGGGCCGATCCACGGTGGGGACCCTGCTACCGGGCCTCCTCCTCTTCTCAGCCCACTGCTCCTCTTCTGCACGCGGCTGATGCTCCTCCTCCTTGCCCGTGCAGCTCCAGCAACATTTTTCTTCCAGGGCCGCATGGGCAGGAAGGAGGAGGAGCACCTGCATGTTTACACGCAATCTTTTTCTTCAGGCCATGGTGACGTGCGCTCCACCACAGCTCTGCCGATCTTCCTGCTGTGCGTTTTCGGCACAGCCCAGCAAAACTTCACTGCTCAGCCGCCAGTGGGATGAGGTCCACCAGCAACTGCATTGGCTCCCACGCCGGTGTGTCACATGCACTGGGCTTGCGCGACACCAGCACACTGCAGGCGACTCACTAGTGTCACAACACACTTTGGAAAGCTCTGGTCTAGAGTGCGATACTCCCTTTCAGCCATGCTTCACACAGTATGGCTAGCATGTAAGCATCTTTTTTCAGTGAAGGGTTCCAGTCTATCCTGCACTTGCTACTTCAAGGAGTCTACAAACAGCAACAACTCTGCTGTCAGATGCTGTTTATGCCTGGAACTCTCTAACTTCTCTAATAAGGGTATTGATTATGGGTGTGATCTCACCCAGGATAGGTCTTGGAACTGCGATCTTCTGTGGCACACTTGAATGTTTTCAGGACTTGCCATCCAAGGCATATGTAACCAATAATGATTAACCAGGTGGGAATCCACATCTGTCTTTCTAGACACAAGTCCATTGCTCATTAACCTCTGCAACATCAGATAGGTGGAATTCCACCTGGTGCCTATATCATGAATAAATTAATATAATGAAAAAAACCACATCCAATTGAGTCATAAATCATAATTAACAGCAAAAAAAAAATATATATGGCTTAATGTATATCACTTAAAGGTAGTTAATGGCACCAACACTTTGCACCAAGATTATAAAAGTTTGGGCTACCTTATTTAAGTAATCATTGGTCTTCTAAGAAATTTTTTAGAAAGATTTTGCAGTCACTTATCTTTGAAATAATACCTTAAATGTCCTTATTCTGCCAAGCCCAAGCCTACACAGCTGGTGTTTCAATATCATTGTCACAGTTCCTCTGGTCCATGCACTCCCAACTGCATTGTTTCCAAGGTCCAGCCCCTGAGAGAGCTTTCCTGGTCCCTTGAAAACTCAAATAGAAGTTCTTTGTAATTTATCCTCACAACTCCCTAGGCAGGGTTTGAACTCTCCCAGCCTGGCTGGAGGGTAGATGTCCTCCCCAGTGAGCCAGTGACTCACGCTGCAAAGGCTGGCTTCAAAAGTTCATAACCAACCAACATCAAGTCCAGAGTTCAAAAGTCTGGCCCAGTGGGCCTAACTGCCACCTCCCACAGTATCTCTCAGGATATTTTCCTTGTCCCTTAGATACAACCACCCACTGGCAGTCTCTCAAACAATATCCTTAAGTAGGTACATCCAGATAGTAAAACAGTCTTTAGCCCCTGGCTCACCTTCCTGGAAGTCACACCAGCCAGCCATATTCCATCTAAGCAGGAGCACCAACGTTCCAGTCTTGCAGAGCAGCAGGTGGCATGGTCCTTCTCCTTCAGTCCCCAGCAGGAGACTGAAACTGCTGGGTTAGGGAGTCTTTTATACTCTGTAAACTCCTCCTCCTCTGCCAGCTGATTGGCTCCGGGGAAGTCCCACCCTTAACCTCGCACACCTGTGTGTTTGTCTCTATGGTTACAGGGGAAGCCACCAATGTATATCCTTGACTCTGTGTCACCTGGGTTTTCTTCCCCCTTCTTCTAGGACTTGGGTTCCTGTAATACACATACGTCCTGGGAAGATGTATCCTTATTGCAATATGTAGCAATGCTGTATGGTCTGATTATAATGCCTTCCAGTATGCCCTTCTTATTACCATTAGTGGATGCCTCTTTCAAAAAAATCACAGAGCCAAATAATATGATTGGAATTTGAAATCCTGTACAAATGAACAAATCATTCTGATACTAAAGAACTGACTAACGGGCAGCCCAGCTTTAAAAGCCTTAGCATGAAAGCTGTGATATATGAGTAAATTATTCTGATTGATCTCTTTTCAAAAAATAGATATTGATCATCCATCATGTCATTTCACAATATGAATATCAAAGAATGAAATATTATGCTAATTTGAAGTCATAGTAAATTTAAAAAATGGATCACAGTTATTTAACCAATTGAAAAAGCCAGTAGAGAGGTGCCAACATTGTTTCCTTCTTTGAATGAAGCTGCTATAGTATCTACCTTAATTCACTGGAGAAAATGCCCCACTATTTTCCTGTACCTTTTATCAGTTCCTTTAAGACTAAACTACTATATTCTTTCTTGTACCCAAGTGCATCCTTTACTGCAAGGTGCAGTAAGTGTGCGAATCAATGATCCCCTCATAGCCTCATTTTTCATATTAGCACTACTGTAAAAAAAAATTCAGGAAGAATAGTCCTGTCTTTCTAGTATAGCTGTCAGCCACCCATCATCTTCCTTATTGTTCCTAAGATATTTACCAAGTTATGGCTGATATCCATCACCTGGGTGTACAGCACAGGCCCCTATACCCTGTCTGTTGATTCAACTCCTGCCAGAGTGCCCTCAGGGAGAGGAAAGCATGAGTAGAGATCTGGCTAATCTGATATCACTGCTGAAATGCATGCTTGGCTAGCTGCACCTGTATATGAGCCAGGTGCTGAATGTATAGGACATGAATAACTTTACTACTAAACGTCCAGGAGAACACATTGTAATTGCGGGCTAAACCATTGTTTTCCATGATCTACAAGGCCTTATCATCCAGGGCAGTCACTTCCCTGATGCACCTTTGATGATTTCTGCCTCTTATTCTGAGACAGTGACGTGATATAATCACCATATTTGCTCCATGATGACTGGCTACTGATATGGGCTTGGAGGCTGCTTGACTGTCATCTCATTGAAGCAAGGGATCAGGTGGTTGGCTTGGGAGACAGACTTCCCCTTTTCTCCAGCTTTCCTGATGCTTTTGTAAGGCCTGCAGGAATAATAGTGCTCTGGTGTAATTGGTGCTGCCTAATGAGCAAGCTCACTAGGCCCACACCAGCAGCTGGCGGAGAAGCCCTGTGGTGGGATTGGCTAGAGCTTTCTTATACCAGCTGCCTTCACTGCAGGTTGAGCCCTTGGGTTCTGGCAGCCAGTAGATCTTTGTTGGATCCCAAGGGCAGTCCAGAGATGTGAGTCCCAAGCCAAGCGAAAGTCAAGATAGGAGACAGTCAACAGGTATGGACAATGAGTTAGAAGTTGAGGCAGGCAGCAGACAAAGCAGTTGGGTCCAAGCAGAATGTTAGGTCCTGGTGGCCATCAAGGAAGGTCAGGGTCCAAGCCAAGGTCAGAGTCAAGGAAATCAAGCTACCGGCAACAGGATAAGATATGGACTAAGACAAATGAGACAAGGCAAGGGCATGGACAAGGCAAGGCAGGAACAGAACACAAACAAGCAGGAATAAACGCAGGAACTAGCAACATGTACTGGGACACAAGGCTCACCAAGGAATCTATTGCTAAGGCAAGGGAAGAGAGTCTGAATATCTCATAAATAGGGCTAGCGTCAATGATGTCATCAGTGAGCACCGCAACCTTTAATAGAGTGGAAACAGCAGTCAGGGAGCCATCCTGCCAAGTTGGAGAATCAGCTGAGGCATGCATCGAAGGTGAGTGAGGCAGCTTGCGGGGCCATCCCATGAGCCACCGATCATAACAGTTGTTCTACTTTAAGTGGAGCCACTTGGCAATAGTGATCACAAAATATTCAAATCTGACATAGAAATTGGACACTAATGAAATCTACTGTGACTGCATTTAACTTTCAGAAGGTTATCTATGATAAAATAAGGAAAATGGTTAGGAAAATACTTAAATGAGCAGCTGCAAAAGAGTTTATATCAGGCATGGATATTGTTTAAAAATACCATCTTGGAAGCCGGGATCAGATGTATTCCACACGTTAGAAAAGGTGGAAGAAAGGCTAAAAAACCTACTAGCATGGTTAAAGGGATGAGAGAGGCTATAATAGATAAAAGAACATCTTTCAAGAAATGGAAAAGGGATCCAAATAAAAAAAAACAGGAAACAGCATAAGTACTGGCAAGTTAGATGCAAAGCATTGATAAGGAAGGGAATGAAAGAATTTGAAAAGAGGCTTTACCATGGAAGAAAAACCTCTACCTGGAGTTCATTGTCAATACATTGTCAATCCATGCAGGTGTTAGCTGGGATATCCTGGTTGAAAAAAATACTTGGTCCTGTCTCTTCCTTGTCCTTTTCCTATCTTGGCTCTGCTCTGTCTGGCTTAATTGGCTTGCTGGGAGTAGGAAATAAAAACTGCAGTTTTGCTTGCCCCATAGAATGGGATCCAAAATGAATGCAAACAGTGTTTAAAATTATTATTTTGGTGGCATTGTTCATGTGTTTCTTTTAAATGAAATGAAATGAAAAAAAAAAAAACAAAAGACCTATTTCTTTCAAATGAACACACTTCCCTCGACCAGGCTTGTATGAAGCAATCAGGGAGGTGTCATAAGAGGGGGATACTTTTTGATGGTTGTTTGCGATATGAAGTTTGGAGATAGGTGGGATCACTGAGAGCAGGAGAAGGGGGTCAAGGGTGCATTAATTCTAGAAGGAGGTTATGATGTGGGGAGGTGTTCTAACATTGCAGAGGTCTGTGATAAGAGTGAAGTTGTTCTAACTCTGCCTGGGAGGGGGCTAAAACTTTGGGCTAGCCGTACTTTTAGCATTTGTAGTCGGGGTGGCTAGGAATGCATGTTCATGCAGTCAGCAACGGGCAGATATCACAACCACTGGTAAGATCTGTGCACTCCTGGCTGCTGAAACACAGACAGGGCCAGATTTTAATACCTACGCACAGGCGTAGATTTGTGTGCGCAACCCAGCGCGCACAAATATACGCCCGATTTTATGACATGCACACGCAGCCAATGGCTTTCTCTGTTTCCTCCGAGGATGCTTCAAAATCAGAGCGGCCTCGGAGGGACCTTTCCTTCCACCCCCTTTCCTTCCGCCCCCCCATCTTCCCCTCCCTTCTCCTACCTATCCCGTCCCCCAGCCCTACCTAAACCCCCTCCAACCTTTATTCCGTAAGTTGCGCCTGCCTCTGGGCAGGCGTAGGTTGCGCCGCCGCGTGATCCCCCGGCACAGCCACTGTGCCGGAGGCCTCAGTCCCACCCCCACCCCTTTCACAAAGCCCCGGGACATACGCGCGTCCCGGGGCTTTGCGCGCATCGCCGGGCCTATGCAAAATAGACTCGGCGCGCATAACCCACCTACGAGCATAAATCTTTTAAAATCCGCCCCTTAGTACTCAGCGTTATATTATTTGGAAAATGATAAATATGATGACTTTATTTTCAAAAGATTTACTCTATTCTATGCCAGTTGAATCACTCTCTTAAAATTAAGGCCTTGAATGTGAAATCTTCATAACATTATTTTGTTTTCTGTTTGCATTAAAGACTTATGAAATTAAACTATGGAGAGGGAGACAGAAAACATTTTGCAGCCACATTAGTAAGTTCTATACATCAGTATCTCAGACCATTAAGTTTAAAATATAATTCACGTGAAATGGGTTAATATATGACAGAGCAGAAAGTTGATAGTGGAGTTCTGTTAAGACTCAGTAATCCTTTTGTATAACTGGCAAAGAACAATGCCTCACTTCCTAATATGTGTTTAGCAAGGTTAAAGCACTAAAACATTGGTATAAAATGCATTCACCCCTATAATTAGGAATGCACAAACCATGACAGGGCTTATATTTCTAGTTCAGTGGGCTTTGTCCAGAATTGGTACTCAATTCAGTTTAAAAAAATAATAATAAAAGGGTGACTACAATATACTGACTCTATCCAGTTCAGTAACAAAATTGTTGTGTTTGTGCTTGCCTTTTAGTGAGTCTGCTGTGCATATCAGTCAAATGTATACATGGAGCTAAGGCATGGTAAAACTGACAGAAAGGGACCTATGCATGTAACTTTATCAAGTATGTTAGCTGTATTTTTCCGGCATAAAAGCAGAGTGATACAGTTTGTAATATTGCCTTAGGGGGTAATTTTCCAAAGGATTTATATGCTTAAAACTGGGTTTTATGCATGTAAATATCCTTTAAACATGTAAGTGGGAATTTCAAAATTAATATGATATATAAATTGATCCGTGAACATCTATTTTTGCATGCATTCAGAGTAGGTATTTCTGCTGATATGCTTAGGGTGAGAGAGGAAAAAACACACATGTAGATTATGCATTATTTTTAAGGGAAAATACAGGTACAAATCTTTGTTGGTACTTTTTCTCTTTAAAACTCAGACCAAAGCATGTGAGTAAAAGTGCCTATGTTCTTCTCATCTATATGTGGTTAGCTTTCAAAACTACCCCAAAATATGCATTAAAATAAGTTTAACATGAATATTAGTCAATATTTAGTTCAAAGGACCTCTAACATGGGTGTGATAAAATTAAGTATCACATTTTTATGTCTGTATATGTAAATTATGTAAATAATATAACAATAAATCAATTAGTCATTACCACAGTATTCATGGAGGAGTATACGATTAGACTTATCTTTGTTGCCAGAATAAATTTAACTACACCTCTTAAAGTGAAGTAAACTGTCATTGCACCAGGTTGGCATATTGTTAGGAGCGAGGCCTTCAGGCCCTGTTAGGAGTGCAGAGGCGCGTTCCCATCTCAAGGGAGGATGTGAGACCTTGGATCATGGCGCAGCTCAGGGAGGAGCCCCAAGACACACCGTGAGAGGTGAGCAGGTACGAGTACAGGTGGAGCAGGAACAAGGCTGGACTGGAGACAAGGCGAGGAATATCTGGAACAGGAACAAGGCAGGCTCAGCCCTCCACTGGACCTGCACACACCAATGAGACCCAGCAATGCAATGCTGGGTCTCATTGGTGTAGCCCTAATTGAAGTAGCCCTCCAGCCACTCGATAGCCCTTCCAGGCCCACCACTTGGAACAATGAGTGCCTGAGGCCAGATGAAGGCTGAGCGCAGGAACAAGAAAACTCAGATGAAGACTTAGGATACTCGGAGGATTCAGACGTAGACTTGGATACTTGGGAGACTCAGATGAAGACTTGGATACTCAGAAGACTCGGAGGACTCAGACAAGAATTCAGGTTACTCAGAAGAATCAGACAAGGATTCAGGTTGCTTGGAGGTTTCAGGCAAGGATTCAGGACTCAGGCGAAAGTACTGGGTGAGAACTGCATTGCAGCGCATCCTACACAGCCACCCATGGCTGGTCGCAGACCACCCTGAACGCGAAGCAGACTCCAGGCGAAGAAGTGGAACTTGAGACTGGAACATGACGAAGATTCAATAGAGGCCTGCACTGGGGTGCACCCTACACAGCCGCCTGTGGCTGGTCACGGACCACCCTGGAGTGGAGCAGGTTCTGGCAATCTTAGGTATGGATGGAAGGAGGCACAAGGGACTCTGAAAACTGGGACAGGATTCAAGACAGGATTCTCAGAAGCAAGACATTAAAAACAGGAGTCTTCCAGAGGCTTGCACTGTGAACAAGAAGAAGGCCTTGTACCATGAGGTCTGGTCCAGCTCTCACCATGGACCACAACGGTGGCATGCCAAGAGAGGTGGATAGACGAGGGACCTGGGAACTGGACAAAGAGCTAAAGATAAGGCGGACGGAGTCAGGACTGGAACATCAGACATCAGGAACAAGGAACATGGCACCTCAGGACACAGGACATCAGGACATCTGCACACGGGATAACTGGACATCAGGAGAACTGGACATCTGGAACATCAGGAACATGGAACAAGCAATGAGGGAGCTCTGACGAGGGACGAGACCAGGAACATCAGGATGAAAAAGTTCAGGAACACGAAGAACATGGAACGAAGATCCATCAAGGCACAGGAAGACAACGGAGGACCTGGATCCAGAAGAAGACCACAGACACTGTGAAGACCGGATCTGAAGGCCCTGAAGAACTGAAGCAGGGCCTTTTATAGGGCTGAAGCAGGTGAAGGCTGATGACATCACTCTTGAAAGCCGCGAGGATTTTCCTGCCGCTGGCCCTTTAAAAGTGCAGAAGAGGCACGTGTCCGCATCTATGGTGAGCCCGGAGGAGCAGAAACATCAGTGGTGTCCCTCCTGCATGGAGATCAGGACAGGAGGCAGCTCCCTGCCGCGAAAGGGAAGGAGACAGTCAGCGGTGGCTTCATGCCGCGATGAAGAAGGACCCCGGCGGCGGCTCTAGGACTGCGGGGCAGCCCAGGAACACAGCGGCACAGCCTGCTGTGATGGACGGCATCACTCAGAAGGTAGGTGACTGCCTGCGGCTCAGCCCATAGCCAGAATTCTAACACATATTAAGTTAACAGCTGGGGTGGGAGGAGGAAGGGAGGCCGTATCCTAGGCCTCCCCCCCCCCCCCCCCGCCCAAAAGAGATCCCCAGACAGTGGCCAACCCTTCTCCCAGCAAAGATCATTCCTTGACAGCGATTAACCCCAGCATAGTCACTCTTCAGAATAGAAGCTGTCATTGACACACTTCCCTGAGGCAACTTCTCATTCTAAGGCTCCTTCCAAGAATAGCAAGGAAGCAGGAGAAGGAACACAGCCTACATGCATCTACCTTCATGCCAGTCCATTTCCAAAAGGTGATCTTGTTACCTTGCACATTGAATTACAAGAAAATTGCAAAGAAAAACTAATGATAAACAGAGTGTAAATTTAATAAAAATGGGATTCATCATTACTTGGTTACAGACATTTTTTTGAAAACTGACCCCTAAATAAATAAATCCCATTCAGTAAAGGTCAAAAGATTGCTCAGCATCTAGAGAAATAACAGGGCAAGTTAAGGATTTTGAATGATAGAGTGGATGAGTGATCAATTTAAAATTATTTGATAAAACTGTCACTTGAAAAATCCTATTTCATCAGACAGGATTATTTCACTAAAAATGTTTTCCAGTCTACTGGCCACAATTAATATCTTGCAATGAAAATGTATCAAGGAAATGGGTGGCTTAATCAAAATAATTATCAAGACCTCTGAGAAGGGTCATTAGCATCCTCGGACTCTAAAAATCGAGCATACAAACAGGGTAGCTAGGGAGCAAATATATAACCCCCCCCCCCTTTTTTGCTGGGGGTCATCAGGGTGGAAAATGACCTCTCTATAGCTCTGGAACCAGGATTTAGTCCAAGGGGAGATTTACCTCAACCAAAAGCCAACACCAAGAGGTTTGTTCCAAAACAGAAAAATGATTCATTTCCAAGCATCCAACAGCCCCACACGATTAGCAAGAAAATGACAGTACAGGAAATCACAAAAATGATCTTTTATCAATTAAATTACAGATATGCCCCAGATTATTCGTAGTTCTTTCACTTGTGTCAGCTCAAAGTCTTTGGACTAAGCTCTCTCTACAGTTTCCCTGAAGGTCTTCTGTTCTCCTCCAGAATCACCGAAAAACACAGTGTCTCACTCCTCTTCTTCCTCTTTCTCTGGTTATTGCTTCCTCAGCAGAATGGTTTCCAATTAGACTTTAGGGTTTTTAGCTTTCTGGCTGCTTGCGGACAGCACTGGCAGGAATACACTCTCGCTCCTCTAGCAGCCCTCAGGCTTGCACTCTCCATCCCTATCCTTCACCAGGCTGAACTACAAAATTATCCAGCTCTCACCAAAAAGCTTGAATGCACTTCTGTGCAAACCTTTAGCACAGACCGCTGATACAGGATCCCCCTTCAATCTCTTTAAAAAAAAAAAAACTCCTTCAAACTTGTCCTGTGTTCATGGAAGGCACTTTTTATAGCAAAGCAGAAAATGCCTCCCTGTAAGGGGAAAGAATCTCACAGATCACTGTCTATCCTCATATCTCTTTGAACTCAACATGAGCCTTGCTTTGCTGCAAAATTCTTAGCGCTAAACACACAGTTTACTCTCTTCATATAAAATGAAACTTTTTTAAAATTCTGCTGTGAAACAATTGATCCTCTCGGGGGTTTCTGAGAGTTAAGGGCAGTAATAGGCGCCTCCATTGTAAAAGGATGATCCAACTTTCTAGAGATCAACATGTCAATTTTAGGGATGCATTTTTGTTGGAAACAAAACAGAAAAGCCCCCTCAACTTGCTTTTTGATTATTATAGAATTATATAAATTTATGATGGTGTAATTTTATTAATACTGTAGGATTATTAGACCTAATTTAGTCTTCATCTGAAACACTAGTTTTTAACATTTTTTAAGAGCAAGTTCTCTGATTTTTTTAACTAGTGATATCCTGTTATTTTAAAATGTTATTTATAATTAGCTCACCTTTTCATTGGTAGCTCATGGTGAGTTACATTTGGGTCCTGCATTTTCCTGTTTCCAGAGGCCTTACAATCAGTTTGTAACTATCAAAATCAAAATCAATTTGCATTAATGTGGAAAGTCAGGCAGTACACCGTCGCCCGTTTATCACAGGGTTATCTGCATAGCCCTATTCTGTGACATGGACTGATTGCACAAGATTTAGTGAAAGTTAGCATACCATCACAGATCCAAATTGTACATTATATTGATGTTGTATTAATGCATGGATACCAGCAAAATGAAGTGGCAGAAAGTTGTCTGTAGTTGTGGATTCACTCAAGGAGTTAGGATGGGCCATTAACCCCCAAGAAAGTACAAGGTCCCCCTCCTCTGACAGTTTCTGGGTATAATGTGGAAACAAGGGGAGGAAAAAATGCCCGAGAAAAGATAGGTAATTGTAGAACCCCTACCACAAAGGCAGAGGTCCAATAGTTTGTAGGACTCCTGGAGTATTGGCAGGCCCACATTCCTCACCTGAGTCAAAATCATTATACCAAAGTAGCAGGAAAAAAAGCAGAATTTGTATGGGGACTAAATGAACAAAAAACATTTGAGAATCTAAGCAGCCAGTACAAGCAGCTTTAGTCTTGAGTCTTCCTCAAGGGATGGCCAATTAGAGGTACAGGTTATAGCTAATGCCGAATATTCTTCTAACTGGAACTTTTGGCAGATGCAGAAGGGCAATTGTAAGCCCTTAGGATTCTGGTCCAGATAACTGTCCATGGCTGCAGAGCCATTATACCCTTTTCAAATGTCATTTGTTGGCATGTTACTGGGCACTCATTGGTACAGAACAACTAACCACTATGTTAATGTGCCCTGAGATTCCTATCATGCAATGGGTATGAATCACTCCGAAAATCCACAAAGTGGGCCATGCTCAACAGAGCAGAATAATCAAATGGAAGTGGTGCATCATGAACCTGCTAAGCCAGGGTAGCAAGGAGTAGCAGTATTGCAAGAACATGTAGCTAGCTCCCATATACAGGGGATCTGCAGGACCAGTCCAGCCTTAACATGAGCTCTCCTATGTCCTAGGGAGTACCATATGAGAAAATACAGGACAATGAAAAGGTGGGTATACGGTTCACGGATGGTTCTGCTCGGTACTTGGGTGGGAAGTCATTTTGGAAGTCTGCAGCTTTGGAACTCCACTGCCAGCAACTATTGACTGCAGGGGATGAGACAGGGCAGTCAGTACGTAGACTTGCAAGCTGTGGTGCTGGCTCTTCAGAAAAGATGTGATCTGGACCACTCCAAGTGTCACCTATTCACCACTTCATGGCTAATGAATTAGCTGTTTGGATGCCCCACTGGAAAAATCACAATTAGAATGGTGAGAGCAAGCCAGTTTGGAGGCAGGAATTGTGGAAGGAGATATGGCTTTTAGTACAAACAGTTGTCATCAATTTTTATCATATAGATGCATACACCCATAAAGATACTACCGAAGCTTGGTACAATCAAGCTTAGATGTAATCAGCCCAGAGTGGCAATTACTTCTCTTAACAGAAGACTTGGGGGTAACCTGCATGGAGTAGCTTGAGTTAACCTACAAGGATCTGTTAGTACACTTAACAGCAGGCTTGTGGGTAACCTGCACGTTACAGCAGTCACTATCTTAAAAAACTTGCTGGGCAGACTAGCTGGACTATTTTGATCTTGATTTGCTTTCATTTACTAACTTACTATGTTCCTATGATCCTGCAGCAGAATGCCAAACTTCCTGACACTCACTCTGAATTATCTGAAGAACTTGCTGGCAATTAGGGTACAAGTGGTGATGCTGCATGAATTGTGCCCAGCAGAAAACTTCTCTTAAGTCATCTTAGGGCCTGCATGCTGTACCATGTAAGGACCACTCTAGGACAGCAGAATTGGACACAGAGGCCATGCTGCTGGGATATAGCATTCAAGGCCAAAGATACATTACCTGCAAAGTGACCGTAAACCATAGCTTATGCTTTAATAAAACAACATTTTCAAATGTCATGACTCCTACGAGACCAGTAACAGAGGGCACCCAAAAGACTGGTGCCAACATGGATCCAGATGAGACTATGGAGCAATCAAAGCAAAGGCAGTGGGGAAACTGAACATGCCAATGGGGTAAAGCTCAAAGAGAAACTCGTATTCTGACAGTCAACTGGACAACAAAAAAGGGAGCACACTGGCTCACAATCATTCAAAAAATGGCCCAGTTCCAAGAGATACCAAAACCTTAAACCAGGGAGAACATCAAGACTCTACCCAGAAATGACTCTGCAAAATAAAAGGGTATTATGCAAGCAGAGAAAAAGCCTCCCTCCCAATTAACCAAACGTGAACATTTATATTATAAATATGTTATATTTATATGACTGACTACTTACTCAGGGGAATGGATCAAGGTCACAGCTACCTTCTTGCTCTACTGGACATTTCAGCAGCTTTTGACACCATAAATCACACCCACCTCCTTGCCCGCCTAACCGACATTGGCCTTTCTGGCACAGCCTTTAAGTGGTTCTCATCCTACCTCGACAATAGGAAATTCACCACGAAAATAGGCAATGCTGAGTCCTCCCACTACGCCCTCGCCCAAGGAGTCCCCCAAGGCTCCTCCCTCTCTTCTACCCTCTTTAACATTTACCTCACCCCCTTGTGCAAACTCTTATCAGAACTTGGCCTCAAATTCTTTCTCTACGCTGATGATGTGCAAATCATGATACCCATTCAAGGCTCCCTATCTGACACCCTTGAATCCTGGGGAAACCATCTCGCTGCCATCAACTCCTTACTTACCAACCTCCACCTTGCTCTAAACACTGCCAAAACTGAACTCCTCCTCATATCCCATCACCCCCCTACTAATCCCGCACTCTCAATTGACTCTACTATCAAGATTCCTCATGCACAGCCCTGCGCAAGGAACCTGGGGGTCCTAATCGACCAACAACTGAACTTCAAAAAACATATCAGTGCCATACTCAAAGAGGGTTTCTTCAAACTTAAAGTCTTAAAAAACCTGAAACCTCTTCTTCACGCTAGTGACTTCCGCACTGTCGTCCAGGCTACACTGGCATCCAAGATGGATTACTGTAACTCCCTCTTACTTGGCATACCCTACTCCTCCTTAAAGCCCCTCCAAATGCTACAGAACACTGTAGCCAGAACCCTCTCCAACGCTCACAAATACGACCATATTTCCCCTATACTGAAGGACCTACACTGGCTCCCTATTCCCTCCCGCATCCTCTTTAAATCCTGACCATTATACATAAAGCCTTATATTCCCATCACTCCAACTGGCTGGCAGATCCCCTCCAATTTGCCTGCTCAAATCGACCGACAAGGACCACTAACAAAGGGTCCCTCCATGTGCCATCCCTAAAGAAAGCGCACCTCACAGCTACAAGGGATCGGGCGCTCTCCATTGCTGAACCTATGCACTGGAATTCACTCCCAACCCACCTCAGACTTGAACCTTGCATCACCAAATTCAGAGCCCAGCTCAAAACCTGGCTATTCAAACAAGCCTTTCCCCAACACCCTTGATGAATATTGAATTGTGATGGATCATGACCTGAATTTGACTATGACCTTGTTCTTATGACATTATAGTTCACTTGTTGTTTGTTCCTATGCTTCTCTGCTCTCCTTATGGTTTTTTGTACCCCTTACTCTTCCCCTGTTACTTGTAATTTCCGTTGCTTTTGTTCCATGTAAACCGAGGTGATGTTTCGACTAACATCGGTATAGAAGACTTTTAAATAAAATAAATAAATAAAATATGCTTGCCACCATGGAATAAGATAATGGGATGTCAGTGCACATTCAAGGTCCCTATATAGAGGATTATAAGAAGCAGGATGTGCATCCATAGCCCCACCACTTGGAGACCAGAACTTCAGATTAGGGAAGAAAATGTACTTGAGTCTGCAGTCTTAAACCGCTCAGTGATTCTATCAGTTTGCTTCAGTGCAAATTGCTAAAACAGCTATCTAACTCATCAGAACAGCAGATATATGGCACAGGTATGAAGAGATCAGACGCTTTTTCATTGTCCTGTATTGTACTGCCCAGACGCAGTACCTGACAAGCTGAACAAATCAGATGACAATGGATATTATTTTAGGTGTTGCCATGTACAGAGAACCTGATGTGCATGAGCTGTCTTAAAGGCAAAGTGACACGAACACCATTGCCATAGTCAAGTCACAGTAGAGAACAGTTGCATGGATGCAATAAGTGCCTTGGTGAAGAGACATTAGACCTAGTGCACAGGAACTAATGTGTGAGTGTACTATCAGAAAAGGCAAGGAGTATGCTGCTGGATGCAGCCTTCATATAATTTCAGGCCTCTGTGGCAATGATAAATAAGAGATTCCAGTGAAAGCCTGGCACAAAATACTGATACTTCGCACAAAAGTAGGTAGAACCATGGACACGATACCCTATGCTATCTATAAATAGGCCTAGCAGCTGACAGTAAAGGTACAAATTAATGGAAATGACAAGGAGCTTGGGAGAGTTTCAGAAGACATGGGAGAGTAACAAAAGACCCTATCTGGAATGGAATTCAGAGTCACACCAAATGTTCCCTATACTAATGGTGTAATTGAGAATAAAAGATGCAAGCTGCTGGAGATGGCCTGTAACATTCTGCCAGATGCCCACCTTCCTGAGAAATCCAAGGGTGGGGGAAATTCACTGATGACTTCGAAATTATCAGCATACAAGGCTGTGGATACAAATCATATCTATCAGTCATTCTTCAATTAAGGGATTGTAAAACCGATGGCATCAGAGCATCCATTAAGTCATCCCTCCCCCCCCCCCCCCCAATGGAAGCGAGGGGTTTAATTTCCCTGACTGTGCAACTAGACCATAGGAAGAAAAGGACAGCTAGGATAAGCTAAATAGGATGCTATCTGTATTTCCAGCCTGCCTATTGTGCAATAAATAACTGCACAATCACCCATGTATACAAGTTAACATCATCGGTGTTAAAATGAGAGCCAAATTGGATACCCAGCCACCACAGAGCCACGTGGAGGAGGCAGAGGCAGACACCATTGCATTTAATTGGCAGAGGACAGATGCAAGAGCTCCGCCCAGGTCCACTGCCTATGCTTGAATGGTCCAAAGTGTCGCCAGCATCCCAAGCAACCAACAGAGCCATGCCTAGGCCACTGAATCCCATGTGCTGGCCTCACAGCCTCCCAGTATGGCAGCTGGATAGAAGCCAAGCCCAGACTACCTCACCTGAATTGGAATCCGACATCAACAACTCAGACCTGCTTGCATCCTCAGGACCTATACATTCTCTGCTGACTCTCCCCACAGCTGATATAATGCCAGCCCCCAGAAAAACAGCAGACTTGGGCACACAGGCTAGGGAGTGTGGGGTTTAGACAGTCGGCCCTCAGCATCTCTTGCACTGCTTGAGAGCACTGACCAAACACAAGAGATGGGTGAGGTCCACCTTGCCTAGAGATGCAGTACCACCTGTTTCTGAATGTATGGACTTGAATCTCGTCCTCACACAGCTGCTACATCATGCCCTCAAATCTGCCCTAATGAGGCCAATGCAGGAGATGCTGTAGGCCAACTGCCAAAAACCTGCACTCTAGCCATGCGTGTCCACATACTGCATCCAGGAGGTAGCTGTGCACCGCCATCGATCCGAGATGAGGGGTGGGATGCACCCAGCCGACTGACTGCCCACCCACTCACTTCCTCCACTGTTGGTCTCCATTTCCTTTTTTTCTTTTCATGCAAGACCAACAGGAATTGCCCTTTAAGCACACCAACCCTTTTACAAAATGACTGCTGTCTTTCAATGTACACAGGATTAAAAAACCCAGGAACAACTGGATAACAGTGGGCTCTGACAGAATAAGGCCTGTGATGAAAAGACTCACTCTCCCCACTGTTACACCGGCAGAATGTTTTTTCTGCATTGGAGAATGAATAGATAAGGAAGAGATTTCTAAAACTTGAAGCCACCCAATGCACCCAGAAGCCCTGCAACAGAATCAAATATCATAAGAGAAAGCTGCTCTGCTGGGAGACTCGATCATTAGAGGAACCAAATTAGGAGCACATTTTGATGGTGACAAAACAGTTAAATGCATTCCAGGATCCTCAGCTAATAGAAATGCAAAACAGATAGTCCAATTCATTGAAGAAGAAAGTAGGAATTTTGATAACAGTGTTATCAACCATCTGGGGACCAATGACCTCAATAGAAATGGTATCCATGAAGTTCAAGAAGATTTCCAAAATCTAGACAAGATCATAAGACATACTGCTAAGACTGTTGCCTTTTCAGAAGTATTACCTGTTCATGGAAAGGGAAATGAGAAGCTATGCCATATAAATAATTTCAATTTCTGGCTCAAAACCTGGTGTACTAAAAATGGTTTGGGGATACATTGGAGTCTGGGGTCATGTATGGAGCAGTAAAAGGCTGTATGGTAAGGATGGCCTACATTTGTCTGTAGCAGGAAGGAGGATGCTAAGTGAGAAATTCAGAGCATATATTATCAGACATTTAAACTAAAGAATGGGGGTGGCAGGAGATGGCCAATGAAATGGACATGTCACCCCCAAGCATTACAGGACGTGGGAGGAGAAAATAACAAAATCAATTAGCACAAAAAAGCAGAAAAGGTGCATATGAAGTACAACAAATCAAGGAGAAAAAATTGGAAAGCTATGACTACAAATGCTTATAGTTTGGGCAATAAAATCCAAGACCAGCAGACCCTAATGGTGGAGGCAGACTTGGGCATTGTTGCTGTCACGGAGACATAGTTCACGGATTCTGATGATTGGGAAATGGCCATACCAGGCTATACTTTGTTAAGGAAGCACAGAAAGGACAGAAAAGGGGGAGGAGTAGCTCTTTATGTGAAGAACAATATCCAAGCAACTGAACTGCAAGGAAAGTGGGATAGAGAAGAAGCATTATCGGTTGTTCTAAAAAAAGATGATAGTTCATCCATTTTTACTGGTGAGGTTTACAGGCCTCTGATTCAAATGGAAGAACTGGACAGAGAACTGGTTGAAGACATCTAAAAGGTGAGAAAGAAAGGAGAAGAACTGATTGTTGGAGATGTTAATATGCCAGATGTAGACTGGAGAATCCCTTCTGCAGAACTGAGAGATAGTGGATGTACTGTAAGGGGCTCTATTCAAACCAATGGCAATGGAACCCATGAGAGAAGATTTTATACTCAACCTGCTGCTCACTAACAGGTCGATACAGTGCCCTTGATTGGACGCGCGTTTTCCCTTACCCCTTATTCAGTAAGGGGTAGAAAACACGCGTCCAACTCGCCGAACCTAATAGCGCCCTCAACATGCAAATGCATGTTGATGGCCCTATTAGGTATTCACGTGCAATTCAGTAAGTAAAATGTGCAGCCAAGCTGCACATTTTACTTTCAGAAATTAGCGCCTACCCAAAGGTAGGCGCTAATTTCTTTGGTGCTTTTCTGTGCACCCTCCGACTTAATATCATGGCGATATTAAGTCGGAGGTCCCGAAGGCTAAAATAAGTAAAAAAAAAAAAAGAAAAAAAAATCTGGTTGCACGGCGGCTGTCGGGTCGAAAACCGGACACTCAATTTTGCCGGCGTCCGGTTTCTGAGCCGTGGCTGTCAGCGGGCTCAAGAACCAACGCCAGCAAAATTGAGCATCGGCTGTCAAACCCGCTGACAGCCGCTGCTCCTGTGAAAAAGGAGACGCTCCTAGCGCCTCCTTTTGCCCGTTTCTAACGCTGGGCCTAATTTAAATACTATATTGCGCGCACAGGCGAGTGGCCTGTGCACGCGCCGGGAGAGCGGGCGTTCACCAGCTCTCCCACAGACTTTACTGAATCAGCCCGTAATAGCAAGTCTGTGTCTAATGTCTGGATAGGTGACCACCTCAACACCACTGATCATCAAACGGTATGGTTTGACATTGCAAATACAACATGGAGAAGTCACACGAAGGCCTGAATTTTGCATTTCTAAAATGCAAACTTTGTCAAAATGGGGACATACCTGGATGTAGAGCTAGAAGACTGGGAGAAAATGGGAGAGGTGGAACAACAATTGGACAAACTAAAGGAGCAATTACAAAAACAACAAATCTATCTGTTAGAAAAATAAACAAAGGTAAGAGAAATAAGAAACCTATCTGGTTCTCAAAGGAGGTGGCTCCCTTAATAAAAGCAAAAAAAAGCAGCATTCAAGAATTATAAAGGATCCCAAAAAGAAAAACAGGGAAGAATATTTGGTAAAACCTAGGGAGATGAAAAAAGTAATCAAGAAAGCAGAAGAAAGGATTACCAAAGAGGTAAAGTGAGGTGACAAAACATTCTTCAGATACATCAAAGTATGGAGAAAGGTCCAAAAACATATAGTGAAATTGAAAGGTGATCAGGATCAATGTGTGGAGAGAGTCGAAGAAATGGCAGAAATATTAAACAAATACTTCAGTCCGGTGTTCACTAAAGAAGACCCTGGAGAAGGACCGTCGCTAATTAACAAGACTATGGAAGGGGTGGAGTAGTCAATACTCCATTTACAGAACAATTTATGGGAAGAGCAGGGAAAGCTGAAAGAAGACAAAACCATGGGGCCTGCTGAGGTTCATCCCAGGATACTGAGGGAGCTCAGAGATGTGCTGGAGGGTCTGCTGTATGACCTGTCAATAGATCCTTCGAAACGGAAGTGGTGCAAGTGATTGGAGAAGAGCGATGGTCCTGCTTCACAAGAATGGGAGCAGAGAGGAGGCTGGAAACTAGAGGCCACTTAGCCTCACCTTGGTGGTGGAAAAATTAATGGAGACTTTGCTGAAGGAAAGGATAGTAAACTATCTACAATCCAGTGGGTTGCTCGATCTGAGACAGAATGGATTCACCAGGGCAGGGGTGGGCAATTCCGGCCCTCGAGGGCCACAAACCAGTCTGGTTTTCAGGATATCCCTAATGAATATGCATGAGAGAGATTTGCATGCACTCTGCCTCAGTTGTATGCAAATCTATGTCATGCATATTCATTAGGATATCGTAAAACCTCGACAGGTTTGTGGCCCTCGAGGACTGGAATTGCCCACCCCTGCACCAGGGGAAGGTCCTGTCAGACAAATCTGATTGATTTTTTTGATTGGGTGACTAGAGAATTGGATCAGGGAAGAACGCTTGATGTGATTTACTTGGATTTTAATAAAGGTTTTTATATGGTCCCATATAGAAGACTCGTGAATAAAATGAGCAGCTAGGGAGTGAGTGCCAAGGTGGTGGCGTGGATTACAAACTGGTTGATGGATAGAAGGCAGCGTGTGATGGTAAACGGAACCTGCTCTGAAGAGAAAACAGTGTTAAGTGACGTGCCACATGGATCAGTGTTGGGACCAGTTCTGTTGGAGAGGGATTTAAACAAATTATTCACATAAATTCTTCAAATATTTTCTGTGCCCATTTCAGCAAGTGTAATTGTGTGCGGGTAGATTTGATGGGATAATATTCAAAGCAGATTTATTGGCCTATGTCTCCTTTGACTATGTAGGATTTTATTTTTTTTTTGTAGTTTTTCATTGAAACAGAGACAAACCATTTTGCAAGAGATTTGCCAATCAGCAGTGGCCAGTATTCTCTTTGCTATTTGCTGCTTCTTTCCGAGCAGACACCATATCTTTTCCTAATGATCTACAGAATCCCAAAAGTCTGACTTTGCCCCACTGGAGTTTGCATAATGCCCGAAGCAGTAGTGGAAATGTGAGGATGATTTACCCCTGTACTTTCATTCTTTTTTGCAGAGAAAATCCATCCAAAAAGAATACCTAGCATCAATGTCAGTGAACAGAACCACAAAAGTTTCCTACAACATTTCTTAGGTTGCTAATTCCAATAATCCCTGATAAATTATTAAAGGTATGAGGCTGCCATTTGTTTTTTGTTTTGTTTTGTTTTACTAGAAACATAGAAACATAGAAATGACGGCAGAAGAAGACCAAACGGCCCATCCAGTCTGCCCAGCAAGTTTCGCACTTTTCTTTTTTTCTCATACTTATCTGTTACTCTTGGCTCTTAGTAACCTTTTGGTTCTATTTCCCTTCCACCCCCACCATTAATGTAGAGAGCATTGTTCGAACTGCATCCAAGTGAAATATCAAGCTTGATTAGTTAGGGGTAGTAACCGCCGCAATAAGCAAGCTACACCCATACTTATTTGTTTACCCAGACTATGTAATTCAGTCCTTGTTGGTTGTTGTCTGTATATAGATCCACTTTTCTTCATTCCCCCTACAGTTGAAGCAGAGAGTTATGCTGAAAATGCATTGAAAGTGAAGTATCAGACTTTCTCCCCTCCCATTGAAGCAGAGAGCTATGCTGGATATGCATGAAGTATCAGACTTACTCCCCTCCCGTTGAAGCAGAGAGCTATGCTGAAAATGCATTGAAAGTGAAGTATCAGACTTTCTCCCCTGCCATTGAAGCAGAGTTTCTCCCCTGCCGTTGAAGCAGAGGACTAGGTTTTAGACTGGGTTTTAGAGTGTATAGCTTTGTACTACTTAAAAGACATTATTGTCAACAACACTTTTATAGATAAAATATAGTATACCTCATGCTGTTCAGAAATAATAATAATAATTGTATAGGGTATAATTTGTCCTTTTAACAGAGTAAAATAGAAATAACAAATAACAAACTGTTCTATTAATCTCTTAAAACCCCAGAAGCATTAAGATTAATAATAAGATCAAGTGAATGTGCTTATCAAATATTCCTTTTAGAGTGCATTGTTGCATTTAACATACACTCATTGTCATTTCTACCAGATAAATGTTTTAAATGTTTTCAAGAACAGACTGGAACAAAATGTTTCTGATATGATGAATAAGTTAATATAGGTTAATGCTAGGAATTAAGACTTGCTGTTCAATAATTTTCAAGAAGCTATCATTGTTGGCAGGGTGTGTGTATACAGTATGTGTATGTGTGTGGGGAGGGGAGGGTAATATTGAGACTATTGGTAATTTTCGCTGTAGTTCTGAAGTGTCTGCATAGACTAACGAATCTGCTATGTTATTCAATGAACTGTTTTACTCATTGAATACTTATTGAGTCACTGGGTTGGAGCCTCAGAATTGGGCCACTAGACTTGCATATCACATTTTTTTAAACTATCGCCACTTAAGTGGCTATTAGGGATTTGAATCGCTTTTCTAACGAATTGAAATATTGTACGATATTTCTAAATTCATTAATATATCGGGTAAACATTTTTGTAAAAATTGTTTTTCAACAATTTTTGTAAAAATTGTTTTTCACTAAAAAAAAACAAAAATGGGGATCCACGGGAAACGAGATTTTCCCATGGCCAGACGAACCCAAAAGTGGGAACAATCGGGCACCCGATTCATATCCCTAGTGGCTATATATTTTTTACTATATCTGGTAAAGCCTACATTTTTCTATCCATACTCAGCCATATAATTTTTGGTCTGCTCTAAGGCTCCTGGAATGCCTCTTTTTTATCTGACTTAGGTCTCAGACCTTAGAAAATCCGGCAGTAACGGGGGGCGAAGCGGATGGTGGGTCTGTGAAAGCCAGCAACCATCATACCACTGTGGTGCACTGGCTGCCGGCTTTCGCACTGAATAACTACACCATAAAAGTTGTAGTTATTCGGCGCAAAACTGGCGGCGATAAGGGTCCTTACCTTTCGCCGCCAGCAATGTCTCCGCAGAGTCGGCCCCGGTGCCGCCCCAACTCCTCCTCTTCTGGGGCCGACTCCGCCCCCATTTAGTGATCGCATGCAAAAGGGACTTTTTGCGTGTGAAAAGTCCCTCTTTGCGTGCGATCGCTTTAGAAAATGACCCCCTTAGCTGGCTAAGATTTAGTCAGTTAAGTGCCCTAGATATTCAAAATCTGCATATAGCCAGATAACTCACAGGTTATCTTACTAAATGCCTTTGAATATGTTATGGGTAGGAACTGCCTCTCCATGCAGGTTAACCCCATGCCTTCTCTAATGGATAGTAATTCCTGCTCTGTGCAGGTTACCCCAGCCATTTCCATCATTTAGCGACAAGGGATGCTCTGCTTTTATCCCATGTCCTTTTGAATTCCATTACTATTCTTGACTTCACTACCTCTTCTGGGGCAATTCTATGCAACAACACTCTTGCTGTGA
This sequence comes from Rhinatrema bivittatum, assembly GCF_901001135.1. Taxonomy (NCBI): domain Eukaryota; kingdom Metazoa; phylum Chordata; class Amphibia; order Gymnophiona; family Rhinatrematidae; genus Rhinatrema; species Rhinatrema bivittatum. The sequence continues at coordinate 74,677,239 of NC_042621.1, read as the reverse complement.
AGAAATATTCCCTGATGTTGTTTCTGAGTCTATCCCATCAGAGCTTAATATCATGACCCCTAGTTCTATAGCTTTCTTTCCTTTGGAAATTATTTGATTATTGTGCATCATTAATTCCTTTCTGGCATTTAAAAGTCTGTATCATATCTCCCCTGTCTCTCCTCTCCTTCAGGTTATACATATTTAGGTTTTTATGATAGACCCCACCACCATTTTGGTTTTCTTTCTCTGGACCACTTCTAGTCTCAAGATACGGTCTTCAGAACTGAACTCCTTACTCCAGAGGAGGCCTCACCAAAGACCTATCTTTTCCTGCTGGTTATGCCTCTTCCTAGGCAGCCCAGCATCTCTCTGGCCTTAGCCATCACCTTGTCACATTGCTTTGCTGCCTTCAGATCATTAGACAATATCACACCAAGGTCTTTTTCCCTGTTTGTGCACATCAGCCTCTTACCCCTAGAAGGTGAGGGAACTAGAGGATAAAATTAAGATGAGGGCAACCAGGATGCATGTCAAAGCCACATGAACTTGGTGCAGGCTCTTGTACTCGTCATGTAGTTTTGTGTAAAAGCCATGGAAAAGGTTGCACATATTAAGGTGCATTCTCACACATGGACACACTGGGGCAGTTTGTGGATTCATTGCTACAGTTATTGGGGCAGCACTGCCCTGCAAGGAGCTTCAGAGGACAGCACAAATGTCATTATTGTAGAAATAAAACTGCTGGCTTGGTGGTGCAGGGCAAAGGGCAGACAAGGCTACAGCTCTTAGCATTAAAGGGTCACTTGCACTTGCAGTGACACGATTTGGGGAATGGGGGCTGGAAACCTAATTGCATATTTGTCAGAAGGGGCAGTGAAGAGCCACTATAATAATGGGTCTAGGGTTAGTTGACATGAACACCTACCAATGAGGATGTCACAGTACATATATCAAACCTTTAAGATCATTTTTTTACAACTTCTCATCTGTACAGATGGAATACCTCAAGAACAAGGCCTGAAAGCTGCACTGCCTAAAGGGGGATTGGTTGTAGCAGCTGCATGCCAGGAAGGAAGAGGCTGGAGATAAATTCTCTAAATGGAGTTGTCAACAAAGTCTCTGTTTGCTACTTCCATCATATAACCCAACATCGCCTTGCCAGACCACAGATCCTAGTCACAGAAAACAACTTGAAGTATCCCTCCTGCACATAAGGCACCCTTCTTCTAGAACCAATAGGCATCCATCCATTGGAATGGTGACCTTTGCACAACCCCAGGATCATGACCTTCTATGCCATGAGGCTCTACTTATACAGCACTCAGGCCAACTATAGAACTTAAAAGGGTGCTATTACCAACTGTAAATACCCTAACATGGAAATCTCTATGCCTCCCTTCCAACAAGGTCCCCTTTCCTACTAACTGCATTATGACCTAGATATGGTCTAGCAAACCCTTATAGAAGATTGGTATCCCACAGCTAGGAGCACATCCTTTTCTCCACCCCTCCCATAAATGGACTGCCCTCTTATGGGTGTTATGATGTAGCCCATCACACCCCAGTACACAGCAGCTGATTGCTTGCCACACCCTTTGTTCTCTTTTAACAGAGACCACCAGCTCCTCAGAGGAGGGGGAGGAGGAAGAAGAGCAATTAGACCTGGTCCCTCTTGCCAAAACAGTTGCTGTGTCAGCTTCAGGTGGCCAGCAGCCACCACCACTGCCACCTGCAGTGTCACAGGGCTGGCCCCTGCTCCCCAGAAAAGGGCTTGATTCTGAAATGACATGGAAGGTTGCATATAAAAACATAATAGAAAGACTTTATAAATGTAACCCCCTCCTTAAGGTACGAGTCGAGTACAGAGGGGGGGGGGGCATAAGTTCTTCTGGGCAGGGACCTTGGCTAGCTTTTACTTCTCCTCCCATCCCAAGATGTAAGTCCTTTGGACTAGGGATGGAAAAGAGTCTTCTCTGGTCCCAGTACGGGGTGACTGGTAAGCTGTGCTGGAGGTTCCTCTTTCTGCTGTGCATTGTGTGCCAAATAAACCACACTTGGACCACACAGGCAGTGTCCAAAATAATGCTTTACTGATACAGTTCTTTAAATCTGGTAAATCACACACCACAGTCTGTAGCTTCTCTCCTAATTGCAGACCTTTTCTCCTTTATCTGTACATTAGTCTTTATTAGGTCAGGAATCCATCCAAACGTCTGGATTAAGTTGTGCAGACATCAATCTGAACTAGGCCAACTTGGATGGTCAGATGTCCCTCCCGATGTCACAAAAATCTATCTTGGCACAGAACCAATGTCTACTAATGGGTACTTGCCAGGTACGTGTGACTTGGATTGGCCACTGTTGGAAACAGGATACTGGGCTTGATGGACCCTTGGTCTGACCCGTATGACATGTTCTTATGTTCTTATCCCTCAGGGCTCTTTGTGGATGCCAGATGGGTGTCCTCCCTTGAATATAGGTCTTTTACTCATAGTTAGCAGATTAATTTTCTGGTGGGATCCCTGGTGGTAGGAATCCTTGCAGACTGCAGTTCTTGTCAGTCCCCTTGATGAGCAGGAAGAGGGGCAGAAAACACGTCCTCCCAGACATTGTAAAACAAACATGCTTCCCCAATAACTGTAGGAATCCACTACAATGGGTCACCACCTTTGTTGGGCAGATCTTCCCTAAACACTGGGAGTTTTCAGCCAGGGTTTCCCATTTCCTGGGCTTCAGAAAGACCCAGGCCTTCAGCAGGGATCCCCTAAACAAACGTTCAAAATCCCAAAATTAGTCCCAGAGTAGCCACTTTACACCTCATGTGGAGAGTACAGCCTATCCTGGAGGGGTGTCAGAGGCCCAAAATCCAATTTAGGAAAATCAACCTCTCAATCCCACTCTCAGTTTAGACTGCCCCCAGAGTCTATGGCAGAGCTCTGCTATAAAACCTCAGGACCAAGGATATCCATTAGAGCTCCACCAATGGTAGGGCTGTCTATGAATGGATATGCCCCTAATTATTTCCCTACCTGCACCAGACTTACAAGACCTATTAGTAACCCAAAAAATGGACTGGGTTACATAAACTATAAAAAATTTAAAAAAATAGAAGGGGGAGGACAAAAAATTTTAAAAAATAGAAGGGGGAGGACAAAATAGAAGGGGGAGGACAAACCAAGGACATAACTATTTACATAACAAAAGAAACCCTCAGAAGGACATCTGGGTAACATCAAGCTAGGTGGAGAGAACATTGCCCAAATTTCATCTTTGGGTGAGTTTCCTCTCTCCATAGGTCATCAAATCTTCATAAGAGAGCACTGTTCTGTTCGTACGTCTCACGTTGAATGTTAAAGTGGCCCTTAACCCCCTACACTAATACCTAAACTTCACCTCGAGTTACTTGGTGGGCCTCCCATAGGGATACAAATACCTATCTAGGGAGAAGACAGTATGGCTAGTCTCTTTCTCTCTCTTCTCTCTCTCTCTCTCTCAGCTAGGCTGGTGCTCCAGGAGCTTCAAATCTACTAAAACAGGCCTTTCAGGAGACAATGCAATAAAACCATAACACAAGCTATCACACAGCTTAACACTACTGAAAAAGGTGTAGTTAAGTCTGTGCAATAACACTTTGCAGACTGGCAAAGTGCTATTGCACATCATTGTTTTCTTAGATATTTCTGCGGCTTTTGATACTATTGATCACCAAATTCTCATCTCCATTCTCAAATCTATAGGTATTTCTGGTGCTGTATTACAATGGTTTATTTCATTTTTGTCTGATCGCATTCAACAAGTCAATATAAATAATCATTCTTCTGAACCATACTCTATTGCATCGGGTGTTCCACAAGGTTCTTCTCTATCCCCTATTCTCTTCAACATCTATCTACTACCTCTTTGCCGCATCTTAGCCTCACTAAACATACAATTCAAAATCTACACCGATGACATACAGTTTATGGTACCATACAACACCTCTTGGACTCACACATTATCCTTAGTATCTTTATACCTCACGACTATTGACACATGGCTCTCTCACAATAGACTAAAACTAAATCCAAAAAAACCAGAAATAGTCCACCTCTCATCAATTACAGATTCATCCATAGGTCCCCCCCCCTCAATTAGTATTTAACGGTATCACTATCCCCATCTCCAAATCTGCAAAAGATTTAGGTATAACCATTAATTCAGATCTTTCATTAAAACAACACATATCCATAATTACCAGAAATTCATTTTATAAGCTTCAACTCTTGAAACGGCTTCGTCCTCTACTTTTCTTTCATGATTTTCGGACAATACTTCAATCACTCATCTTTTCTGGGCTTGACTACTGTAATTCTCTTTATATAGGTCTCCCAGATAACACACTTCACTCACTTCAACTGATCCAAAACGCAGCAGCACGTATCTTAACAAACTCTTCCATAAAAAATCACATCACTCCACTTCAATCATTACATTGGTTACCAATTAAATACAGAATACAATTCAAGATCCTGTCCATTATACACTCTCTCATCTACACTCCTAATTCAATTACCTTATGTTCCATTCTCCGGATTTACAAACCCACCAGACATCTAAGATCACTGGATAAAAACCTCTTAGACATCCCATCACCACGACAGGCCCGTCTTGACATCACCAGAAAAAGATCATTCTCTGTCATTGGACCAATCTTATGGAACGCATTACCAGACTCTTTAAGATCCATATCCAACTCCAAACACTTCAAAAAATCCCTAAAAACACATTTATTTCAATCTGCTTTCCATATATCACACACTAAATAACATAACTACTTCTCCATCACACAGGGCACAACATTATTATATATTGATTTATTTTTTATGTAAACTATTCATTGTTTTAGATTTTTATTTTTATTATATATTTTTGTAATTTTGAGCTTTTATAATTTGATAATCTTTATGTTCTTTTAAATTTAAATCTTTATTTACATTTGTTTTTTATTTAGTTATGTAAACCGTTTTGATTAAACACTGTTTGTAAAGACGGTATACAAACACTTTTAAATAAATAAATAAATAAATAAATAAATAAATAAATAAATAAAACCCAGCCCACTGCTAACTCCTCCTGTTTTTCAATTTTGCATCGCACCATACGATATGGTGCTATCGCATGCGAAAACACCTTAGCACATTTTAATAAATGACCCCCATAGATTGTAAGCCCTCTGCAGATAGGGAAATACCTACAGTAGCTGAATGAATGTAAACCAATGTGATATCTCAGATCAAATGTCGGTATATAAAATAAACAAATAAACTAACTTTTCAACCTAATAACCTTTACCCTGAGGGGCCAAAGCCAGAAAGCTGTTCCCTTGCTGCTCACAAAGGGGCTGACTATTTGTACTGACCAGCCAAAGTTTAACCATGCCCTGGGAATGGCATGACTGGGTTGTTTTTTTTTGTCTAGCTGATGAGTGGTGGTGGAGGGGGTGGGGGGTAATTTCAAATAGCAAGGTTTGTCCAGCCTACTCTCAAAGTTAACCAGAAAAAAAACCCTTTGAACATTGACTCCTTAGCATCAACATTCTGATCATTCCGACCCAGTGGAATTACTCCCAGAATCTCTAGAACACCATAGATATTTTTTTTTAATTAATCTTGACTGGCCCAGATTTTATTTATCAAATGTGGGGAAACAGACTTAAAGGTATTGACAAGTGGTTTTGCTAAGATTTCCAGATCTAATTTAGGAGGGAACTAGGTCTGAAACTTGAGCAACTGGCTGGATCCTTGCCCAGCTGGGGGAAAACAACTAGGGATGCTTGAAGGATTCTTTTGGAGAGATTAACTTGTATAACATGACTGTTTGCTGTATCCTTTCAATATAACATAAAATTAGGTAATATCATTTGTACCAAACATAAATTTGGCATGCCTTATGCGTCGCTTCCTGAGTCAATTATTTACTGGCCATAAGCCATGTGTACAAATCAAAGGCAATATTTCACCACTAGATTGGTGTTATTCATTGCACTGTAGTGCATCCTGTTACAGGATTATGTTTCTGAAATATGTTTGCCCAAGATATATTGTATTTTTTCCTGACATGGAAATGAGGGGAGTACTGAGGCTGGCTCACATGAAATGTCCTCTGACATCAACAGAGTTTTATGCAAGTGTAGTGCAAGTTTATAATGAAGCCACATTTCAGTGAAACTGAAGATAACTATTCACGAAGTCTGCTTTATTTGAACGTGATTTCATCAATTGTGCAGAGTCAAAAGACATTAGCTGGTACATGCTAAACTGGTGCATATCCACATGCAAATGAGGGAACACCATATACAAGTCAGGCTTTAGCTGGTGCATGCTAATTGCACAGTTTGATCTTCTCCACCTGCTATTTATCATGGACAGCTAAAAAGTAAAACGTAACATCTGTCTTACACGAGAAGCAAAATCATTATTAATGTGAGTTTTAGTCCATAGACCTCTAAATCCTTAAAAAAAAAAATGTTCTTTCAGGGTACACAAATGAGCCAAAGTGAAGTTGGACACTTATCCTCCTCCTTCCTCCAGCATGTGGATATGCACCAGTTTAGCATGTACCAGCTAATGTCTTTTGACTCTGCACAATTGATGAAATCACATTTAAAAAACCAGACTGCATGACTAGTTATCTTCATTTTCACTGAAATAGGTCTGAATGTGGCTTCATTATAAACTTGCATTACACTTGCATAAAACTCTGTTGGATGTCAGAGAACATTTCATATGAGCCAGCCTCAGTACTCCCCTCATTTCCATGCCAGGACAAAATACAATATACCTTGGGCAAACATATTTCAGAAACATAATCCAGTAACAGGATGCATGCCCCCCCCCCCCCCCCCCGTGCAGCAGTTTGCTGTGATTGTTACCATTAACGATTCAAAGTATTAAAAAAATATACCGAAATAATATTAAGAAATTAATTCACTAAACATACCCCTTAGAGAGCCTATCAGCGAGCCATGAACATGTGTCTTCCATAAATAGCAGTGGTCTCAATTTGATCTGGATCTCTGGTGCAGAGCAGAACCTCCAGCATGGAAGGGAAGTGGGACGCACTCAGAGCCTTGATTGAAAGTGGCGACTCGGTGGTTATAGTGCTGATCAGAGAGTGAAGAAGTCAATGACTAGAAGCGGCTGGAAGCCTGTGGAGGGGCTGGAGCCGAGAAGCAGAGACGTTGGGAGAAGGGGACTAATAAAAGCAACAGGCTGTGAGCTGCAGAGAGAGAATGTGGCTCTGTGTGTTTTCTGATCTCCACAGTTAGCTGGAAAACCATTGATATGGTTCGATACTGCGTAGACTGATTGGGGGCAAGAAGAAGCTTAAGTCTTTGATGAAACCTGGGTAACTGTGAAGGCAATTTGTTTGTAGAAAGTCTTTGAAATATATATAATATCTAACATTGACTTGTTTTTGTAATTTGGCAGCATCAAGAGTGGCATAAATTTGGTGATCTTATTAATTTAAAAACAACTGTAAAAGAATAGCAGGAAGACAATGACAATTTATGTTGACCTTGAGATACTTAAACCACAAATATACAGCTAGACGGTAACTTTTAAACATGTGCGCATGCTCATTGACCCAAACATGTTATAAAATACTCTAAACATATGCATGTGTGCTTGCAATTTTAAGTGGATGCATGCAAATGCCGCTTCTTCTACGTCAGTGGGGGAATTTTAAAACACGCGCATGCCAACTCCATTACCAGTTTTCCCAGTTCATTCCCAGTTCGCCCAGGTAAGGGATAGGACCTCCAAATACCCCATTCTCCCATGTTAGCCCTGACCCCCCCCAAAACTTGCCTAAAGACCCTGGTGGTCCAGCGGGGGTCCCGGGAGCGATCTCCCACTCTCGGGCCGTCGGCTGCCAGTAAACAAAATGGCGCCAGTGGCCCTTTGCCCTTACCATGTGACAGGAGCTATCGGTGCCATTGGCCGGCCCCAGTCACATGGTAGGAGCAATGGATGGCTGGTGCCATCATAAAAAATGGCACGGGCTATCCATTGCTCCTACCATGTGACAGGGGCCAGCCAATGGCACTGATAGCCCCTGTCACATGGTAAGGGCAAAGAGCCATCGGCGCCATTAAGATTAGTGGCAGTTGATGTCCTGAGAGGGGGACGTCACTCCAGGTACCCCCGCTGGTCCACCAGGGATTTTAGGCAAGTTTTGGGGGGGTCGTGAGGGTGGAGGATTGTAAATAATTAGATCTGAAGGGTTGGGGTAGGTTTGTTTTTGGTTTTTTTTGTGTGCCCTTTCTCCCCCCCCCCCCAAACGATAAGAAAACCACATGAAATTTCATAGGGTTTTCCTATCATTTCGGGCCCCCCCCGAACTGCGACAAAATAGGAAATATCGTCTCTATTTCCTATTTCGTCTAAAACGAATGCACACATCTAGCATTTAGTGCATGCCAATCCCTCTTTAAGGATCGGCAAAAGTACAGGCTACATTATACAGTCTTACTGGATGCTGTGGTTTAGCAGTCACATCAGCAAGTGACGATGCTATGATTTATGTGTTTGTTCTGTCATCGGTGCAGGAGATTCAGGGTATGGTTGCAGGCCCTGGCTTCTCACCCCCATTGCTATTCCCAACATGCTGGCAGAGACGAGCTACCCGCTGTATCATAGAATGCACCTTTGGACTTCTGAAAAGTTGTTTCGCTGTTTGGACAAGATGGGTGGATCTTTAATGTATGCCCCACCCAAAGTTGCAAAGATTTTGTTGCTCTGCTGTGTATTCCATAATCTGGCTCCTGCTGTGTATTACATGGTCTGGCTCCTGCAGGAGCCCAAGAGACCAAGCTGAGAGGCAGCCAGATTCATCAAAAACTTATATAAAGATGCTTTGCCTGATAGGTCTCACCTATCACTTCCCCTTCCAGGGAAGATGTGCCTGAGTCCAGGTAGCTGCTGCTCTCCTCACTACCTTTTTTTCCTCTCAGTAGTTGGCACATAAGGCCTCATTGTACCTCATTTCTGTCAGCATGTTGGGAATATTGTTGCCTAAACCACGTATGGCTACTGAGCATTCATCTTCATAATGCACCAGTACACTGTACTTGAAATACAGTACTGAAAGTTAACATTACATGAAAGACATGTTGCAGCCACCATTTGTTCGGCCTGATAGTGACAGTAAAAGAGGCTTGTGTGGCATTAGTTTGTCACCTACCTAGCATGGTATGGCGTGAGAGCCATCACCAACAGACTGCATTCTACCACTCACATGTGGATGACATAGTACCATAAGTGTGATGGTGGCCCATATGGATCGCTACCCTGGAGAGCTACACCTATACAAATGCTATAAATCTCAAAAGAGCAGTGAAGGTGAACCATGCATGGGAAAGTAACAAGAAGACAATTTAATGTTTGAGTGACATCAAAACATATTTACATCCTCATTCATAAGTGCTTAAAGGTAGGTGGGTGAAGTAATAGCTCTGTACTGAATGTCAATACAGTAACATGGGCATTCTCTGACCAACGTCACAACAGTGCCTCAGCAGTTAAACAGCCAGTGTACACTAGGTTTTATAAAAGCAAACCTATTTGCAGCATGTCTACATGCCATCCTCATCATACTGCATTAGCTGCAGGTATAGAAAGTGTTGGTTTTTAGTTCAATAAAATGTTTGGAATTGTGATGAAATGGGAGCATGTACATACTTTAAAAGCTGCACAGGATTTTGGGATCCACAAAATTGGAGCTTCATGGCAACACTTCATACAGGTGTTGGATCACAACTTCCCTTGCACTGTTGCTTAAAGCAACTTTGCTAGCTGGTGCAGTTTTCAGTATGTGCTCAGCTCTTTCTAACATAGCATTCCTCTTTGCCATTGCATGCACCCCTACACCCATGCACAGTACTACACCAAGCTAGGCAATGTAGTAATATTTTATTAGAAAAGGTGTGGGTCTTACCTGTCGTAATGTCATGTAGGTGTCGTTGCCTTCTCCGAGACCCAACGAGAGGATGCATGTCCAGCTCTGTGAAGGCAGGATTGGGAATCTGATACTCTCCAGCCTTCACTTGCAATTTCTTCCGACATGTCACCGTGACAATATAGTTTATAACCATTATTACCGCTGCCACATTGATCCTCGTCAAACATTCACATCATATAGGCCAAGGGTTTATATGTGTATCAAACTCCTGCCTTAAACTGTCGTATCACACATAGTCTCACTCTGATATGGACATGTCAGGTTGCTGCAAGGTCATAGTGTTATATGTCACAGATAGTCATGTGGTGCAGCAGTATGCACATATGTATGTACCCTGAAGATATACACATATTTCACATTTAACCTATTAGACAAACAGATGCATTTTAAAGAACACAAGCAAAAAAAAAAAAAAATGAGGAAAAAGGAAGGCAAAAAAAACAAAAACCCAAGGAACACAAAGACATCAGTCAGCAATGGCACATGAGCATCCACAATCAACTCCAAAAATCCCCCTAGTCCAGAGCTCACCTACCACCTCCCAGCATTGACAAAATAGCCCTGAAAAGAAGAATGTCCAAAAAAACTGATGGACATCTATGCAGAAACCATCCCACCACAGGCCTGCCTATTCTATGAACGAATAGGTACAGTACAACATTTTTCAAACTTAGCACTGCTTTTTACTGCTGGTTTTATCATAGCTTTCTGTATTTTAGTTTTAACTCTGGTTTTGGCACACTTTTTTGGATTACCACACCACAAAGGAAGTTAAGGAAATATTCCAAACTATATCAATGCACAAAGGGGAACAGAGCATTAGGGATGTGCATTCATCTAGGATGAATTAAACAATTTCAACGAAATTGTCTAATTTGTCCTGTTTTGGAAACCTTGAAAAACGGAAATTTTCCCGAAATTTCAGGAAATTTCATTTTTCGGGGTTAGCACGCACTAGCAGGGAGCTTTTTTGACCGACCTGAATTTTGAATTGAAATGTTAGCATGCACTAACGGGGAGTTAGCACACACTAATGGGAGTTAGCACACACTAACCCGAAATTCGGGTCAGCCTAAAAAATAAAAAATGAACCGCGGGAAATATGAAATTTCCCGTGGTTCCCCGATAATGAAGCCCGAAGTGATCGGGCCATCCAATCATATCTCTACAGAGCATCCAGAGATGATCACCCACAAATGTATTTATTTATAGTAAATTCTTTAAATTGCTATCATACAAAGTGCATTTTGCCATCAAGCAGGCATCACAGCCAAAAAGAATAATCATCGATCAGTGCCCAACCAGTGCCACCCATTTGAACAAGATATCACCTCAGATAATTGAGTATACCATATTATTATCTCCAAATATTTGATGGAAAGAATATTTTTTCTCTCAATATTAAGTAATTTTAATCTTCCATAAAAAGGAGAATGTTTTTGCCACGAAAAATATTGTTGGGAAAGAAGAGGAAGGTTTCATACAATTTCATTATATCGCTGCATCCAGCAGAGTATAGCAATTCTAATCATCAACCAACCTCCTCCTACCTGTGAGTTCTTTTTATATTTTTGCGTGCATATCGGGGTAGATTTTCAAACCGCGTGATTTGGCGTACTTTTGCTAGCGCATCAGGCGCAAGCAAAAGTACGCGGGATTATAGTAGATACGCGCGTAGCCGCGTGTATCCGCTAAAATCCTGGATCGGCGCACGCAAGGCTATCAATTCCGTATAGCCGGCGCGCGCCGAGCCACGCAGCCTACCCCCGTTCCCTCTGAGGCCGCTCCGAAATCGGAGCGGCCTCGGAGGGAACTTTCTTTTGCCCTCCCCTCACCTTCCCCTTTCTTCCCCTACCTAACCCACCCACCCGGCCCTGTCTAAATCCCCCCCCCCTTACCTTTGTCGGGGGATTTACGCCTCCCGGAGGGAGACGTAAATCCCCGCGCGCCAGCGGGCCGCTAGCGCCCCGGGACGCGACCTGGGAGCAGGTCCGGAGGGCGCGGCCACGCCCCCAGACCGCCCCGGGCCGTAGCCATGCCCCCGGGCCCGCCCCTGGAACGCTCCCGACACGCCCCGAAAACGCCGCGCGGTTCGGGCCCGCCCCCGACACGCCCCCCTCAGAAAACCCCGGGACTTACGCGAGTCCCGGGGCTCTGCGCGCACCGGTAGGCCTATGTAAAATAGGCTTACCGGCGCGCAGGGCCCTGCTCGCCTAAATCCGCCCGGATTTGGGCGGATTTAGGCGAGCAGGGCTCTTAAAATCCGCCCCATCATGAATTGGTGAAAAATAAAAAATTTTCTTTGACTATATATCCATGCCAAATTGCATTTTGCTTTACAAATAAATGGATGGAATATTTAGTTTATAACTAAACGGACGGAATATTGGAACATCGATTTGGGCGAAGACATATTCAGATAAGTGTAAAGCGGAAATCAGTCCGTAACATAGAGTTTTTTAAATATGTGAGAATATTTAATGTCGGCGTTTTTGGAAAAGTTCTGCGTTTTGTAAAGCAAAATGCAATTTGGCATGGATATATAGTCAAAGAAAATTTTTTATTTTTCACCAATTCATGATATACATGCAAATAATATAAAAAGAACTCATAGGTAGGAGGAGGTTGGTTGATGATTAGAATCGCTATACTCTGCTGGATGCAGGGATATAATGAAATTGTATGAAACCTTCCTCTTCTTTCCCAACAATATTTTTCGTGGCAAAGACATTCTCCTTTTTATGGAAGATTAAAATTACTTAATATTGAGAGAAAAAATATTCTTTCCATCAAATATTTGGAGATAATAATGTGGTATACTCAATTATATGAGGTGATATCTTGTTTATTTTTTCACAGTAATATCCCTCGAGTAAAGAATTGTGCATTGTTTTAGTGGACCCATTTGAACAAGGCAGTGTTATATTGGCAGCACCTAATATATATATATATATATATATATATATTGTATGTTTCCTCTGTAATTAAAATCCAATAAAAATATGTATTAAGTGCTTATCTTGTCATTCTTCTGATATTAGAAATTAAATATCATATAGCATTTGGATGCTTTAAAAAATTGTTCCATCAATGTTTCTTATGCTACTGTTGAATCCACAATACTCTGCTCATTTCTCATTTAATCCTACCCATATAAATCAGTGGGCTTGAATGAGAAATGGACAGAGTATTGTGAATTCAAAAATAACATAAGACAACATTGCTGGAAGAATTTTTTGAGACATCCATAAGCTATGTGGTCTTTAAATTCTATTATCATATTGCACTTATTAATCTCCCTCAATGCCCTGATATTACACCTAAGACCCGCCTACCTGCTGGAATTTCAATGAATGGAGGAGAAGAAGACAGGCAAGCTCAAGGAATTAAGGTACAAGGGGATATCTGAGAGGATAGTAAACTATCCGGTTCCAACCAAAAGGACCTCTGGTGTTTTTCATCCTACAGAGTTCTAAAGACATTGGGGTAGATTTTCAAAGGGTTACGCATGTAAGATACGCGTGTAACCCCCGCAAAACTACCCATGCGCGTGCAAGTCCCGGGACGCGCATATGTCCCGGGGCTTTCCAAAATGGGCGGCCCAGGGTCGGGGCTGGGGGCATGGCGGAGGCACGGGGCGGGCCGGAAGCAGGTCCAGGGGCATGGCGGTGGTCCGGGGGCGGTCCCGAGTGCTCTGGCACAGTAGCCTGTGCCGGGGCATGGTGCGCCAGCAGCTGGCCGGCACGTGCAAGTTATGCCTGCCACAGGCAGGCATAACTTTTGAAACAAAGGTAGGGGGGATTTAGTTAGGGCTGGGGGGTGGGTTAGATAGGGGAAGGGAGGGGAAGGTGGGGAGGCTGAAAAAAGTTCCCTAAATAATCACAGTTCAAGTTATTTTGCATCAGTAAGCTTTGTTTTGATTTAGAACAATCAAGGCCTGTTTAGATCACAGTTATTGATATAAAAGGGATCATCATCAGTATTCCAAGGGCCCTGAAGCTTTGCTTTTCCCTTGGAGGAACCCAAGGAGCTGTGCTAGGTTACATAAGGTTTCAGCAGCTCCCCAATGAGGATGGATACACAATGATGGGGTTTTACACATTAAGACACATACTTGTCTCATATTTTTATTTAACAACTGCTAGATATAGTTAGCCAAATTTTAAAAGCTCTACACACTCCAAAGCTAGGAGATATGTGCACAAGTTGGTCCAGCGCACGCCGATTGGATTTTATAAGCCTTCCATATTACGTGAATTTCTCCCACTACTCGCACAAGTCAAATGTTTTGGAAATGGGGCGGGGTGTGGGTGTGTTCTGGGCAGGGCATGGGCATATACGGAGAAGTCCAAGAGATGTGCGTGTAAATACTTAGGAAGTCCTATCTCTTACCTGGGCGAACTGGGAAAATAGCCAATTACATTGATGCCCGTGGCTTTTAAAATCCCTCCACTTCTGAGGTAGAAGCAGCATTTGTGCATACGTGCACACATCCACTTAAAGTGGGATGCACATGTGTGTGCACTCAGCCTATTTTTATACCATGCACACATATACACGCATATGTTGTAAAATCACTGCCGCCCTGGGCGCAAACTGGCAAATGCGTGCAAATGTGCGTCCACATGGAAAGTTATCGCCTTTGTGCCAGTGTTTTGGAAAATGAGCACCTGAAAAATGAATGTGGTTTTCCAACATCTGGTTCCTGTCTTCAGTGTTACAGTTTGCATTTGCTAACTTGCCCAAATGAGATAATATGATTTATCTTTTATCGTGTGTAAAAGGAGAGAGTTCTAACATGAGACTACTCCAAATCTGAAATGGCTTGACAAGTTGTAAATTAGGAGCTCATTACGCTTAATATTATTATTAACTTTATTTATTTATTATTAACTTTTCTCTAATTATATATATTTTTTAATAACATTCTATAACCGCAGAGATAACCCTCTAAAATCATAGGGGTAGATTTTAAATACTTGCGCGATAGCGTACTTTTGTTCGCGCACCAGGCGCGTACAAAAGTACGCGCACGGTCCTTTTAAAATCCGCCCATACTGTAAGGAAAATGTTGCTGCCTATAACTGATTGTGCAAGAAAGACTTTGGCTGCTCGTGCCGGGGACACGCTGGCCTGATCAACCAGCCTATGCCCAAGGGAGAGATAAGTCAGGCTTTGTGGTAGCAACTGTTGGCAACAACACAGGGATAGCAACTGTTATCGACTGTTGGAAACTTTTGGCAACTGTTGGCAACAACACAGGGATAGCAACTGTTATCGACTGTTGGAAACTGTTGGCAACTGTTGGCAATGACACAAGGGAAAACATAGTGATCAGCAACTTTCCTGACGTGTATAAAAGCAGAGGGGTGGAACGGCGAAAAAGGAGTGTATTGGAATGTCTTCATAGACAAATTAAGTGCTGCAAATTCCCCTTCTTCGCCTAATTGATTGACCAGACTTCTCGCACAGACAGGCTGATGTATGAGGGGTGAGGAAACCTGAATATCCATGGACAGGTATGTGACTTTGTATATATGTATAGAACTGTAAGCTTTGAACCATGACGTCATGCAAATAAATGATATCATAGAGAGCGTGTGGCAGTGCTTTTATTCTTGCTCCACACACATACAATTCAGAGGTCTTACAGCAAAGGGTTTGGCAAGAAGAGAGTCTGGCATGCAGCACCTCCTAGGCCTATGCCTGTGGAGCCTCTGGTGCCTGAGCATGCAGCTGTTTTGAAGGTTAGCCTATAGTAACTTAAAGATTTGGGTAGTGAGCCCTAGGTAGTCAGATACAAAGGTCCATTAGAAACTGGCTGAATGCATTCTTCTGGTCCTGCCTTCCTCACCTGCCCTCATCCACACAGACTCACACCTCCACCCCAATCTTCTATTTTGGTCTTTGTCTTTTCTTAGGTGATGAGGATGAATAGGACCCCTATGATGCTCCTCTTCTAGTAAACTAAGGGTAGGTATTTGACCAGTGGAGCTGCTCCATTCTCAGTTGTAAAATCTATGATTTAAAAGTCGTAGGGAATGATGCAGTATGACGTGCAGCCAAAACGAGCGCTCGTATAGAGCATCCATTGTCCTAACACACATGCAGTCACATTTTCTGGACACCCGATGCAGTATTTGGATGAGAGGGAAATTGGGGCAGTGTCATAAAGGGCACGCAAAGGAGAAATTGTGCGTCTGTAGCCTCTTTAGCACTCAAAGTAGTATATTACATCAGGCACTCCACAATTGCAACAGGGGCTCAGTATGAGCGTCCATTTTGATTAGACTTATTTTTGGTAATTTTGATGAGATGTTGGAGTTTTTTATATCAGGTGCCCATTGCTGCGGTGTTATGTTCTGTTATGATAGAACTGGATAGTGGGCCCTTAGGTCATGGTGAGAGCTGACTCCACCCACAGGGAGGAGCCCTGTGGGGATTCACCACAACAGGCAGGGTCTCAGCAATGATGGACACGAGAAGCAAGAGACTTTATTGTAAGCAAAATACCCCGAGGAGCAGGTATATTAGACACAGTCCAGAGTAGATGGTTCTCAAACTGGATTCTCCGGTAGTGACTCACAGAGCTGGGTAACCTGGGGAATACCTTCTCTTAGCGTTTCTTGTGCAGAGTGTCTCTGCTAGTGGCCCACAGCGCAGGGTAGGCCGGAGGCTGGTGGTAGAAGTAGGCACAAGGCAGCGTGGATCCAGTAGTGGTCCACAGAGCGGGATAACCCGAGAATCCACACAGTGAGGAGAGGAGGAGAGTAGAGCAGATCTTGTACTCACTCCGTAGTGTAGCAGCAAAGCTACTGTCATAGTCACAGTGAAGACCCAAGGCAACAGGAGCACTGGAGGTATGTCCATAGTAGCAGCAAGCGTAGGCAGTAAGCTGGAGAAAGAGACTCACAGAGAAGGCTCTCCAAGGAGCGGATAGCCCTGAGGGTAGAAAGGCCCCCAAGGAGCGGGTACATGAGACACTCAGTCCGAAAGGCAGACACAGTGAGGCGAACATCTCAGAGGCGGAATAGCAAGATCGAATCCTTACTAACTTGTAGCTAGGAAGGTCAGCTGGGTTTAAGTATCGTAGGCAAATGATGTCATGTGGTGGGGATTCCCCCGAGGTTCCCGCCATGACGTGGATAAGAGTGCAACAATTAATAAACCATTCCTGAAATGAATAGGGGGTGGGAAGCTCACAGAGACCTCATATATTAAATGCCCAATAGCTAGGCTAATAAAAGCTTATGGTAGCGCAAGCTTTTCTTTGTTTATTTATTTATTTATTTATTTATTTATTTAAAGGCTTTTATATACCGGAGTTCATGCACTTGTGCATACCACTTCGGTTTACACAGAACAAGGAACAGAAAATTACATCAAACAGATTGAACAATTAAACAAATATACAATTACATCCAACAATTGGGTATAAATAACATGGCTAACTTAGTAGGAACTTAGAGTTTGAGGTAAAGGAGAGAAATAGTACCAAGTGGTAACAGAACAATGTTAATAGCTAAATAATAAATATAAATAGTAAATACAAATTCTTATAATAAATACAGGTGTTTACAGATTACAGTCTTCATGAAAAGTTTATGTCTACAGAAAAGGGTTAAGTAAATAAGAACTGGCGGTTATTTCTATAGGAGTGAAGACTTCAGAAACTGAGGTTACATCTGGATTAAGAGGTATTGGTGTAGCATGCTCAAATATTTAATGATTTGGAATTGTGAGACCAAGGATAAAAATTAGGAGTTGTTTGATATGATTATAAAAGCGAGAATGATTTCAAGTTCTGGGATGTGGTTCTGAGCTAGACCTTAAGTGTCTAGGTCTCAATGAGCTGTATTATGAAGAGCGCTATATGATGTATAGCTGTCCCCGATGCACTTGGAGTCTCAAATTGTACTGAAAAGTTGTACTTAACTTGCAACTTTAATGTCCGGCATCAAGATCATAGTGCTGATGATAAGGATGGTAAAGTGGTGAAGTCTGACTTTGTTCCGACACGACGTGTTTCGGAGGAAACCTCCTTCCTCAGGGGGTCGGGGTACCGCTGTTACCTGCTTCTATCACTGTCCGGAGATGCTTGACATTTACTACGGATAAAACAAGTACAAGAGAACAAGTGCATACTAGGTTCCACCACAAGAGAGAGATGGCAGTGTAAATTGAAGAGAACACTTACTGTGTACAATGTGCTGACTTAAATTGCTGCGCCCAAAGGCGTCTCTGTGTGACTCTGCAAATGAAGCAATGCATAATAAAGGACACCAAACTTTAGTTTTAAAATAGGTACCCTTATGCCCATATATGAGGGATAAGAGTGCAGCAGGCGCATGCGCGCGTGCCCTAAGGTTATACCCGAAACAAGATGGCGACCGGGATCGCCCACGCAGTCACGGGAAACGCCACGGAAGTCGGCGTGAGGAGCAGAGTGGCCATCTCCCCAGAGTCAGAGTTGTAGAGCAAAAGGAGGTGAGCAGCAAAGGTTTGCAGCCATCTGCGACCGACGGGCGCAACAGCTGCGGGTGTATAAATCTTGCAGCCATAAGAAAAGTGTGCTTCTTTTTTCATTGATACAATATACATATATTTTCTTCACTGCAAGCAGTAAATTTAACAGTCATGATGATACTAAAGACACATTTATTGCAACAAAGAGGACCATATATTTTTAATATTTCTCATGAGCTCTTGACTGCATTTAACTTTAAGCCACCTCTGCAGCTGGAATCTAATTCTCTCTCCACATTAAAAAAGTATGCATTGGGTGCCTAGCCTTTGGGTTTACTTTCCTGCATAGGGCATTAATAGCTAATGTCATCATCTATATGGGATGTACATGTGATGGGCACTATCAGGTATGCATTTGTTACTGCATGCATTTGGACACATCTGCATCAGGCGCTAGTCTTCTGTGCCCAAAAACAAGTGCCCAAATGCAAGTAAACCCATGCATGAGACTGGGTGCACCTTGTGGCATCGACCCTGATAGAGTGCAAAAAATCCAAGCCTCACGATCCTTGTTTAGAAAATTAGATCATATTATTTAGAGAGCTAATAATAAAGGGTCCTCAGAGAGTGCAGACTGCAAATCTTAGCTTGTCTGCTATAGTAAAAAAAATAAAACAAAAAACAAGTTCAAAACTCATCATGTTGTTTTCAGTATATCTTACCTCTTAGGTAATTATAGATTTCTAGAATGACCAAAATCTGATGTAATTTAGAGTGCCTTGAAGTTGGTTGAAAAATAAATATAAGAATGAAGGTTTTATCTCCCTCCCAGGCAGTGTTCCTCTAATATCTGGATGTAATTAAAGGTCAGCTATATACTTTTGATAAAAGGGTTTTTATGTTCAAACGATGAAGTGAAGTGAGATAAATGTGTTATCAAGTCGTGTCAGATGGCAGGATAATAGTATGTTTTTTGTTATGAGTTAGTTTTTACACATCTTGAAAAGGAGCTGAGTTTTATTACTTTTTAATTATGATTCAGTCCACATAAATTGTTGTCTTTCAACTCAATAAACATTCCTTCATGCTCGGAGCATTGTATATTCCTGCTTTGAAGTATTGTTAATATGCTGAGGGAGAACTACACATACATCCCACAAGCTATAGTTTGCTTTGAATACCTGTAATTAACATAATTCAGTTTCAGGCTCCCTTGTATTACCGAAATCAAAGAGACAAAGATGTATTTCATTTTTTTGGATGATTCATCAATCCACCCTCTCGCCTACAGATGTCTACATTTCAAAACTCCAAGGAGCTGCTAAGCATGAAACTGGCACATGAACACACTGAGTCAGAGCAAGCCAAAGTGTTTTCAAGCATTACTGCAAACGGTTAAGTGTCAACAGTGTTAACCTTCTTTCCGGTAAGTGTGTCACTAACAGTTGGTATTTACCCTGGGGTGCTAAAGAAAAAAGCCTGAAGACAAACATCATCAGTTCCACTTAAGTCTGACCCTGAATGATTAGCTATTTTTTTTCAAAGAATTTTCCAGTGAAATAATAATAATAATAAATATTCCTTCTGTTCACACTACTAAAATGATTTAAGCCATTAATAAACAAAGACTAAAAAGTGAATACTAATTTTACTGGAAACTATATATATGCTAAATATATAGATATATGTATATGTATATATATATATATATAAATATATATATATATACACAGTCTATATTTGTGTATTTTATATTATGTATGTAAATTATGGAATCTGCTCAGAACATTTAGTATGTGTGAGTGTGTGTGTATGTGTGTGTGTGCATTAAAAAAATAAATATTCACACACACACACCACACCACACCACTCCACGCATACACAAACACATACACACATGCACTTGCCCTAAGAGAATCAGTGGATTTATTCAGGGCCAATGCAAAGATTCTGGTTGCCCTGGGCAGTTTAAAAAGTGCTGTCTCTTCCCAAATCCCTGCCCATACGTTGATGATATCGCCTTGGTGTCTGGTGCATCCACACCCTACCCAACTGCTTATGCCTTCTACCTAAGTCTCCACCATGGTTAACACACTTGATAAACTCCATGAATGTATACTGAATGGTTTCACAGAGGCCTGAATATGGGAGCTGTGCATGGCTGGGACAATGATTTCCAAGCCATGCATTTGCACAGCTTTGGGGTGGAAGCAAAGAAGACCAGAGGTTAAAGATAAACATCATTTCCTGAAAGCCAAACAAATTCAAAGAGCCATCAAAACGTTTAAGGTCTTTATCAACACAGATATTGTATTTAAAAATAAAGAACTGCACCAAATATTGCTTTCTTAACACGCATTTGTCTTTGTATATTAAGGAAATAATTTTGAAAAGGATTTATATGCATAAAACTGGATTTTATTCATGCAAATGGACTTCTGAAAACTGCTACTTTTATGTAACTCCTTTTAAAATACGCTCCATTGGTCTGAATTTTCAAAAGCTTTTAAGTGTGTAAATGGGCTTTTAAAAATTGCTACAATATATGCTACATTTACATGTGTAGCCCCTTTGAAAATTCACTCATAAGATTTTAACTGGTTTAAAATTTACTTCATGTCTGAAAAGACTGGATTTGCTAGGTGCTGCACTATTCTCAGGCTTTGGAAAAAGCAAGAATAAGCTTCCTTTTGGAAAAGGAGAAGTAAAAACGTAAAATTGCTAATACATGGATTCTTCTTTTTTTCCTTCTGCCAGCCACAATCATGTATTGAACAAACACGTATTTATTAAACTGTAGTGCTTCTTTTAATTATTTCTTTTCTGCTTTAACACCTCCATAACTTGTTCTTTGATCCACATCCTAACTGCAGCGTCTTCTTTACCCAAGAGAACTAGTGCACTGTATTTTGATATCTTGTAAAAGAACCCTGGAAGGAGGGTTGAGGAACAAAGGGGATACCAGAAGGGAATGAAAACACACGGGAGTTCAGGGAGCCACAAGAGACAAAGGAATGAAAGAGCAGAGAAGAAGCATGGGGGAATAAGGGGTGGGGGGGGGGGTGGGCGGGCAGAGGGATCTGAGAAGAACAGAGAGGGGGTCATGAAGGAGGGAGAGACAGAGGGAGGGAGAAGACATAAGAACATAAGAAAATGCCATGCTGGGTCAGACCAATGGTCCATCAAGCCCAGCATCCTGTTTCCAACAGTGGCCAATCCAGGCCATAAGAACCTGGCAAGTACCCAAAAGCTAAGTCTATTCCATGTTTCCATTGCTAATGGCAGTGGCTATTCTCTAGGTGAACTTAATAGCAGGTAATGGACTTCTCCTCCAAGAACTTATCCAATCCTTTTTTAAACCCAGCCACACTAACTGCACTAACCACATCCTCTGGCAACAGAGTTTAATTGTGCGTTGAGTGAAAAAGAACTTTCTCCGATTAGTTTTAAATGTGCCACATGCTAACTTCATGGAGTGTCCCCTAGTCTTTCTATTATCCGAAAGAGTAAGTAACTGATTCACATTTACATGTTCTAGATCTCTCATGATTTTAAACACCTCTATCATATCCCCCCTCAGCCGTCTCTTCTCCAAGCTGAAAAGTCCTAACCTCTTTAGTCTTTCCTCATAGGGGAACTGTTCCATTCCCCTTATCATTTTGGTCGCCCTTCTCTGTACCTTCTCCATCACAACTATATCTTTTTTGAGATGCAGTGACCAGAATTGTACACAGTATTCAAGGTGCGGTCTCATTATGGAGCGATACAGAGGCATTATGACATTTTCCGTTTTATTCACCATTCCCTTCCTAATAATTCCCAACATTGTTTGCTTTTTTGACTGCCACAGCACACTGTACCGACGATTTCAATGTGTTATCCACTATGACGCCTAGATCTCTTTCTTGGGTTGTAGCTCCTAATATGGAACCCAACATTGTGTAATTATAGCATGGGTTTATTTTTCCCTATATGCAACACCTTGCACTTATCCACATTAAATTTCATCTGCCATTTGGATGCCCAGTTTTCCAGTCTCACAAGGTCTTCCTGCAATTTATCACAATCTGCTTGTGATTTAACTACTCTGAATAATTTTGTATCATCTGCAAATCTGATTACCTCACTCGACGTATATCTTTCCAGATCATTTATAAATATATTGAAAAGTACGGATCAGATGGGACATGATGACAGAAAATAGAGGGACGGAGAAGAGTCAAAGTGGAGGGGCTAGAAAGGAGGGAGGGTAAGAGAGGAATGATATAAGGGAGCGTGGGAGTGGATAGCGGCACAGAGAAGTAGAGGGGTGAAGATGGAGGGAGGGAGAAGGGAGGGGAAGAGAGGGGAAGTGAGAGAAAATGACAAATGGAGCAGAGAGGGAAGTAGCAAGAAGGACACAGAGGGATGAAAGAAGAGAAGTGATGGAGGAATAAAATGGAAAATGGCTGAGAGATAATGCCTAAGATGCAAAAGAATGAGAGGTGTGAGGTGCTGACAGAAGAAAGAGAGATGAGACTTGGGGAACAATTGGCAAGTAAGTTAAACAAAGTCAGCTGGAGAGCTGGAAATGTAAGGAGAATCGTGGAAGAAAAATTAAAAGAGAAAGTTAACTGGGAAAGGAGTCAGGAGAAACTAGAGGATGCAAGGAGAAAGGACTGTATGATATGAGAAATAATTTAAAAATATAGCCGGTAAGGTAGTTGATAGGTATGTAAGAAAATAATTTAAAAATATAGCGGGTAAGGTAGTGATAGGTATGTAAGAAAAGAAAAGTGCAGGGTGAACCTGGTGGCCAGATCCCAACCCAATACCTAAAATATGGGACCTGCTGGGCCTAGCTCCTCCTCCAAGTATACTCAGGGGTTTGGGGGGGGGGGGGGTATTGCGTTCTGATTTTGGATAACTGAGGAGGGCGTGAGAGAAAGGAGGCTGGAGAGCAGATCCATGCTATCTGTATTTTTCCTCTAAAATGCTCTCCATACCACTTCTGGCAGGCTTCCAGCATTGCTCTGACAACGGTGCTGGAAGGGTAAATTATCAGTTTTCTTTTCTTTTTTTTTTTTTTTTAAATTGACCTCCTAATTTCTAAAACATAACTACATTCAGTTATGCTAGTTTGCTAAACAATATCCAGCCATTACTTATAAGACTGGAGAAACAAAGAAGCATAATGGCAAAAGAGCCCATTTGCCCAACTAATTTAGCTTTACAATGCTTGTCCCTCTCTCAGAGATCGCCCGTGTTTATCCCATGCTTTCTTGAATCCAGATTACTATTTTTGTGTTTCCACCATCTCCAGTGGAAGGCTATTCCTTGCACTCCTAAATCTACCCCCTTTCACCCTCATTCCATCCTCTGTTCTGTTAAAAGAGACTTGAATGGCTCACGGGCACCTACTATTACTGTGCACAAGGGATGTTGGAGACTATGTCATGCCCTAGCTCCCCTCTTAGCATTATTCAATTGTGCCCCGGGCTACGAGGTGCCCTTATCTTTCCTACGGTCTTATTGACACCTTGTATTCGGGCCTGGAGATGGTTGCGCCACTGTGAAGGTCTACAGGGGGCAGCCTCTCTTCTGCTACCTTTTCTGGGTAATGCTAGCTTTTTGCCAAGGACTGAGAGCAGAGCTGTCTATCAGTCTTGGGCCAATTGTGGGATGAAGTTTGCTTTCCATTTATTTGATCTTATTTCTCATGTATTATTGGACTATGACACTTTGACTCGTACTTATCAACTACCGGCTAGACAATATTTTGCCTACCTACAAGTTCGTCACTACTTGCAATCCATTTCCTGGAACTCTGGACGTTGGCGGCAGGAATCAGCCTATGCCACAAAACTATTTGATACTGCTTGTGTGGCGAATATAATTACCGGCTGGAAAAAGCTTGGGCAACAGTCTCGTACAGCTACCTGTCTGGACTCCTTGGCAACCCGCTGGTCAACTATGATGGCTACAGAGATCACCCTCAGCCCATCTGAAAACCTGCTTTAAGGCGCTCTATAATATGTGGCTACCTGACTTGGGACTACGGGAAGTCCAATTTAAAATTCTCCACTGCTTTTATTATGATGATGATGTGCGCCGGTATAAAATGAAGCTGGCTCCTTCTTCTCTGTGCAGCAAATGTGGAGCCACGGATGGGGTGCTGTATCACCGATTGTTCACCTGCTCTAAGCTGACATCCTTCTGGGACTCTGTGTTACAGACGATCACTAAATGCATGGATGTGCCCATACCTCCCAATGATATCATAACATTATTTAAACCAGTCATTTTAGATATATATGTGCATTATTATTATATTATTTAGCAACCCCCATTTGTCAAATTATAAACCTGTTACTGCTGCACGAATCAAATATATTCTGCTTAGCTGTTTTTGGTAAACCGTTAAACTATTATTATAGTTACTCTGTAAAAGCTGTTATATGGGTTACACTGTAAAGCTCTGTTGCAGACTCCATGTTGCCTGTAAACCGATATGATGTCCAACAATGAATGTCGGTATAGAAAAACCTTAAATAAATAAATAGATAAATACCTGTTGCCGGACATGTTTTATTGGCCAGCAGTGAAAAGTGGTAGTGGCTCTAAGTGGAAATTTGATTGCCTTGCTGTTATGCTAGCCTGCCAAACCATCCTGGCTGGATTGATCTGGCGGCGACACCTACCTTTGCAGCCTGGACTAGTAGAATGGTATTATTACTACAAATGGAATTTATGGACTTTCTCAGTGGTACGAGGAGATCAGACAAGCTATACTGTGCTTGTTGGCAAGTCTATTATGCACTGCTTCCTGGTGATGTGCGAGCGAGGTTAATCACCACTGATTATAAACTTACCTGGTTTATATGAATGAAGGTGCAATTGTGGGGTGGGGCTACGGAGGGGGGGGGGTGAGAAAAATGGAAAACTGGCAAAGGAGCGCGCTTGCTGACAGTTCTTCAGTTGTCTTGGTCTTGTTGGGATTATTTTACATGCTTGATAATGTTTTGGTACTGTGTTACTGACTCCTGTGTTTGTAAGACGTTCTCCTTGCAATAAAAATTATTTTGAAAAAAAAAAGAGACTCCTCTTGTGCATGGAAACTTGGGAGATATTTAAATGTCTCTATCATATCTCCCCCACCTCCTCGTTCCTCAAGAGTATAAATGTTTAGATATTTGTCCTTATATGATTTAGAATGAAGAACACTGACCATTTTAGTAGCTACCCCCTGGACCAAATCCAACTGGTTTGTATCCTTTTATAGGTCTGATCTCCAGAATTGTGCACAGTATTACACAAATGAGATCTTACTAGGGACCTATCCAGGGGCAATATCACCTCCATTTACCTGCTGACCAATTCTCTCATATGAGGTCAAGTATCCTCTGGATTTTGCTATCATTCTAGCTATATTTTTGCCATCTTAAGATTATCAGATGCAATCATCCCCAGATGAAATGAAGAAATGAATGCATGGGGGTAACTTGCTGGTGCAGCGGTTGCTATCCTTATCCAATAAGCCTTCCTACCCTTGATGCAACTCCACCATGGCTCTCTGCTTCAACAGCAGGGGTGGGGGGGAGAGAAATTGGATTCATACAACAACTAACGAGGCCCCTGACTTTTATGGTATGGGGAAACAAATAAGTATGGGGGTAACTTGCTGATATGGTGGTTACTACCCTTAACCAATAAGCCTGATACTTTGATGCAACTCCAACATTGCTCACTGCTTCAACAGCAAGGCATAACGGGGAATTGGATTCAAACAGCAGCCAACGAAGACCCTGACTTTTACAGTCTTGGAAACTGATAAGCATGGGGGTTACCTACACGGCACAGCAGATACTACCATAAGCTGGGTAGACTGGCTGGACCACTTGATCCTTTTCTGCTGTCATTTCTGTCTTTCTATGTATGTTTCTATATTAGAAGAATTTTACCCCAATACAGTAACTCTCCCTTTTTCTTTTGCATCCTAAATCTATATTTAATTTTTTATCATTAAATCTTAGATGTCAGATCCTAAACCATTACTTGATCTTTGCTATATCCTTCTTCATGTTTCCATATCTTCCTGGCTCTCTACATTGCTGAAGATTTTGGTATCATTTGCAAAATGACAAACCTTTCCCAATAAAACTTCTGCAATGACTGTCACAAAAACGTTGAAAAGAATCAGTCCAAGGACAAATCCCTGTGGCACACCGCTAGTAGCTTCCCCCTCCTTGGAATTAAATCTATTTACTACTTTCCTTTGTCACCTTTCCTTTAACCAGCTTCTACTTCAGTCAATAACTCTTGGGCCCGTACCAAGGACACTCAATTTATTTATAAGTTACCAATGCAGAACTATGTTAAAGGCCTTACTGAAATCCAAGTACACTATGGGGCAGATTTTCAAAGGGATACGCGCGTACCCCCCGAAAACCTGCCCCAACCTCCCCCTGCGCGTGCCGAGCCTATGTTGAATAGGCTCGGTGGCGCGCGCAAGCCCCAGGACACGCGTAAGTCCCGGGGCTTTCCTGGGGGGGGGAGGTGTCGGGGGGCATGTCACGGCAGCGCATCATTTGGGGGCAGGGCCACGGGCATGGTTCCAGCCCAGGGGCATTTTGGGGGCATGGCAGAGGCCTCCGAAACAGCTCCCGGGCCAGGGAATCACACAGCCGGCGCGCGCGAGTTACACCTGCCTCTGGCAGGTGTAACTTTTAAAACAAAGGTAGGGGGGTTTAGATAGGGCTGGGGAGTGGGTTAGGTAGGGGAAGGGAGGGGAAGGGAGGAGAAGGTGCGGGGGGGGTTGAGGGAATGGAGGCAGGCTGCGCGATCCGGCGCGTGCAAGCTGCCAATTTTGGACAGCCTTGTGTGTGCCGACCCCGGATTTTATTAAAATCCGGTGTACTCTTGTTTGTGCCTAGTGTGCGAACAAAGTACATGTGAGCGTACTTTTATAAAATCTACCCCTATATCTAGTTCTCTCTTTATCCAATTTTCTGGTCATCCATCAAAGAAATTGATCAGATTTGACAAGTTCTATCTCTGGTATCACCCTGCTGCCTCAAATCTTGTAATAAATTGGATTCCAGAAACTGACTGTACTATCCTCTGTTTTGGCAACGATCCATTAATTTGTTCACCACAGAGGTCAGACTAACAGGCCTGTAGTGACCAGCCTCTTCCTTGCATCCACTTTAATGAATAGAAATCACATCTGTCTACCTCCAGGCTCTAGAGCTACCCCAATCTCTAAAGAAGCATTGAAAAGATCAGCCAGCAGATGTACCTTCAGATGTATCTGTAAAGGAGTGGTCCTACATCCCCTCTTTAACCTGTATGGGACAAGGCATCCCATGAGAGGAGCTTGTGGATGTTGTGACAGAAAAAAAACTGGCATGAAACCAGTGAATACACTGCTGGAACAGGTGGCAGAAGAAAAGCCTGAGTTACAAGGATGGTCACATCATACTGCCAGAAAAGAGAATGGAAATCAGGTGAATGAACCTGCAATAACTGTGACTGATATGCAGGAGAGCTCATGGAGGAGCTTTGCAGCTTGGCGTGGAAGGAGGCAGCACAGAATGACCTGACAGAAGCAGCATGGAGGAGCCAGAGAGAGAGAGAGAGAGTTGCAGCACAGATGCCAGACAGAGGCACTGCAGAGGAGCCAGATGGAGGTGTGGTAGAGAGGCCAGATGGAGGCACTGCAGAGTGGCAAGAGGAAAGTGTTGCAGAGTACCCAGATGCAATCACTGTTGAATGGCCAAAGACTGGTGCTGCAGATGGAGATGGTGCAGAAGAGTCAGACGACACCTTGGGAAAAGTGACAAAAGTGTTGAAGCCACCACAGGAACACCCACATGGAGCAAGAGAGTCTGACCTGAACCCAGAGCAGTGAATGGACTCCATGAAGGACTGGAGATGGACACTGGGCAAAGGGCACAATGTGTGGCTGTGGTAATGGTGGTGTCTGGGGTAACCCCAATGAGTGGGGGAGAGCATCACCTATAGCTCCCTGTAGTCTAGCTGGCAATAGGCCAGAAGGATCCTGTTGAGGAGTGGAGTCGCTTCTCCGGATGGAATCCAGGGTGAGTGGAGATGCTCGGCCCAGTGGGTTCCAGCTGAGGGGAAAGGTAAGTAAAGGAGAGGCCCTACACCCCCCTTTAACCTGTATGGGATCAGGCTTCTAACCTGGTTCACCTTAAAGCCCATAAAGGGAGAGAACTCTGTGGATGGGATCCTGTGGGTAGGACAAGATTCAAATCCCAGCTGGGTACAGGAGGCCTTGCATCTTCAGGAGGAGCCAGCTCCTGAATCTTCTTTACTAGAAGCTGATGATGGTTTGAGTACACTGCTGGAAGGTAAGCAGCCTGCTCTTGTATAAGCTGAGAAGTGTAATTAAAGCTAGAATCTAAAAACAAAGCATGCAGCCTTCTTGTCTGCATTCTGTCTCCAGCCTGAAAGTTATTTAGCTATCCCACAGTATCCCTTCTCGCCCCATTGCCGTATCTACTTTAAGTTTGGTTAGCTCTTCACAATCTCACTTTTCTGAAAATGTATTAGCTCACTTCCAGTCTTATTTGTGAGTTTGTTTTTGTTTTTTTTTTTGTGGTCCTGCTCTTGGGCCTTTCATAGCAGGCACAGAACAGAAATAATTTTACTTCTTCATCATTTTCTACATGTTCTTCTGCTTTACCTCTGAGTCTCACAGTGCCCCTTCTTTTAAAATACTTGTTGCCCCATTTTACAATATTTGCTCTTTTTTCTTTGAATTCAGTTTTAGCATTTCTGACTATTTTTCCATCCTAGCTTTTCCAGATGTTGATGCCCGTCTTCCTCTTTCTGTGATCTCTTGCAGCTTATGAATGCTAACTTTCCCTCCCTTACCTTTTCAGTCACTTGTTTATAAACCCATAGAAGCCTCCTTTTCCTCTTTGTTTACTTTTCTAACCGAAAGGTTTAATCGCCCTTATAATATCTCTTTTAAAATACGCCTGTTTCTTGAATGTTTTTTTTTTTTATTACTGTATCTATACCTTCCCTAAAGACAAATGAACTATTGTTATGCTTCATTTTATCAGGCTGTACATTTTTGAAAGATATGGTCATTAGAAAAGTTCTCAAAAAAAAAAAAAGTCTGGCAATGATTAGCTACAGAATAAAGGGTGTTTTCAGGCCCTGACAACAGGAGTTCAAACATAAAAACTGATTTTTTTTTTTTGTAATTCTTTGCTTGCCAGCCAAGACTAGATTAATGGCTAAATTCACCTAATTTCGTGACTTTGAAAAACCGGCCAACGGAAAATGATTTGTCTCCTTCTGCAATTAAAAAAAAAGGTCACATCCTGTGTTTAAAAATTGCAGCTGAAAAGGACCTGCATATTTCCAAGAAACCAAATAAACTCTTTATTTATGTGGGCCCATTTTTCGAATAAAAAAAAAAGTTCCTTCCTTTGTGCCACCAACATCTTCGATGGGGAAGAGAAAGCCCACCGAACACGTTCCCTACCCTGATATCCGCTTTATTTCTCAAGATCTCTCTATATTCTCGTGCATACGATGTGCTGTTTCATTGCTATTACTACATTTAAAATTGTATATAGTGCTACAAGGTGTGTGCGGTGCAGTGTGTGCGTGTGATCGGGTGCTGTGTTTCAGCTGATGACACCTTGAAAGAAAAAAAAAAAACACTTTTCCGACCCGTAAAAAAGAGTGGGTGCAAAAGCGAAGGAAGGAAGTTGTATAAGAATGGAAAAGCAAGCTTGAAAGAGCTAAACAGCGAGTAAGGATGCAGCTTCAGTCAACTTTTTTCCATTTTCGTGATGAGGCAGTGCCATTTGAAAAATGTAATTCCAAAAGCTTCGATCCAAATGTATCAGGCTGCTGCCGAAAAAACAAATCCGCCTCTGAGAAGATATTAGAGCTTAGTTGTTCTATCACGATTATTTATAACCTTGCAGTTTCCCAGTAATTTTGAACATAATCAGATTTGTAACTGTATCCTTTGCACTCGGAGCTTCAGAGGCTTTTGGACCCCAATTACTGTACATTTGGAGTCCTCCTATGAAAAAGCGTAACTGGTCAACTATACAAACATGATTTATCTCTCAGTGAGTCCAGCTGTATATGTTGAGGGCTCCATTCTGCCAAACACAATGGCACGTGATAAAAAAATGTATATAGGGATAGTAGTCAAGATGGCAAATGAATTTAAAAATTGTCATTTCAAGTTGAAATATAAGTCTGAATGGGTGCAGCAGATTTCTGGAGTTTGCATGTGTTGTAAGTCCTGCCACTGTTCTCACCTCTGATGTATATTGTCTGCCTCATTTCATTTTCTCATGCTCTCATTATCTGTCCTCACATATTTATCTCTCCGATGAGATCATGCAACTTGCAGAGGGGGCAGACAAACTCACTAAGCATGCCTTGGTTGCTGATTTCAACCACGAGGTAGGGAATGAAGCCAAAAAACTGCCCATACCTGAAACATACTTCATGCATTTTTATTACTTTTTGCATGCAGCTCAGCAATATAAGCAAACTTTTCAGCTTCTCACATACTCATGTGCAGCATGTTTTTCACAGAGGAAGCCCTGAAGCATCTATATGTTTCACAAATGGTTGTGAATGAAAGCCTAAGTTAAAAATATTTAAATGAAAACCCCCAAATCTACAATTAAGGTTTAGTGCAGGACTAGAATATAATCTTTCACTGTTGCCCTTTCAAACATGTCCCCTTTGGATGTAGCTTTACTGCTCTTAACTACATCTCATGTCCTGCTATCCTCCCAGGAATAAACTATGAATTGAATACACACAAATTTAGCAGTATAATGACTCTAGACAAAGTCACTCCGTATCACTGTAATTTAGCCAACCTCATCTCTCATCTCTTGCTTTATTCTCTTTGAACTGTTTGTCATGTCATATAAAAATGAGATCACAGTACTACAAAGAGGAAACACATATCACACTTATACTTTCACAAACACCACCTTGTACACATTTAACTTCCTTCAAGGCCTAGATATGATGCCGGGGCCTGACAAAGAGGATGGTTCCTAATACCTGGGCACCTACCTAGGCTAGGGCCCAGGCCCAAGCTCAAAACTGGGACCTAGTCAGGAGGCTGGGTCCCTATTCCTGGGTCTTGGCCTAGGTCAGGGCCTGGCCCAGGCCCTATCTGTGGACCAGGTCCCAGTGATAGGGCCGGGCACAACTCAGAGGCTGGGTGCAATGCCTGGTCCTCGGCTGACACCAGGGCTCAAACAAGCTCAATGCTATGGAAGGAAGGCCTTTGCCTGTATTGTGATGGTTCCGGCCTCTCCGACAATCCTGCCCTGTACGTCTGGGAAACTGCAGAGCCTGAGCCCGGCGGGGGTCCCGAGCTTGGGCACCACTGTTACTGGCCCCCAATTATTACTCCCTGTGTCCCTCTCCAGGGAATCACGTGCCTTTGCCACAACCGCGCTCGTGGATACTGGAGCAAGTGGCAACTTCATTCTAGATGATATCGTTACTCTACTCTAGATTCATCTTCAGTCTCTGGAGGTACCCATCTGCATCGCATTTGTCCAGGGAGAACACCTCCCCGGATGTATCACTCAATGCACCGTGACCTTCCACCTCTCCGTGGGAAGCCTTCATGAAGAGGAGATCTCCTTGTACATCCTAAAGCATTCTACACATCCGGTAATCCTAGGACTTCCGTGACTCCAGGTCCATGATCCCCAGTTTGACTAGCAATCCCTGCAGTTGATCCAGTGGGGACCCCAGTGCCAGAACCATTGTCTGCGACAGGTGGCCCCAGCGGTCACTGCTCTGAACTCCACAACCCTTACCGGATTACCTGCTCCATATTCAGATTTCCAAGAAGTTTCTCCAAACAGAATGCTGATATCCTGCCTCCACTCCGTGAATTCAATTGCCCCATTGAGCTCCTGCCAGGTACCACTCCTCCCAAGGGCAGAATCTATCTAATCTCGCTCCTAGAGACTAAACATCTGAGTACATCAAGGAGAAAAGTAAAGGTTTCATAAGACCCTCTGATTCCCTGGCAGGAGTTTGATTCTTCTTTGTGAAGAAGGATGGCAGTTTACGTTCTTGCATCGACCGGCGTGGGCTGAACGACGTGACTCACAAGGATTGCTACCCTCTGCCATTAGCAAACTCTTTCATCGCCGACAAGGAGCTCAGAATTTTACAAAGCTAGATCTCCGAGGGGCATACAATCTGGTGCGGATACAGCCAGAGGATATCTGGAAGACCACTTTCAATAGTAGGGATGGCCACTATGAGTAAGTAGTAATGCCTTTTGGACTTTGTAACGCCCCTGCAGTCTTTCAGCATTTGATGAATGAGATTTTCCGGGACCTACTATATTCATTTGTCATGGTATACCTAGATGATATACTGATCTTTTCCAAAGACCTGAAGTCACACTGCTTATATATTCAAACCATCCTCCAATGCCTCAGAGACAATTGCCTCTACGTGAAATTAGAGAAGTGTATCTTCGAACAGACTCGTATCCCATTTCTGGGCTACATCATCTCCAATTGTGGTTTTACCATGGATCCTAAGAAACTCCAATGAATTTGAGATTGGCCCCAGCCCGTAGCCCTCCGCGCCTTACAAAGATTCTTAAGATTCACAAATTATTAGAGGAACTTCATCGCTAACTACTCCATGCTAGCTGCTCCACTCATGGCCACGACTAGGAAAGGTAGTAAACTTCAAGTTTGGAGTCCCAAGGCGCAATCAGTGTTCCACGCCATGAAAGAGGCCTTCTGCACCAGACCCTGTCTACGTCACCCAGATCCTAACTACCTCTTCGATGTCGAAGTTGATGCCTCCGCCATTGGGGCAGGGGCGGTCCTGAGCCACTACTCCTCCAAGGGGGTCTTAGTACCCTGCTCCTTCTACTCACACAAATTTTCCCCCACAGAGCAAAACTACACAATTGGGGACCGTGAACTCTTAGCTGTAAAGTTGGCTCTTCAAGAATGGTGTCCCTGGTTAGAAGGAGCACAACATAAATTTATGATCTTTACAGATCATAAGAACCTCGAACACAAAGGAAGCCCAGCTATTGAATCCCAGACAGGCCCGCTGGGTGCTGTTCTTTGAATGTTTTAATTTTGTAATCTGCTACCGTCCAGCAGCAAAAAACACTCAAGCGGATGCTCTCTCTCGCTCCCTCGAGCCAGAGGATACACCAGAGGATATACCTAGGCACATCATCGACCCAGCTTGCATCACCCTCGCTGTTACCAACATGGTGCCAGCTGGGAAGACGGTTGTTCCACGCCATCTCGTGGAGCGCGACCTCTGCAGGGCCCACAACTTGAAGTTGGCCAGCCATCTTGGCTGAGCTCGGACCCTTGAGATGTTAAGAAGACATTATTGGTGTCCCAGCATGGTTAAGGACTCCCACAGTTATGTAGACTCCTGCCCCATCTGCGCACAGCAGAAGCCTCCAACCAGCCACTCTTGGGAACTCCCCCAGCCTCTTCTGGCTCCCACCAAACCTTGGTCCAGCATCTCAACTGACTTCATTGATCTGCCCCCGTCAAAGGGCAACATGGTCATCTGGGTTATTATTGACCGTTTTTTGAAAATGGGCCTCTCCGTGCCTCTGCCGAGCCTCCCCTCGGCTCCTGAATTGGCAAAGCTCTTCTTAAAGAATGTATTCCGCTTACATGGGCTGCCCAAAGAAATTGTTTCTGATCATGGATCGCAATTTGCTGCCAAATACTGGAAATCCTTATGTACCAAATTTGACATCTCTCTGAACCTGATGTCGGCTTACC
Organism: Rhinatrema bivittatum; assembly: GCF_901001135.1. Taxonomy (NCBI): domain Eukaryota; kingdom Metazoa; phylum Chordata; class Amphibia; order Gymnophiona; family Rhinatrematidae; genus Rhinatrema; species Rhinatrema bivittatum. Next base: position 74,642,983 of record NC_042621.1, on the reverse strand, counting down.
ACCCTCAAGCGAACGGCCAAGCTGAAAGGACGAACCACTCACTGAAGACGTTTCTGAGGTCCTACATCAATGATCAACAGAATGATTGGGCCTACCTCTTGCCGTGGGCCGAGTTATTCCACAATACTCACGTCGCCTCTGCCACTGATGTTTCACCTTTCTCAGTGGTCTTTGGCCATAAGCCATGCCTGCCTCTTCCAGTGCCACTTTCTCACCCATGGCTCAGTCCACAGCACAGACAATACGTCGCTTATGGAATCAAGTCAAAGAAAGACTAAACCATGCAGCAGAGAGTGCCAAACGATTCACGGCCACTCATTGGCTCACTGCTCCCTTGTTCCGACCTAGCCAGAAGGTTTGGATGAGCATCAAACATATCAAACTACGGCTTCCATCCCAACAATTGGCCCCGAAATACATAGGCCCATTCCAGGTTCTCAGACGCATAGGTGAAGTAACCTATCAGCTCTAGCTTCCTCACAATATGGACATCCACAACACATTTCATGTGTCCCTCCCCACTCCCCACTCCCAAGTTTAAATAAACTAAATAAATTCTGCACTCAGCTTTACTTGTGACATGCGTGTTCCCTCCCGATGCAGCCCTAGGCGAAACACGGGACCATGTCGGGGGACGCTTATAAGATGTCTGTACTGTAAGTCAGTGGAGTTGCCGTACTAAACAATAAAAGAACTTGATTTTCAAATTTGTCATTGAATCAGATTGATTGGGACTCAATACAGAAGGTCTGCACTTTACATTGTGGATACTATTGGCTGAAGTGCAGCGAACGCTCTGTTGTGTTTTTGGTTAGATTTCAATTACCCCAATATTGACTGGGTAAATGTAACATCAGGACTTGCTAGAGACATAAAGTTCCTGGATGTAATAAATAACTGTTACATGGAGCAATTGGTTCAGGAACAAATGAGAGAGGGAGCTATTTTAGATTTAATTCTTAGTGGAATGCAGGATTTGGTGTTATGCTCGGGGGTGGACCCTAGCCCTGGGGCAGAGATGGAATGTCTCCTGAAAGGGAACAGGAGGCAACTGCCCCCAGGGGGTGGAGCACTGGAGGAGACAGTGAAGAGCTTCACTACTAGAAGCCCGAGGTCCCCCCAGGAGGACCTTCTGTATTGGGACTCAATACAGAAGGTCTGCACTTTACATTGTGGTAATTGAAATCTCCCATTATTATTGCACTGCCAAATTGGTTAGCTTCCCTGATTTCTCTTAGCATTTCATCATCTGTCTGACCAGGTGGATGGTAGTATACTCCTATCACTATACTCTTACCCAACACACATGGGATTCCTACCCATGTATGAAATTTAACCCATACCTACATAGTTTTCATTTTTGTGAGCAGATTGATTTTTCAGAGTGCATTGTACTGTGGGATCATTTAATAGCATTCTGTGTGTGTGGAACATTCATAAAATAAAGCTTCCTCTTGGGTGTCTTGGAATTTCCGTATAAGTGGTAGGAGGAGTAAGTGCATAGCTATAGTGAACCAATGCCCACAGTTTTTGCCATCATTACTTTTCTGTGTTGTTGCCAGGTGCCACGCTCATCACTGCTTTCTGGCCTTCTCCTCATGTACCATCTTTCTCTGGGTTCAGTTATTTGCTTTGTTGTTCTGCCACTGTTACTCCTAAGCCTATTCCCAACCCACTCATGGTCCCTTTCAGATCTTTGTCACTGCAGGTACCTTATTGCCCCTCTCATGGTGCCTTGGTTTATTTATGCCACTTGCTTGCAGCCTCTCAGCTGCTTGCTTTACCCCTTTACCATTGTGCTCTCTGCCTTATCTATAATTCTGTGCCTCTCGGCTTTTATCCACTATGCTTGCTGCTTTGTCCCTTTATCTTCGCATGATTTGTAATCTTCATGCTACTGTTGGTACTACTTTGCCCCTCTTTTGAAACCTTGATCTCCACTGTTGGAGCTGGTTTGCGCCTCTCGCAGTGCCTTGAGGTCTATGATTGTATTATTTTGCCTGGTCACAGTGCTTGAGCTAATTATGACACTCATGGTGCTTTTTTGCCCAACTCTTGCTATCTTGGAGTGTTCTTCCCTCTTCTGCTGATTTTTACCTGCAAGTTTCTCTAAACTTGAATAGAAAATTCCAAATTTTGAGCCAAAATTATATCCATTGTTGTTTGCATTCTCTTTAATGGAAAAAGAAAGAACTCTGTATGTGGATTTCCAGCAATGATTAAGAGTATGAAAGTGATGTCTGGTGAGTCAAAAGGTATAATATATCCCAGACCAAGAAGATTTTGTACATCGTCCAAGTTATAACTTCTGATTTAGGATCCTCAAGTGTTGTTACATGCAACAGGATATCAAAAGCTTGCTTAACTAAAGACCAGGAGATGCTATGACCTTCATCATATACTTCTTTAGCAGTATCCTAGGCTGAAAGAATCCAGTTGTAAATTGAAAGTCAATCTCTCTGAGATATTCCTTAGAGCTGATAAGGCAGTTTACTGATATATACAATATGTAGCCAAGAAATAGCAATGTAGTTTTCCCAAGAGCCGAGCCATATCACAAGATCTGCAGGTGTCCCCATGAGTGTGAGATTATAAATAGTAGAATGCATTAGGAAGGGGTTATCAGCATACAAAACTAGTCAATGTTGTTCATGTGCACAGTACAGTGAAATAATAGGATCAGTCTACATACAATTTTTAGCTATTACAGGACATCCCAAAAGTTCTATTATCATAAACCCAGATCATATACTTAATTACCATTAAAGACATATCTAATAATTATTTTGATAATGGTTTCATTGTAGCTGAATTAATTAGAAATGTTCCTTTTATTTTGTGAAGTAGCCACTTTTTTTGAGTATCTGTTGCTTAATAATAAATAAATGTTTTTTTCTATGATACTGGAAATCAAGAGAAAAGTAGCAGAGGTGCCACCACATGTCCTAGCTGCTCATTGTTTTCAATTCATTTTTAAAAAAATGAAAGCAGTCATTTTTATTCAGGAAAGTTACCAGCATGTTGTAAGATATTCTAATGAAATCTTGTTAATGCCAGTAATTTACATAACTTATCTTTGATACTTTTGAACTAATCTGCTAAGTGTTGTATTCCATTTCATTTCACAATTTTGTCATCTTCACAATGTATATCATAAGTTAATTTTAGATCGCTCTGCATGTGATATGCTGGATTACGAGATTGCTTTCCAATGTTTAGAGTTCAGCAAAATGCGCGCAAGGTTTCTTGCTGGAAATGTTTGTTTTGCATAGTAATATACTATACATTACAAAATTACCAAAACAGTACAGTTTCTTGAAAACTGATTCTGAAAAAAATTATGAAAACCGAAAGAATTCATTTGGTTAATCCCAGTAATGTTGCGCTCGCTGCTCGCAGGGCCCTGGGGGTTACGCATGTGGCTAGGGGCCCTTTCGAAAATGTGCTCGGCACACGCAGGGCTCAGCCACGCGCGTGGCCCCCTGGATTTTATGCATGTGGGCCATCAAAAATTCAGGCTTTAGTGCTCGTAAGCCTAAGGATGATGACACTGAAGAACTAACTTGTCAGATGTCTGTCAATAGCATTCTGCTTATTCAAGACCGGCACATATAGCATGGTGTTTTCTGGGATCGGCCCCCCAGTGGTTTTTCCAGGACCTATTGTCTCAGTCAATGACTTCATTTCAAGACTGGGCAATTTTTGATGGTTCAATGAGGCAACATTCATAGTAGACATGACATTGCTGCTATTTTGTAGTTAAGTCCCTTCTTGTAGGTGATTTTAAGTGTGATCTGCAGCCATCCCCGTCTAGTGTCTACTGCAAGCTCAAGCGGACCCTTTTAAGGTGTCCTGTAGTGTTATGAGCATGTCACCATTTTAATCTGCACACGTTCACTGAAACAGATGCCAGCATAATGAATTACTCTATGTTCTACCAACTCCCAGATTACACATGCCTTCATGCGACCAGGTGGGTTGTGAGGCCAGTACATCTCTCATTTACTCCTAAGGGTCATGCCAATTATGGTGGATGTGCACTTCTACTCTGGTACCTTGTGAGAGCATGGGATATCCAGGAGAAACAATGCAAGAAGCTTGGCAGATAGGTGTCCATATATTCAGGCTAACCAATATGCACTCCTAGTCCTTAAAGCTTCAATGATGCAAGTTTTGTAATCTTATGCTCAGGCATGTGGTAGTATTGCCACACAGATGTATGTGTTCATCATTTTTTCTTCACTGAGCTCTAATTTTCCATCACATCCTCTTCTCAGAACTTGCACTGCCAGCGGGGGCCATCTTTAGGCAGTTTTTCTTCATGGCATCAATAGTGCAGGTATTTTTAAATGCCTACAGCATGGTGTGCTATTCAGGTATGTGTTTGGTGGACCCCTCATAGTTTGCGTGATTCCACTTCGATTATTACCACTTACAACACATCCCGCGTGATAAACCCTGTGGGGTAGATTTTCTAAGGTGCAGCGCGCACACATGGACACGCCGATTTTATAGCATGCTCACACCGGCACATGCATGTTATAAAATCATTCGGCCATGCACACATGTGTGTCAGATTTTGTAATCCGTGTGCACATGTGCGGGAAGATTTAGGCAATTCCTGTGCAGTGATGTATCCCGGCCTTCCCCAGTTCCCTCCCAGTCCGCTCCAGTTAAGGAGTGGACTGGGAGGGAAATTCTCTACCCCCCTACTTAACCTCCCTTCCCCTTCCCCTCTCCTCCCCACCCCCTAAACCTACCCTACATAACCTTTTTTTAAATTTTTCAAGTTGATACTCCTCTGGAGCAGTAATAAGTTGCGCACGCTGGCAGATCGCCAGTACGCACTTTCCCGCTGGCAGCTGTATCAGCACCTCCAGTCCTACCCCACCCCCACCCCGAGGCACCCCTTTATCTGGGCCCGGCACTTTGGCATGTAACGGGGGTTATGCACGTGACTGGGTCCCTATGAAGATGTGCATGGCGCACGCAAGGCCCGGCCATGCGTGTAATCCCCCTTTTTTATGTGCGCAGGGGAATAAAAATTTGGCCATGAGGTTTTCAGGTTGGGGGCCTTGTTGGCACTCCTCTCTCTTCGTGTAAAGGAGTAACATATATAAACAACAAGGGAAATGGTGACAGAGAGAGGGCGATGTTGATTATTTGAGGTGGCATCCATAAGTGTAACAAATATGTACTGTTTGCAAGTCAGTGCGTCAGATATGTCAAGGATAACCCCAGCAGGAGGGACCTCGTTTTTCCTCCCCCTCTGAGCAACTGGCAAAAAACAATTAGAGGGGGTAGAAGTGATACTCAATGGAGCCTCCATGTTGGTGCCAGTTATAATTGGCATTTTCAGTGTTAAGTATCATTGGGTATATCACGTTAGGTCACAGAATGTATCAGCTATACCAGCATCAGGTTCCAAGACATGGCGGCAGCCAGGATGGTGGGGAGCCTGTCGCAAGTGAGGTTTCACTGCCATGTGCTGTGGCGGGCTTGACCATGTCCAAAGGTTCATAGCAATTATTGATTTAGAAGCTGCTCTAACAAGGAGTACAAAGTAACCAGTATTTCTGTGTCTATGTGGGTGGGAAGAGCTGAGATGAGTTGCCTGTCGGTCTTTGGTTTTGACCGCCAGGACTGGCCTGCTCACCACCCAAAGAATTATGTTGCATATTCTTAAGTGGATCCTGCTCTTTTACCAACCCGGATATCATCGCAATGCAGATTTTTACCCGATAAATAACGATCTAATTGCAAGACAATGCAAGGGGGAAGGCTTTGATGGCCTTGCTTCCCCAGACTGTGAAATGCATAGAGGGGATGGCTTCTATGGCCACCCTGCAGCGGTATGATGCTTGATGCAATGCTTGTCATGATGCTTGTTGAGTCCTTATGAATTGAAATTCAGCAGATGTGGGCATGGTCACCCTGTAGGTGTTTTGGGAACTTAGCTTGTCTATTTGTTTATAGCCAATGATCACATTGTTGTATGTAACTGACCTACTGCTGCAGCCATGTACATCCAATACATAACTTCTTTCTCGAGCAAAAGTCTGATGGTGATTTTTCTGTAGCAGGGTCTGTGCAAAAGGGGCCTAGGTGGTGGGGAAATGGGGTGAGAAGTGGGACTTGGTGAAGGGAGGAGGTGAGTTGCTCCTGCCACAATCTAGCTTAATGGTTTGCATCAAATGGTTTGCATCAAATATCATTATTACCTGATATTTGATGCAAACCATAGAATGAACTGAGCATCAGATTCCACTCTAGCCAATAGGCAAGGAAATAAATAGTGGTCCCCATAAGAAAAATGTATTTAAACTAAGCAAAAGCTAAAATGTGATCTGTCGAATAAATTGAAAGCCATGGTTGCAATCTGACAGTTATCCTTTGGATGGGATTTTTTAGTTCATTGGAACCTGGGTAAAAAGAAAAAAAAAAGACAGAGCCTCTAATAAAATAGGATCATGGTTTCTCAGCTCATCTCTAATTGAGATTTTGTAGGTCAGGAGGCCCCCCCAAGCTGGCCAAAAGTTCTTTTTGAGCCGAACGAGCCGTCCGGCGCGAACGAGCCGGGAATCACGTGACGCCGCGTCACTCGACGTGCCACCGACGTCACATGCTTCTCGCCAAGGATTGCAGAAATGACGTCCTCACTCCTCGCTCCATCACCAGGGAGTTGTGGTAAGTCTGGGGGGGGGATTAAGGAGGGTGAGGGGGTTTAAATTTTTTTTTTGCACATATGTACATATACCCAACTCATTGGATTTTTTTTATGTCCATATTGGCCGCAAGTGGGACCCCCTTTCGGACATAAAAAATATGAACATAAAATTTTGCTCTGCACATCCCTAATACCTATTGCATAGACAATGTGAAGATAGTAGAGTTTTAATCACAAATTGTAAACTTAGGTCTTTTTGCACATTTATGGTTGCATGATATTTCATATGTCCTGTTTATATAACATTTTAAAAATTAAATCAGCAAAAGCATTACAGAAATAAAATTTACTATGAAACAAAAGGAGAAAATGTATTGGGCCAGATCTTAAAAGATACGCGCGGGCGTAGATTTGTTCGCACAACCCGGCACAAAATCTACGCCCGATTTAATAACATGCGTGTGCTGCCATGGGCATTTTATAAAATCTGAGCTTGGCGCACACAAGGGGGTGCACACATGTGTACCCTGCACGCGCCAAGCCCAAGGGGAGCCCCGATGGCTTTCCCCGTTTCCTCCAAGGCCGCTCCAAAATCGGAGCGGCCTTGGAGGGAACTTTTTCTCCACCCCCCCCCCCCCCCCACCTTCCTTGCCCTATCTAACCCAACCCCTATTCCTAACTAAATCCCCCCCCCCTACATTTGCTCCAAAAGTTACGCCTGCCGGCTGGTTGCCAGCACACCATGCCCCAGCACAGGCCACTGTGCCGAAGCACTCAGGCCACCACCACGCCCCCGGCCACGCCCCCGGACTGCCCCTGAATCACCATCACGCCCCCGGCCATGCCCCTGGATCCCCCATTTTGGGAAGCCCAGGGACATATGCGCATCCCAGGGCTTGCACACGCCACTGAGCCTATGCAAGATAGGCTCAGCGCGCGCAGGGGCAGCTTGGAGTAGCTTTTTGGGGGTTACGTGCGTATGTTACGCGCGTAACCCTTTGAAAATCTGCCCAATTATGTATAAATATATACATAGTTTAGTCCTTATTCAGTGGCTACTTGGCTCTTTTTGACTTGTCTCTTGTTTTCATTAAATGAAACATCTCTTGTCACTGTCCAGCAATAGTCTGCAAGCATTGATGGGCTCCATTTGCCCTGATATAATTTTTCCATTGCTGCAATATCTTGGTGAAATTGCTCACCACGTTCATCGCTCACTGCTCTGGTGGGAAAAAAATCTAGATGAGAATACAAAAAAAATGTATCTTTACTGACATTGCATCCAAGGCTTTTGCATGCCTTGAAGAGGTTTTCTACAAACTCCTTGTAGTTGTCTGCCTTGTTGTGTCTGAGAAAATTTGTTACCACTAACTGGATGGCTTTCCACGCCATCTTTTCCTTGTCACGCAATGCATGGTTAACATCATCATCTCGAAGACGTTCACAAATCTGAGGACCACCAAACACCCCCTTCCTTTAACTTAGTTACATTTAACCTTGGAAATTTACAACTGAGATACTTGAAGGCTACTTTAGTTTTGTCCATGTGCCCAAAAGCAAGTACTGTCCATACCCAGTCATAGATTTATTCATAGATTCAGTCAAACATGCATATTAGTAATTTCTAGTTTAATTTGTGATCTTTTCCCTTCTTAACTCAGCTATCCTCCGCAACTCTGAAGTCAAAGGTACCAAGTGTTGTGATCCCGGGTCGGCCCCGGGATCGGCACCCACCCGGTCGCAGCTCCGATGCCAGGCCGCGTTCCCCGGGCCTCCGGGGACCTCCACCACCGCAGCCCCGACGTCGGCCTACCTCTCCCGGGCCTGCAGGTCCCTCTGCCGTCGCGTTTCCGCCCCGCCGGAGCAGCCGGCGTCCCTCGGCGGCTGGCCCCGCCCCCTAGGTGCGCGCGCTCGGGAGCCTTGAATTTAAAGGGGCCAGCGCGGGAAACTACAGGACTGCCTCCTGATGACGTCAGACGCTCTAGCCCTACTTAAGTCCTGCAGCTAGGCTCCTTCCCTGCCTTGCAACGAGGTTCTCTCAGTTCACTGAGCATCCAGTTGCTGCGTTCCTGTATCGTCTTGGTCTCTTCTGGCTTCTGACCCCCGGACTGGCTTACGGTGATCCTCTGGCTTCTGACCCCGGACTGGCTTACAGTGATCCTCTGGCTTCTGACCCCGGACTGGCTTACGGTGACTCTCTGGCTTCCGACCTCGGACTGGCTTACGGTGATCCTTTGGTTCCTGACTCTGGACTGGCGAACGACGACCCTCCGGCACTCGATCTTGGACTCCGTCTGACTCGGCCCCCGCGGGTCCTCCTAAGTCCCAGCGGCCGGGTCCCTACGGGCTCCTCCTGGGGGGACTCCGGCTTCCAGGGTGAATCTCCTAAGTCCCAGCGGCCGAACTCCTACGAGCTCCTCTCGGGGGAGGATCGGCTTCCAGGGCGAAGATCCTCTCACCTCTGCGCCAGTTCCACAGTCTCCCTCTTCCTCGCCAAAGCCCTTGGTCGCATAGGGCCTCCTTGGTTCTTCCTTTGGCCATCCACAACTCCGTCCTTGCCGCCTCCCGGTCGGGACCTCTGCTGCCACCTCGCTCAGCGGTTCATCCTTTGGTTCCGATCGGCCCAAGGGTCCACGAAGCTAACACCAAGCCAGTAGCATATCTTGAAAATTAAAGGCAGTGAACAATTTTAAGCATCATTTTCATTCTCAATGACCCAGATTTAGTAAAGTTTGACTATATTCATTTCAGAAGCATGTTGGCTGTAGATCAGTGCAATTAGAAAGATGAGAGGTGTCTATGCTGTTAATCAAGATGCCTTTAGAAAGGAAAATTTGCTTAAAAAACTATACATTTTATTTTCTAAATAACATTATGTTCCATTTTCATACTGCTGGCTGGAAAAGGAATTACTTTATGTCAGAAGATAGGGATGTGCTGACTGAATCTTTGGCAAAACTATTCCAAATACTGCTTCTGCTTGTTTTTATTTGCAGATCCTTTTTTAATCTTGTGATATGTACATTTTGTGTTATTAATTAACAGAAACATACAAATGTGGGAGGCTTTATTAATGCTGTCTTGCTTTATTATCTGCAAAGACAATTTTTAGAAACACTGTTTACATATATTTGCACATTTTAGAATTAATTTAACATTAGCATAAGGTGCTTGTTTTCTTATTTCATCAAGTAAGAACTATTCTATAAGCATATTACTGAACAAATGTGTTTAATGATGACATACTATCTAAACCAGACTTTTTACAATATAGTACCTATATTTCCAAATTATGATGGTAACTTTTTATATATATATATTTTTATTGATTTTTATGAAACTTTGTATAGATGGAGCAGATTTTCAAAGGGGTACGTGCGTAAGACATGAGCGTATCCCCCAAAAACCTGCCCCAACCTCCCCCTGCGCTCACCGAGCCTATGTTGAATAGGCTCGGTGGTGCGTTCAAGCCCCGGGGCACGCGTCCCGGGGCTTTGCTATGGGGGCATGTCGGGGGCGTGTCACGGTGACGCGTCATTCGGGGGTGGGGCTGCGGGTGTGGTTCCGGCCCAGGGGCATTTCGGGGCGTGGCCGAGGCCTCCGACACCGCTCCCGGGCGGGAGTAACTTTTCTAACAAACGTAAGGAGGGGTTTAGTTAGGTCTGAGGAGGTGGGTTAGGGAGGGGAAGGTGCAGGGGGATGGAAGGAAAGTTCCCTCCAAGGCCGCTCCAATTTTGGGCAGCCTTGCACGTGCCGACCCCGGATTTTAAAGGATACGCGCAGCTACGAGCGTATCTATTAAAATCTGGCATACTTTTGTTTGCGCCTGGGGTGTACTTTTATAAAATCTACCCCATAGTTTTTGACTTTTGCAATAAGCAAACATTCTAATACATACTACATAATATCAGAAAGAGTAAAGCTGAGATAAAGTCAAGTGGATGTGCACGCAAATTCCACATCTACCACCTGACGATAACCTTTAAACAGTCACGCGGGCATACATATATACGTATACGTTGGCTCGCGCGAATGGACGCAGCCATTTTATAGCATACGCACGTATATGCACATATGATATACAACTGGCTGCACGTGCATGCATGTGTGCGCAGTTTTGAATGGACATGCACTCGTGTGCACAAATGCCGGTACTACTGGGTAAGTGGGGGGATTTTATTCCACATGCGAGCCAACGCAACTACCAGTTTCCCCAGTCCATAGCCAGTTTGCCAGGTAAAGGCTTCTGACTTCCTAACCCCCCTAATTAATTTTCCTGCCTTTAACCTTATTAGCCCTGACCCTTCAAACCCTGATGATTTTTGTTATTTTAAAATGTACATGACTCCGTAAGAGAAATAAGGTTTGTGCGGTCCGGGACCCTGGTGCATGCTTGTGCATGTAAATATGCGCACATTTGAAGTCACCTTCCTGGAATGCCCATGTCCCACTCCATTGTTTTGATTTGTGCGCGTACCAGGAGATATGCGCATACTTGGCTGCTTCTTAAAAACTGTGGGCTACGCACCGGCCTGAGACACGCACATATCTCTCAGCTTTGGATTTTAAAATTCACCTTTAAGTGGGGAAATGACAATGCTATTGATAATTTTCTAAGTTCATTCCCAGTTTGCCCAGTTAAGAGACAGTACTGCCAAACTCCCCTAGTTTAATAGCCTCCCTTCCCCCTGTTAGCCTTAAAACACCACTGATCTGTCTAGTTTTTTTTTTTGTTTTATTACTCATGCATCATTAATAGCAGAAGAAAAGTTAGGCGGCGTGGGACCCCCGGTGCGTGCCAGTGCATGTAAGCATGTACGTGCAAATTTCATGGTAAAACCCCCGAACACCCAAGCCCCGCCCAGACTTTGCCATCAGCCTGCCTCACTCCTTTTTTGAAACTTTTTATTTGTGTGCACAGTGGAATGTATGTGCACATCCCGGTGGCTTATAAAATCTGCTCGGCGCGCAGCATCCCAACATATTTGCTCATGTGCTAATTTTGGTATGCATCGGGCTTTTAAAATTCACTTTTATTGTTTTAAGCTAGTCACTTTTATTGTAGCATTCTTCCTTAGATATAAACTGTATAGACTGTATAAACTACAGTAAAGTCATATATAGGTCTGATTTCTTCCCATGGGGAGGGCAATTTTCAAAAACCATTTACCTGCGAACTGCCAAAAAATTGGCCATCATTTACCTGGCATGCACAGGGTTGCAAAATGCATGCATATTAGAAGAAGGCTTTTCTTGGGGGGGGGGGGGACAGAGTGTAGTTGGGAGAGGAAACTAATGCACATAGATTGCATATTCATATCTACATGCTTTGGGGTAGATTTTAAAAGAAGCGCGCGCGGCCTACATTTCTGTGCGCTACCCAGCATGCAAATGTACGCCCGATTTTATAACATGCGCGCGCAGGTGCATGCATGTTATAAAATCTGGGGTAGGCGCGTGCAAGGGGGTGCACAATTGTGCACCTTGCGCGTGCCGAGCCGCGCTGCCTTCCTCCGTTACCTACCCCCACACAACCTTCCCTTACTTTAACTCTCCCACCCCCCCAGCCCTAAGCTAAACCCCCCTAAAAAAATGAACTTACAAGTTACGCCTGCCTTGGGCACAGCAGCAAATGGCCGCTTTGCCTGGAGGCTCCAGCCCCACCCTCACCCCACTCCTGGACCGCCTATGCCCCGCCCACACCCCGCCCCTTTTTGCAAGCCCGGGGCTTACATGCGTCCCGGGGCTTTATGCGCGCCACCGGACCTTTTGAAAATAGGTCCGGCGCGCGTAACCCCACTACTTGCGTAAATCCAGCTGGATTTACGCACGTAGGGCTTTTAAAATCTGCCACTTTATTTGCTATGCAAAACGTATCTGCAAAAAAAAGCAGTTATAAATATCTCTGGATAGCTGACCCTGCATACTTTCACTTTGAAAATGTGTGCAAGTACCAGGGTTAAAAGCAGTTTAAAGCAGGATACAATTCAAAACCCTCTGCTTTGTCTACAAATGTGTCAGTAAACAAGCCAGTGAGTATTTCTCCCAACATCCTTTCCCCTACACTCTCACTAGAGAACTACAATCTTCCCAAGTGGCTCTTATCTCCTTTTCTTCTCTAGCTTCAGCTGTACCCTGTATGGGACTTCATGCCTCCAGTTGTTATGGTCCAAAAATCTGGAACAAGGTACTGTTACCCCATGCCTTATGCCGTGCTACCTCACTTTCAGGAAAAGAGCTAAGGCATGGCTCTTTGGCCTCACCTTCCTTTAGAGGCCTTGGCAGAGTCACTCAATCTTTCTGACCTATCTACTTAGACCATCAACTAAGGACTATAACGGCCAAAGTTTACATCGGTCATGCGTGTAAAAATTACCACGTATGCGTTTGGCCGGGCCCTGTGTGCGCTGCGTGCATTTTCAATAGGGCTCGGCCACGAGTGTAAGTGGCGATATGTGCACAAGTGCCGGGCCCTGAGAAAGGGGCAGGGAGGGGTGGAGCGGGGTGGGACAGAGGCCTGACAGGGCAGCGTTTATTAGCTGTTGTCCTGGGGAAGCGCGCCGGCATCTGGCCGGCGCACGTAGTTTACTTCTGCTCCCAAGGAGCAATAAATAATAAAATAAAAAAATTGAGGCAAGGTAGGCTAGGTTGAGAGGGTGGGGAGGATAGGGGACCGGGAAGGAAGGTTAGGCAGGCAGTTAGGAAATTAAGGAGTGGACTGGGAGGGAACTGGGGAAGACCTGATTGCATCGCTGTGTGGACTTTGCAAAAATTCACCCCCCCACACATGTGCACGTGGATTATAAAATCTGGCGTGCATGTGCGCACAGGCAACAGATTTTATAACATGCGTGCACAGGCGAGTGCATGTTATAAAATCAGCGCATCCATGTGCACACGCCAGAAATCACGCGCACATGTTTTAAAATCTTCCCCTAAGTTATAGACCCTGGTCTCTCAATGCTATCCACTGTAAATTTTATTCAACTGTGATTAGAAATTAACTTTGATGAATTTAATATAACTGTTTGAGAGATACATGCAATCTCCCAAAACAAAGCCCAGAGTGAGAAAAAGCTGACTTCATCTCCCTCACTACAGAGTCTGTACATCTATTGTCTGCCTCTCCCTTTCCCACACTTGTTTTATAGTCACATGATGTAGGCTCAATAGTAAAACTGGCCAATTTTCTGAATGCATTCTTGCCAGACTTAGGTTAAGCAATCTTGTTACATTGATACATCTGGGCCAAGGAAATGAGACATAGTGGCAGCAAGACCATTAAGGTAGTATATCTGAGGCATGCAAGGTAGGCATAGTAGTAGGAAGAACCCCAAGGTGATATATTTGGGGCATGGCAGGTAAACAGAATGGCAGCAAGACCTGCAAGGTGCTTTCAATCTTCTTGTCACTCACATGGACATTCTAGAAGCCCAGCAAAGGAAGATCGATCTTCAAAAAAAATCAATTTTTCTACCATGTCTGGTGCTAGCCTGGAATAATGAGTGCTCATGATATCCCTTGCCATTGAGAAGACATATTCAGTGGATACACTGGTTGGTAGGCAGGAAAGATAAAGCTGAGCTACCTTGGTTAGCTCTGTCCAGACTGTGGACATGTATGCCCAAAATTCCAAAACATCTGTTTCCATGTCCTTGATGGGCTATGTGAGATATCATGTCACAGAAATTTCTGCTGCATTGCCTTCTCATTTGCTGGGGTGGACCTAGGGTCTCACTTGCCATTTACTTTGGCTATGATCTGTGTCAGGAGTAAAGATGTGCATAGTTTTTTGTGTTCGTGTCATTCTTCATTTTTCGGCCGCCATGTAAAATGTCGGGTTTTTTTCGGTTCGGGTCTTTTTTTTCGCAAAAAATCGATTTTTAGTTAGTGCGCGCTAACTCCCAAAAACCATTAGATTATGTTACTTTTTGTTAGTTTTTGTTAGTGCGTGCTAACGGGAGTTAGCACGCACTAACTGGGAGTTAACGCGCACTGACTCCCGTTAGTGCGCACTAATCGGAAAAACGAATTTTTGTGAAAAAACGGAAAATCCCAATCTTTTTTGGGCTCCCTGAAACATGCCAAATTGGACAATTTTGTTGAAATTTTCCAGTTCAGCAAAAACAAATGTACATCTCTAGTCAGGAGAGATAATTCTGTGCAGACAATGTGTCTTTGGAGTATTGAGGTGAGGTAGAACAGGTAGCTGACAGGGTGTTGCTCCTGGTTACATACTCTCTGGAGCGACCACTCATTAATGTGCTACATACCCACTGTACCTCTGCCTCTAGAAACCCTATTCACAAACTCTAGCTGCCAATATCTCCTTCATGTATGTGAAATGCTGGGACGGCAGGACAAAACTCTCTTTCACCCATGGATTACAAAGTATGGAAAGCATGTATGTCTTGTTTTCTATCAGAGGTTTCAGTCTCACTTGCACCTGCTACTGCAAGGAGTCCACAAGTTGCAACGCCTCTCTTTCCATTCCCTCTTGCTCAAGGACACTCTCTAATGTTTCATAAAAAATAGTCCCTTTTCTGTTTAGAGCCAGGACTACCTTTTTTTTGCTGCTAATACTACTATGATAGTCTGACTTGGCAACAAATCTTTCCCCCCTGCTTTATCTGTTCTGCCCTTTTCTCTCAGTGGCATTATAGAATTTGAAGTGCCTACTGGAAGTTTTGATATCACAAAATAATTGTATTTATTGTTACTGTACCACCACTCACAGTACCACGCTAGTATGTACAAAAATTCCTGTTACACATACGCATAGCCTTACACTGTAGGTGTGTATGTACAGCTTCAAAAGAGAGCACCGATAACAGTTGCATGAACCCTAGAAGGCCGCCGCTATGGACCTGGGGGTCCGTAGCGGCGGTCCGTAGCTTAAATTACCTCCGTAGCCTTAAATTATCTCCGTAGCGGCGGTCCGTAGCTAAATCGGGGGAAGGGGGAGAGCAGGAAAACCGGCACACTAAATCGTGTAGTCTTCAGCCGGCGCCATTTTGCAAAATGGCCGCCGCAAAATGGCGGCGGCCATAGACCAAAATGATTCGACGCAGGAGGTCGTTCCGGACCCCCGCTGGACTTTTGGCAAGTCTTGTGGGGGTCAGGAGGCCCCCCCAGGCTGGCCAAAAGTTCCTGGGGGTCCAGCGGGGGTCCGGGAGCGATCTCCTGCCGCAAATCGTTTTCCATACGGAAAATGGCGCCGGCAGGAGATCGACTGCAGGAGGTCGTTCAGCGAGGGTTCCGGACCCCCGCTGAACGACCTCCTGCAGTCGATCTCTTGCCGGCGCCATTGTCCGTACGGAAAACGATTTGCGGCAGGAGATCGCTCCCGGACCCCCACTGGACCCCCAGGAACTTTTGGCCAGCTTGGGGGGGCCTCCTGACCCCCACAAGACTTGCCAAAAGTCCAGCGGGGGTCCGGAACGACCTCCTGCGTCGAATCGTTTTGGTCTATGGCCGCCGCCATTTTGCGGCGGCCATTTTGCAAAATGGCGCCGGCTGAAGACTACACGATTTAGTGTGCTGGTTTTCCTGCTCTCCTCCTTCCCCCGATTTAGCTACGGACCGCCGCTACGGAGGTAATTTAAGGCTACGGAGGTAATTTAAGCTATGGACCCCCAGGTAATTTAAGGCATTTGGGGGGGGGGGGGGTCGGGGGGGTGGGGGATTTAATTTAAAGGGTCGGGGTGGGTTTTAGGGGGTTTTAGTGTGCCGGCTCACGATTTTAACGATTTTCACGATACTTTACACACCCAAACGGCAACAATACGATTCCCTCCCCCTCCCAGCCGAAATCGATCATTAAGACGATCGAGGACACGATTCACATTTCTAGTGACTAGTACTACAGAAATAATAAAGAAATAGCCGAGTAGTAGTAGGGAGCTGAAAGTTTCTCTCTCAATTGCAAAAAAAATCATCGTGGGGTCCCCACCCACAAAAATATTAAAAAGCCTTAGGGGCGGATTTTCAGAGCCCTGCTCGCGTAAATCCGCCCAAAACCGGGCGGATTTACGCGAGCAGGGCCCTGCGCGATGGTGAGCCTATTTTACATAGGCTCACCGGCGCGCGCAGAACCCCGGGACTCGCGTAAGTCCCGGGGTTTTCGGAGTGGGCGTGTCGGGAGGCGTGTCGGGGGGCGGGGCCGGAGCGCGCGGCGTTGCGGGGGCGTGTCGGCAGCGTTTTGGGGGGCGGGTACGGGGGCATGGCTACGGCCCGGGGCGGTCCGGGGGCGTGGCCGCGCCCTCCGTACCCGCCCCCAGGTCGCGGACCGGCGCGCAGGAGTCCCGCTCGCGCGCGGGGAGTTACGCCTCCCAGAGGGAGGCATAAATCCCCCGACAAAGGTAGGATGGGGGTTTAGACAGGGCCGGGCGGGTGGGTTAGGTAGGGGAAGTGAGGGGAAGGTGAGGGGAGGGCAAAGGAAAGTTCCCTTCTAGGCCGCTCCGATTTCGGAGCGGCCTAGGAGGGAACGGGGGTAGGCTGCGTGGCTCGGCGCGCGCAGGCTATACGAAATCGATAGCCTTGCGCGCGCCGATCCAGGATTTTAGCCGATACGCGCGACTACGCGCGTATCTACTAAAATCCAGCGTACTTTTGTTTGCGCCTGGAGCGCAAACAAAAGTAGGCTATTCGCGCTCGTCTGAAAATCTACCCCTTACAGTTAGCCATTGCCTGTCCAGGACAGAGCCTCGCTGCAAACTCAATTCCCTCAGCAGCCGCAGTGCTTGTGAGTTTCTGGCCTAACTGTTCCCATCACGCCAGCAGCGCAAAGATAACAAATTTTATGATTCATAAATAAACATCTTAAAAGTACATCAAACTTAATTTAAAAAAAACAAAACAAAACAAAATAGGAACAGTACTTCAGGACAGTTCTAGCCTTGGCAGCTGCATTAGAGAGTAGGGATGGCCAGGACAGAGCTGTGCTGGAAGCTGTCAGCCAGGCTAGGGAAGTGCCGGTGGTAGCCCCCATTACAGCTCACCCAATGCATTAGGTTCCACTTGTTTGGCAACTTCTTCAAGAACCTTGGATAGTTCCTCATAGCATGACTCCGCTGTGCTCCTCTGCCTACTTTTCCACCAAATGCATCCTTTGAGACATGACTCCGCTGAGCTCCTCTGCCTCCTTTTCCCCAAATACAACCTTTGATGCATGACTCCGCTGAGCTCCTCTGCCTCCTTTTCCTCAAATGCAACCTTTGAGGCATGACTCCACTGAGCTCCTCTGCCTCCTTTTCCCCAAATGCAACCTTTGAGGCATGATCCACTGAGCTCCTCTGCTTCTTTTTGCCCAAATGCAACCTTTGAGGCATGACTCCGCTGAGCACCTCTGCCTCCTTTTCCCCAAATGCAACCTTTGAGGCATGACTCCACTGAGCTCCTCTGCCTCCTTTTCCCCAAATACAACCTTTGATGCATGACTCCGCTGAGCTCCTCTGCCTCCTTTTCCTCAAATGCAACCTTTGAGGCATGACTCCACTGAGCTTCTCTGCCTCCTTTTCCCCAAATGCAACCTTTGAGGCATGACTCCACTGAGCTCCTCTGCTTCTTTTTGCCCAAATGCAACCTTTGAGGCATGACTCCACTGAGCTCCTCTGCTTCTTTTTGTCCAAATGCAACCTTTGAGGCATGACTCCGCTGAGCTCCTCTGCCTCCTTTTCCCCAAATACAACCTTTGATGCATGACTCCGCTGAGCTCCTCTGCCTCCTTTTCCTCAAATGCAACCTTTGAGGCATGACTCCACTGAGCTCCTCTGCCTCCTTTTCCCCAAATGCAACCTTTGAGGCATGACTCCACTGAGCTCCTCTGCTTCTTTTTGCCCAAATGCAACCTTTGAGGCATGACTCCGCTGAGCACCTCTGCCTCCTTTTCCCCAAATGCAACCTTTGAGGCATGACTCCACTGAGCTCCTCTGCCTCCTTTTCCCCAAATACAACCTTTGATGCATGACTCCGCTGAGCTCCTCTGCCTCCTTTTCCCCAAATGCAACCTTTGAGGCATGACTCCACTGAGCTCCTCTGCTTCTTTTTGCCCAAATGCAACCTTTGAGGCATGACTCCACTGAGCTTCTCTGCCTCCTTTTTGCCCAAATGCAACCTTTGAGGCATGACTCCACTGAGCTTCTCTGCCTCCTTTTCCCCAAATGCAACCTTTGAGGCATGACTCCACTGAGCTCCTCTGCTTCCTTTGAACAAATGCTATTTCAGAGGCATGACTCCGCTGAGCTCCTCTGCCTCCTTTTCCCCAAATGCAACCTTTGAGGCATGACTCCACTGAGCTCCTCTGCCTCCTTTTCCCCAAATGCAACCTTTGAGGCATGACTCCGCTGAACTCCTCTGCCTCCTTTTCCCCAAATGCAACCTTTGAGGCATGACTCCGCTGAGCTCCTCTGCCTCCTTTCCCCAAATGCCACTACTGAGGCCTAACTCCACTGTCTTGCCCTGCCTGCTTACACGACTTGGAGACAATTGACCTCTTCACCTGCTAAGCAACATTGAATTCTCACTTTGGATCACATTTTTATATGACTTATTTCGTTCTGATATATTTATAGTACGGCATCGTTTATTATATGTGTAGCATGAAACGGGGGGTGGGGGGAGGAATATGACTTCTGAATATATAATGCTGTTTAATTCATGTTTATTGATAATGTTGTTTATAAATGTTAATGATTGACAGCAATAAAAATTACTAATTAAAAAGAAACAAAAACAACTGAGGCAGGACTCCACTGAGATCCTCTGGCTCTTCTACAAAAACCACCACTTAAGAATAACTTATCCTTTATCAGCCTGGCTTACTCCAACCCTAACCACTGAGTAGGGATGTGCAGACAAAAATTTTGCGTTGATAAGTTGATAAGTTGAAGTTGAGGGTCGATTTCGTTCAATATGGACATATGGAGAATTCCATAAGTTGAGGGTCTGTCCATAAGTTCACCGGTTCCCTAAATAAAAATTTAAACCCCTCACCCTCCTTAATCCCCTCCCCCCCCCAAGACTTACCAAAACTCCCTGGTGGTCCAGCAGGGAGTCAGGAAGCCATCTCTGTATTCCTTTGCGAGGAGCACGTGACATCGGCCAGCTTGGGGGGGGTCAGGAGGCCCCCCCAAGCTGGCCAAAAGTTCCGGTTGGGTCCAACGGGGGTCCCGGAGCGGAGGCGCGGAGAAGCACGTGACGTCCGCGTCACTCCGACGTGACGCAGACGTCACGTGCTCCTCGCAAAGGAATACAGGGATGGCTTCCTGACTCCCCGCTGGACCACCAGGGAGTTTTGGTAAGTCTTGGGGGGGTCAGGAGGGTGGGGGGTTTAAGTGTTTATTTAGGTTCAACGTATTCAACATTGCTATGTTGAATAAGTTGAAAATCGCGATGCGTTGCGCATCATCACTTTTTTAAGTTTAAAAAAAAAATAAGTTGCGTTTTACATATGCGTTCAAAACGAATGCACACCCATACCACTGAGGCCTATCACTTAAAGCTACAGCATGACACATTCCAACCATTACCAATAAGGCCTGTCACTTACAGGAATTAAGGCATGCCACGTTCCAAACATTAGCAATGAGGCCTGTCACATCTACGTCATGCCATTTTCTAACCCTGACCATTAAGGCCTGTCACTTACAGCTACACATGCCATGTTCAAATCACTACCACTGAGGTCCTAGCCATAGATTGCACTACAAACTTACTCTTCAGGATTTTAAGACCATTCTTCATCTGTGGTATTCACCTTCTCACTATTTCTTGCTCTTGCCATGGCTATCCATTCTTTTGCGCACTTGTAGCACTGCTTCATGAACCATAACTGATTTCATGGCCCACAAGCAGTTTCCTTTGTACTGTGCATTTGGGACCTACCTACTACCTAGCTATGATATGTATGGCTAACTCCGTGACCCAAACATATCCTATTGGACCGGTGGATCATCCTGGTGCTAGAGATGTGAATCGTGTGATCGATCGTCTTAACGATCAATTTCGGCTGGGAGGGGGAGGGAATCGGATCGTCA
The DNA here is from genome assembly GCF_901001135.1 of Rhinatrema bivittatum. Classification (NCBI taxonomy): domain Eukaryota; kingdom Metazoa; phylum Chordata; class Amphibia; order Gymnophiona; family Rhinatrematidae; genus Rhinatrema; species Rhinatrema bivittatum. The sequence continues at coordinate 74,622,280 of NC_042621.1, read as the reverse complement.
CAGTTTGGGTTTTTTAAATATCGTGTAAATCGTGTAAATCGAAAACTGGCACACTAAAACATCCCTAAGACCCACCCCGACCCTTTAAAATAAATCCCCCACCCTCCCGAACCCCCCCAAAATGCCTTAAATTACCTGGGGTCCAGTGGGGGGGAGGGGAAGGGGGAGGGTGGGAAAACCGGCACACTAAAACAACCCTAAAACCCACCCCGACCCTTTAAAATAAATCCCCCACCCTCCCGAACCCCCCCAAAATGCCTTAAATTACCTGGGGTCCAGAGGAAGGGTCCCGGTGTGATCTTTTACTCTCGGACCTCCGTGCGTTGTAGAAATGGCGCCGGCGCTACCTTTGACCTGTCATATGACAGGTCAAAGGTAGCGCCGGCGCCATTTTGTTTTTTTGTCCCCCGACGTCAGGAGTGTAGGAGATCACTCCCGGACCCCCGCTGGACCCCCAGGGACTTTTGGCCAGCTTGGGGGGGCCTCCTGACCCCCACAAGACTTGCCAAAAGTCCAGCGGGGGTCCGGAACGACCTCCTGCAGTCGAATCGTGTTGTCGTACGGCCGGCACCATTTTGTCTACAACGCACGGAGGTCTACAACGCACGGAGGTCCGAGAGTAAAAGATCACACCGGGACCCTTCCTCTGGACCCCAGGTAATTTAAGGCATTTTGGGGGGTTCGGGAGGGTGGGGGATTTATTTTAAAGGGTCAGGGTGGGTTTTAGGGTTGTTTTAGTGTGCCGGTTTTCCCGCCCTCCCCCTTCCCCTCCCCCTTCCCCCGATTTACGATTTTTTGACGATAAATCCGGGGAATTATTATTGTATCGCGGCTCTAACGATTTTTGACGATTTAAAATATATCGGACGACATTTTAAATCGTCAAAAAACGATTCACATCCCTACCTGGTGCCATACTTTGACAGGAAGAATCACCTGCCCTTTCTACGGTTGCCTGCATGCTCCAACGGGATGACATACAAAGACAAAATAGTCACTAGCACTGCTTCAATCTCCACTCCTACCTTCCCCCAGTGAATAGAGAAAGCAAGCAGTGCCACTGCCTTTCTCTTTCTGTCACAGTGAGTAAGACCACTGCAGAAGGGAAGATCAGAAATATCCAACTTTGTAAAAGCTTTTTTTGATCTCAGAGAGCATCTCAAAAACAGAGCCTTCTCTACCAACTGCTAGTAAGGAAATACTTTCTTGCACATGCCCAGAACTTTCAGTGGGAGGATGTCAACATCACTTGATCCAGATGGCAACTGTATGCTAGTTAAAAAGATGCTTCACTGTGATTTGTCCTTCATCTGGTCTCCTTGTCAACTTGTCCTGCCTAGGATTCTGGGATGCTGTGAGATCACATAGGCAAGAGTTGGTTGCTATAGTTAACATTTGTTTGTTTGATCAACAGTGCACAGCTATAGGCTTGAATGTGCCATAGACTTGATTGGGAAACATAAATAAATGAATACAAATTTTTGTTCAAATTCATGGGATCCCCTCCATTTCTTTTGGGTATCCACAAATAACATTAGCATGGATTCTTTCACTGCATTTTACCAATTGTTTCACAAAATGCACATTTATAATAGGAAATTTCTCTTTGAATATTGTGAAGGTGCATGTATACAGTACAAAATGCCTGCATATTAGGGATGTGAATCGTTTTAGGACGATTAAAAATATCGTCCGATAATTTTAATATCGTCTTAAACCGTTATGGAACACAATACAATAGAGATTCTAACGATTTATCGTTATAAATCGTTAGAATCGTGAGCCGGCACACTAAAACCCCCTAAAACCCACCCCCGACCCTTTAAATTAAATCCCCCACCCTCCCGAACCCCCCCCCCCCCAATGACTTAAATAACCTGCGGGTCCAGCGGCGGTCCGGAACGGCGGCGGTCCGGAACGGGCTCCTGCTACTGAATCTTGTTGTCTTCAGCCGGCGCCATTTTCCAAAATGGCGCCGAAAAATGGCGGCGGCCATAGACGAACACGATTGGACGGCAGGAGGTCCTTCCGGACCCCCGCTGGACTTTTGGCAAGTCTTGTGGGGGTCAGGAGGCCCCCCCCAAGCTGGCCAAAAGTTCCTGGAGGTCCAGCGGGGGTCAGGGAGCGATTTCCCGCCGCGAATCGTTTTCGTACGGAAAATGGCACCGGCAGGAGATCGACTGCAGGAGGTCGTTCAGCGAGGGTTCCGGCGCCTCGCTGAACGACCTCCTGCAGTCGATCTCCTGCCGGCGCCATTTTCCGTACGAAAACGATTCGCGGCGGGAAATCGCTCCCTGACCCCCGCTGGACCTCCAGGAACTTTTGGCCAGCTTGGGGGGGGCCTCCTGACCCCCACAAGACTTGCCAAAAGTCCAGCGGGGGTCCGGAAGGACCTCCTGCCGTCCAATCGTGTTCGTCTATGGCCGCCGCCATTTTTCGGCGCCATTTTGGAAAATGGCGCCGGCTGAAGACAACAAGATTCAGTAGCAGGAGCCCGTTCCGGACCGCTGCCGTTCCGGACCGCCGCTGGACCCGCAGGTTATTTAAGTCATTTTGGGGGGGGTTCGGGAGGGTGGGGGATTTAATTTAAAGGGTCGGGGGTGGGTTTTAGGGGGTTTTAATGTGCCGGTTTTGCGATTTTACGTTTTTTTGATTTTTCACGATTTTTCACGATATTTTACCCCCCCAAACGGCAACAATACGATTCCCTCCCCCTCCCAGCCGAAATCGATCGTTAAGACGATCGAGGACACGATTCACATCCCTACTGCATATATTCCACCTGCTATATCTATCGGTGGAAAATAAAAAACTATGCACATTGTTTTTCTTGCCCAATCTAAACACACCTCTAGGAATGCCTTTTTAGACAAACCTAGGCCCGAATCTGCCTGGCTACCCCTCAACTACTCTTCCTAGGATCTCTAATACAACCCAGCTCCATTTCTCCTAATCCCCAATTTTTGTCTGCACACAATAGAAAAATCAATGAGGACTCCTGCCCCCAGCCCTGATCCCCCTTGCACACTGGTAGATAAAGATATGACACCCCTCCTGCCAGGACAAATATCCCCTTACACACCCAACAGATAAAACAATGATGGACCCCTCTATAACGCCCACTGTCAATAGAAAAACTTTACTGATCATCTACTTCTTCCCCATCCAGCTCTGATTTCCTCCCACACAAATAGAAAAATTAATTTTGCCCCCTCCTGGTAGCCCCAATCCCCCTCCTGCACCCAATCAATAATGGGCACCCCCAGTCCTGACTCCACCTTTCCTTCACTTCAGAAATGTTATCCTGAGCTGAGCCCAGGAGGAGGAAACTCTTATTTTCTACTGGTTTGGTGTTCAGAATTGCTCTGGCAATGAAACTACTGGTAACATTGCTAAATGCCAAGCAGATAGGTGACATGGGGGGGGGGGGGGGGCGGAGGAATGGGAGAGGCTAATATTTTAGTGACACTGAATTGTACTAAATTTAGCTATACTAAAATTTCAGCTGATAATCTATTCTCTTAAAGATACCCAGTTAAAATTAATGAGTGAGAGAGAGAGAGAGAAAAAAATCAATGTCACTCTCTATTTATACCACTTTTAAGAGGGGGCACATTTAACTCGATTGGGGGGTGGTTTTACATATACAGTAAGAGGTACGAACAGCAAAGTTGGCATCACTGAAGATGATGAAAGTACAAAGTTGGCATCACTGAAGATGATGAAAGTACAAATAAACTCCTCCCATATTTATTTTGTCTACTTCAGATGGAATAGGCAAGATAAATCTGAAAGGGGTTGGGGGACGGATCCAAGATGGCCCTAGCATTGAGGGAGACGCCACCAGACCAGAGTGCCGGTGAGCTGAGCCCCGCGGGGCACGACAGGGCAGCGGTAGCTACAGTGAGCCTGGAGTTTCAGCAAGGGCAGTCCGGTTTGGGAGGAGATGTATTGTTGGAAGGGTTTATTGGCAACCCTGGGGAATCCCTTACTGTGAGAATGCCTATTGTGAAAAGACCTACAGTATTCTCCCTTAGACAATTTGGGAAGCCATTGTGGAAATGAGAACTTCTATCTTGCAACAATTATTACCAGTTATTGCTAAATCTAAAGAGATGGAAGAAAAAATGGAGGTGCTGTCCAACACAACACTAGTATTGGAACAACGTCTATAAGAGATCAAGTAAACGGAATGTTCAGTCAGAAATGACTAAAGAAAGGAATAATTTGGCTTTGAAAATTGAAAACCTGGAAAATATAGTTAAGAACAGAAACTTGATTTATAAATTTTCCTCAAATACCTCTAACCCCTCCTAGGGAAATGTTTAGAAAGGTATCTTATGGAAATCCTTCAGGTCTCAGAAAATGTGATTCCACCAACATCCAAGATCTTTTACTTGTCAAAGTTTAGAAGAAGGGAGGAACAAGGTGAAGGAATAGTACCCTTAATACCAGTTCGTGAACCAACCATGACTATCTCTGCAGTTTCGGAGACATCCGATTCAGTGGTTCCTGCGACCCTTATATTGACTTTAGCACTTGAACTAGACAAGGAATGGCTAATGAGACTGTTTCAGGCACTGGACCGAGTCTGTTCTACAATGTAAAGTTAGAGTATTTCCTGATGTCTCACGAAAGACTCAAAAAAAAGGAGGAAATCTTTCTCCTGTTGAGGCCGCAGGTCTTGCAAATTGGGGGTGGTTTTTTTTCTTAAAAGTTCCCATGCAAGTGTATGATAACGTATATAAATAATACATATGTATTCTATGATCCACCCACAGTTAACCCTGTTTTTGATAGGGAAAACCCCTGTGACTCCAGTAACATCCAGCCCAAATACACTATGTTTCCCATAGATAAAATATGGTTGCTGTTTGTCTATTGAGATTTCTTGGTAAAAAAAAATAATAATAATTTGCTTTAGGTTGGGGTAAGGTCCGCTCCCTTATGTTATTTAATAAAATAATAACTGCTATTAACACCTGCTATACTAAAACTTTTATACCTTTTAGTACAATGTGTGTTAAATTTCCAAATAATGCCCAAGTTAAAATCATTGCATTGACCCATCAAAACAGTCTAGGAATGTTTTGGGCAACCCTTATTCTTAAAGGCACCAAGGTCTGGTATTAAGGATATTCACACTGAACATTCAGTAAATATATTTGCACCCATTAGCGGGTAAATGTTTAAAGCCCAGCACGCGCAAATACCGAGAGATACACGCGTGTCCAGGCCGTGGGTGCGTCGAGTGCATTTTCGAAACAGCCCAGCCACGCACATATCTCCCGGGTCACACGGAAGTGCCGGGATCTGTAAAAAGGGCGGGCCAGCCGCTATTAGTTCCTGACCCGGGGAAGCGCAAACCGGCAGCCGGCCGGCGCGCGGAACTTACTACAGCTCAGAAGAGCGAGAAAGTTTAAAAAAAAAAAAATGTTAGTTAGTGGGGTTAGGGAGGAGAAGGGAAAGGGAGGAAGGGTAGGTAGGGGGATAGGGAATGGCCTGATCATGTCGCTGTGCTTTTTTAATTAAATCACCCCCTTGTGCGCACGAGTCGCCTGCACATGTGTATGCTGATATAAAATCGGGTGCACACGTGCACGTGGGTATTGCATTTTGTAACATGCTCACAGCGACGTGTGCACGTTATAAAATCGGCCGGGTCCATGTGCTTGGGCCCAGACCCGCACGCAGGCATGTTTGAAAATCTACCCCCATGTGAGTACGTTTAATTGCATAATTTAATTATCCTGAATACCAGACCTGTTTGCAGTTTTTAGAAACTGAAGCTGTACAGCAATAAACTGTTCACTACCAAATACAAGATATAATTGTAAAAACTGTTTACTGTCTACGTTCCCACCTTTTCCTCCTTTATCAGTTTCACAAAACAATGTCCCTGTCATATTAGCACAAGCAAATCAGTGTTTTTGTCACTGAAGTGTAATTTCTATGTATACATTGGGAAAAGTGGTACCTAATCAGAAATATGTATTAGTCTCACCTCTGTAAATATAATATTACAGGAAGTATCTGTTGAAATCCTCAGTGAATTTATTAAAGTGCAGCCAAGTATATCAGATTATTACTAGCACAAATATTTTTCTGTAACTTTTATTAGAGGGGAAACCAGCTATGTATGATTGCAAAGCAAATGCAGTAACCCTTTTTTCTTGATCCAGGATAACATTTTTTTTTGAAAACTTTTAAACTGTTTGCCTGCTGTAAAAAGATCTAGTCTTTGCCAGGAACACGCAGCTGTGAAACATGGTTACGGTAAGTAATTTTGGGGGATAACATTTTTTAAGAGATGCTGACTTGAATTTGCAATAGATGCAATCCACAGCAAAGCAATAGATGCAATCCATAGCAAAAGCACTAGTTTACTCCAAACTTGTGAAATTTCAATGTCATGATTTTGCTCAGGCTTTGTGGGTTAGTGGCCCAACAGGATTACACATGTGCTGCTGTGAAATGCGAGACCAGGCCAGAAGTAGACCTCCCCTGAGAAACAGAGACTATAAATTGTAAAACCTTTAAATGAAGGCCGAGATGAAAAGGGCTTGCCTAAGGTTAGGGTTAATTGGTTTGGATACAAAGAGTTTTATGTCCATAACTTACTGTCTGTCTCTCCTCTTCCTGGTTTTCCTAATGTTATTTTGCTTCAAGGTAAATTTGTATTTTTTTTTGGCCATGATATGTTTGAAGTTGAACTGTTTTCAGCTGTTGCGAGTTGGTAACATTGGTAAAGTATACACAATTTTTTTTTTTTTTGTCTATTGCATCAGTTTGAGTAACAGTCCATCTGATTTCCTATTTTCTTCTCTGCAGGCGTAGTTTGGTAATATTTTGAACTGTTTTTAAATACCATTACCCTTTTCTTTCATTCTGAAAAGTACTTAATGGATTTGAGACCAGCAGCTAAACCTATAAATTTGTTCAAAGACTTCACTCAAACAGGTCAATATGGTACTTTAACCAACAGATTATAATCTTTTTTTTATCCATTATGTCTTCTGGAACAAACATGCCCCAGAACTCCAGATTGCACAAAGGCAACAGAAATTATTGGCTTACTTTTCCTTCTTTCAACTCAAGGAATGTTTTCAGATGCCTTTCATATTCAGTCTAAAACAACAGAGGGCCTAAATTTGGTTGTGTGTTGCGTGTAGCTAAATATTAAGTAAGTAGTATAAATAAATAAATAAATAAATAAATAAATAAAAAGAGCATCACATTGTACTTAGGAACAATGCCAGTTTTCTTTAAATGTTTCTACACTGAAAGTCACTGTGAAAATATATTTAGGGTTTCATGTCTGTGCCTGCTATGTGAGTTTCAGATCATATCTGCATATTTTTCAAATTAAAATCATTTTCGTATGGTCTTACTTACAGCTCAATTAAAAGTAAATCAAAGTACATTGGTCAGCTTAGGCACTGTTCTCCATGCTGATAAACGCATGCCAACATCTGAAAACTCTGCAGCTCTATAGAGGTAGAGTAAGTAAGAGAAGGAGAAAATAATGTCTTCATCTCCCACTGAAAAGTACTAGAAATGGAGATGCGGGATAGCAGCAGAGTAACTTTCTTTGGCTGGAGACATGTAGCTCGCTGACTCCAGCCTTCTTCTTAAAGATTCCAACTTCATTTACATCAAACAGCAAACAAATGCGTAGACTGCTTACTTCCAGCAGGGTTCTCTCTGTATGACAGAGAGGATTCAGGAGCTGCCTTCTCTTGGAGACACAGGGCCTGTCTGTTCCCAGCTGGGCCCACACCCTTACTCCTGCACAGTAGGGTCCCGCTCATACAGCTCTCAACTTTCTCTGGCATTTAAGGTAGACCAGGCTAGATGCCTGGTCCCACACAGGTTAAGGAGGGCTTTCAGGTCCACTCCTTTACATGAGGCTTTTTGTGAGAGATAATTAAAATTGTCAGCATTTTTTGGAATGAAATATGGAATCTGCCATAAGGATGGAAAGAATAGAGCTATGATCATGACATCATCAAACAGTGAATTACTCATTGTTTATTGATGTCATGAGTAGGAGACAGGCAGATTCAATTTCATTAAGCACTGGCAATAAGCAAGAGATAGAGAAATGGCAATTATAATTAGGAAATTGAGCAGATTTGAATCAGAACTCATCATGAATGGAGTGTCAACATAAACCTTTTGGGGCAGATTTTCAAAGGGTTATGCATGTAAGATACGCGCATAACCCCCGAAAAGCTGCCCCTTCCAACCGCTGCGCGCGCCGAGCCTATCTTGCATAGGCTCAGCGGTGCGCGCAAGCCCCGGGACGTGCGTAAGTCCCGAGGTTTTCCTGGGGGGGGGGGCGTGTCGGGGGTGTGTCATGGCCGGCGCATCATCGGGGGGCATTCCGGGGGCGTGGCCACAGCCTCCGGACCAGACCTCGGACCGGAACATGGCGCGCCGGCAGCTGGCCGGCATGCACAAGTTACGCCTGCCTTAAGCAGGCGTAACTTGTAAACTAAAGGTGGGGGGGATTAGTTAGGGTTGGGGGGTGGGTTAGATAGGGGAAGGGAGGGAAGGTGGAGGGGCTGGAGGGAACGGAGGATGGCTGCGCGGCTCAGCGCGTGCAGGCTGCTGATTTTGCACAACCTTGCGCGCGCCGACCCTGTATCGGGAGTATATTTGTTTGCGCCGGGTTGCGCGAACAAATCTACTCCTGCGCGCACCTTTTAAAATCTACCCCTTTATTTTTACCAAGTGGCAGCTCTATAGAGCTGCTTTAACATTAAAAAAAACCCCCAACAACCCTGAAGATGTTAATTGGAGAAATTATTTGGCACCACTGAATCAATGGATGTAAGATTATGATTTTATTTGCCTTCAAGAAATTATGAAGAGATTTTGAAATGCAGTTCTTCTTAATGAGAGCAATTTTGACAGCAATTTATATAAGTAAAAGTATTTAAATCTGCTGAAATCAGCTGCCTGAAATTGCCCAACTTCAATGTGACCAAATGTCTACGCACTGTTCTACAAAGTATGGACTTTTAGCTGCATTAGGAGAAACCATTCTTAGGGGCATGTTTAAGCCTATTTGAAATACAGCATTTATGTATATAAGTGGACACATGAAGGTTAATGCTAGAATTTTATAAACTATTAAATGGGAGCTACACAGTTTATAAACTAGTTCTACTCCAAAAGTACACACATATGTTTCAGTATGCTCAAATATTTTTAATGCAAGAAAATACTTGCTTTTTCTGTCGATTATATAAAACATGCACATGTATATTTTAAGTCTGGAAAAAAATATAAAATGCATGCAAAATAACACTGATTTATATGTGTAGGCAGGTATTTTATAAAGGATGTGTTTATACTGTTTTGAAAATATTTATTTGCACATGTATTTAAAATCGCCAGTTCACTATCCCCTCCAGTTCATTCAGTCCATCAGTTCACCGAAGCCCTCTAGAGATTCTCCCCGAGCACTCACCAGTTCATCCAGGGGTCCCACCCAAAAACTGCAGACAACAAAGACAATTTCACTTGCACCAGTTAATTAACAGGTGTAAAGGTGTACAAATATGTTCGGTAATATACCTGCATATATATCTTATAAAATAGCAACTACCATATGTACTTCTGAACGCCACCATGTAATGGCCAGTCCGCCCTTTTTTTTCCAGTGCTAAAATGTACATGTGGAATGGAAAATACGCATGTACTCTCGACATTTATAGAATAGCATAACCATGAGTAATATTGCTTATGTGTGTACATGCTGAAATTTATATTTACACATGAAATACTTTTGAAAATTTACTCCTCAGATTGCATTTGCAAGTTATGCACATTTTGTTTCAGCAATATTTTATACCCGCTAAAGCAAATGCAAATGAACGCATGTGCTTTGTAGACATAATAATCTGAAAGTGAATGTCCTCGCTTACTCTCCTTTCCAAAATGAGTGCAACGTGGACAAAAGGTTTGCAAGAATATTGCAGCAATACAGGCAGTTTGAAAATTGCCCCCCAAATGAACTAAGGTTCTTGACAGATAAATCTTGACGAAAAAAAGCTCAGAACTTCAACTATCTGACAGTAACTAAAGAAACAAGAAAATGAAAAAAAAAAGAGAAATATTTCATCCTATGCATCTTTATGATTCCTTTCTCACTGAGTAATAGGGATATGCCCTCATTTTTCTTAAAGGAAAAGATACGACAAATGATTGGATTTTCAGTTTGGTTTCCTGCAACCAAACTAAAACATTGAGTCATCAAAACTTCTTTGCATTATTTTGGGGCTTTTCTATGACTGGGAATGTTGTGCTTTCATGGTGTCAACAAGGCTCAATGGCGTTTTCCCTTCCTGGTACTACCAGCTCTTAAAGGGGCCACAAAGTACCAGAAATATCCCCCCCCCCCCCCCAATGTGCTAAAACTCCCCGAGGGTCCAGTAGGAAGCCCCTCTTCCAAACTCCCTCCTGCATCTCAACCTGATAACAAGTCAAAGGAAAAACAAACCCTCCCTTTGGCAGCACAAGCCACAATTCCTTGTAAAGAACTGCTTCTCCACCATTGTTCCCTCTAATGCTTTGTAAAAATACAAACACGTTTTTGTGGTCAGAATTTGTTGAAATGCCATTCTATTTTCTTTTCCTCGTGCACGCTAAGCTTCCTGGGCACGCTTGTTTCCTAACTGTGTGTCCTTGGGACACACGAAGGGGCACACAAAGGGGCGTGCACCTTTGTCATGCTCCTTCGGCACGCGACACTGGGTCCCAGTTTGTGGCCACCCCGGGCTCTTGATGATGACGCCCGTAGGTGGAGCTTGGAATCGGGGGGCGGGGGGGGGGATGGGGGAACAAGCACGGTGATATTGAACGGGACCTGGTGGAGCAGATGAAATTCCCAAGTTAGTAATATTCCTCCGATGGTCCTTGAGGCAAAGAAACAGGTGAGCAGGTCAGCAGCACAGCAGAAATTTAACTTGGAAAGGATTCAGCTTTCACATTTTATTGGAACAGAATTATTCAAAATTGGCTTTACCACAGATCTTTTCAAACTCTCTGGAAGACAACCATCCCTCAATAACACTGCTATAATCTTAGTCAACCATTCTTATCTTCTTCCTAAGAACATAAGAACATGCTATACTGGGTCAGACCAAGGGTCCATCAAGCCCAGCATCCTGTTTCCAACAGTGGCCAATCCAAGTCACAAGTACCTGGCAAGTACCAACAATGATCGAGAGGAGAATGAGAGGAAAGAAAGCTATCAGTAATCTCAGGTCTGAAACAAATTCAACACAGGCAAAACTGAAATCATATACCTGTCTACCATTCCAAACTCCTCATGCGCACCCCCGGCTGGACTCATCTTCAATTCTTTATAATTTTCTGTATTACATTATCCAATTAATAACATTGAATATTGTTAAAGAAAACAGGTATACAGTGTTTTTATTACATAAGCCTCTAAATAAAAATATTAACATATCAATGCCTGCTTTCTAGGTACTAAACAGAGGGGAGCTAACCAAGCAAATACATTATTACATAACTTATATTTCTCCATACCACAGAAAAAAAAATCAGAGAATTCTAATCTGTTCTCCAGTAATAATACTTATATTTGATATTAATATTAAACTTCCACATTTCGGTTCCTCCGCTCTTCCAGGAATCTTTCTAATTGAGAAGGATCAAAATACACATACTTCACTCCGTCTACCCTCATGACACATTTGCATGGAAATCGTATCATAATTTGAATTCCAAGAGTTCTCGCTATATTAGCTAATGTTATAAATCTCTTCCTTCTATCTTGAGTTTCTTTAGCCACGTCTGGGTATACCCAGATTTTTTGCCCTAAGTATAGAGAGTTTCTTTTTAACATAAATGCTTTCAAAACTCTGTCCCTATCAAGGGACATTGCAAATTTTACTATAAGAGTACCTCTCTGTTCTACTTGGGAAGCAAAGGATGTTTCTATTAAATCCGTGACATTCAAAGATATATCCTGTACCATTTGTTCTGTTGTTTTCTTTATATTTATAAAATATGCGTTAATAATCAATGGAAAATTATCCGACTGCCATGTTAGTATTTCACGAAAATAATCTTTAAGTTGCTCCTTAGCAGACACCATCTTACATTGGGGAAAGTTCATAAACCTCAAATTTGAATATCTAACAGAATTTTCTAATGACTCTACTTTCCTTGTAAGTGCTAATTCTCCCTTTATTATTGTAGATTGTACATTCTTAATCGAGGAAACATCTTCCTGAACCTTAGTCAATACTGACCCATAGTTAGTTACCATGGGATTTAAATTTAGTAATACACTTTGCATATCCTTAATATTATTATTTAATTTCATAATATTATTCTGTAACATACTCATGGCATGCCATAACATTTCCATAGTAACTGTTTTTGGGTTTCCACGCAAGGCCTCGGGCATGGGCAATGAGAGATCTAAATTAAATGAGTCTGGGTTGGCATTGTTTCCTACTTGTGGGTTCAATACCCCTCCTTTAGATGATATTGAGGGGCCTACAGCTCCCCGGTTCTCTGGAACCTCAGTTGACATTTTAGGAGGAAAAGTCTGAAGGTCTTTCCTCCCCTCTTGCAGTTCATCTTCACCTCGGCCTTCCTCAAACGGGCTTAACTGAACAAACGACATCCGTATATCAGTGCAGCCTGGACCAATGATGATTGAACTGCTTGAAGGAGCTGGGATAACTGGAGCCCTGGGGCTCAAGCTTACTTCTCCCAGCGAGGGTGGAGTTTGCTCATCTCCCTCCCTCGCAACGGGACTCTCCGGGGCTAATACCTCTGATTGTGAGTAAAAGTTAGTCAATAATGTTTGTCCTGGGCTTGGTCCGACTGGGGTCGAGGCATCTGGTCGGACCTTGCCCTTTCGCTTTGTATGCGGCATTAACACAATTTGGGTAACTCAGTCAATAATTATTTAAACATATTGAAGCCTTTACTCACTTTTCTGTGACCAAAATAGGTAAAGAAAGGAAACTTCCTTGGGAAACAGTCCAAATCAAAGGGAGATGTCACCTTCTTGCCTTCGCCGGCCTAAGCCGGACCAAGCCGCGCGCCCCTTCGGAGCGCACGGCATAGGCAGCGCGCCGGTGGCGGCGGTGCACCGTCTACCTCCAAATTTAAGGGAGACACACTCCTCTGACGTCACTCGGTGCCGCCTCCTCGAAAACCGAAAGATGTTCCTTCACCTCAAGGTATTATGCGGGTGACTCCGGGCTGTTCTGGGGGAAGGGTATCTCGCCAAGTGGCGGTATGGGTTGCTGTTTCCCACTCTCTCCTTTCTCCAGCTCCCAATCCTTGTGGCGTCTACCTCCAAATTTAAGGGAGACGCACTCCTCTTACGTCACTCGGCGCTGCCTCCTCGAAAACCGAAAGATGTTCCTTCCCCTCAAGGTATTATGCGGGTGACTCCGGGCTGTTCCGGGGAAGGGTCTCTCGCCAAGTGGTGGTATGGGTTGCTGTTGCCCACTCTCTCCTTTCTCCAGCTCCCAATCCTTGTGGCGTCTACCTCCAAATTTAAGGGAGACGCACTCCTCTGACGTCACTTGGCGCCGCTCCTCGAAAACTGAAAGATGTTCCTTCACCTCAAGGTTATTATGCGGGTGACTCCGGGCTGTTCCAGGGGAAGGGTGTCTCGCCAAGTGGCGGTATGGGTTGCTGTTTCCCACTCTCTCCTTTCTCCAGCTCCCAATCCTTGTGGCGTCTACCTCCAAATTTAAGGGAGACGCACTCCTCTTACGTCACTCGGCGCTGCCTCCTCGAAAACCGAAAGATGTTCCTTCCCCTCAAGGTATTATGCGGGTGCCTCCGGGCTGTTCCGGGGAAGGGTCTCTCGCCAAGTGGCGGTATGGGTTGCTGTTGCCCACTCTCTCCTTTCTCCAGCTCCCAATCCTTGTGGCGTCTACCTCCAAATTTAAGGGAGACGCACTCCTCTGATGTCACTTGGCGCCGCCTCCTCGAAAACTGAAAGATGTTCCTTCACCTCAAGGTATTATGCGGGTGACTCCGGGCTGTTCCAGGGGAAGGGTGTCTCGCCAAGTGGCGGTATGGGTTGCTGTTTCCCACTCTCCTCCTTTCTCCAGCTCCCAATCCTTGTGGCATCTACCTCCAAATTTAAGGGAGACGCACTCCTCTGACGTCACTCGGCGCCGCCTCCTCGAAAACCGAAAGATGTTCCTTCACCTCAAGGTATTATGCGGGTGACTCCGGGCTGTTCCGGGGGAAGGGTCTCTTGCCAAGTGGCGGTATGGGTTGCTGTTTCCCACTCTCTCCTTTCTCCAGCTCCCTGGACTCATCTTCAATCATTGCCACACGCCTACACGCAGTCATGCCCGCAACCTAGGTGTCCACCTTGACTCCGTTATCCATGCCTGCTCATATCACATCTATCACAAAAACATCGTTCTACAAAATTCACCTACTCAAGAACCTCAAACCATTATTATTTCCTGCTGACTTCCCAAGGGTCCTTCAGTCTCTCTTTCTAATGAACCTCGTCTATTGCAATTCTTTATCCTTAGGCCTTCCTGACGATGCATTGCAACCGCTACAACTGTTCCAGGACTGCGCCACCAGATTTCTTATTCATACTCCCCGTAGAAAAGAAGCCACACAGCCCCCACCCTGGCTAAACTTCACTGGCTACCCATTTGCCAACAATATAAAATCCTAATGATAATTTACAACTTGTTAAACAACACCTCATCCTTATGGCCTTGCTCCACTCTACGCATTTATCAACCACCTCGTCATATATACTCTGCAGACAAAAACCTTTTACAAATTCCTACAGTAAAAACAGCCAGACTAAATTTAATATGCAATCGTACCTTCTCTGCTGCCAGACCAATAATATGGAACTGCCTGTCCAATCACATTCATCAACTCTCCACAAAACTTGACTTCAAAAGCAGTTAAAAACCTATCTATTTTCACAAGCCTTTCCTTATTCATAACCCTGGTTAAACAACTCAGTGCCACCCTCCTGTTTCAACCAGAGATTGAACCTCGTATTTTTTTCAATGTTTTACTCTTGTTTTTATTCCTTTTATAATTATTATGTATGTTACTCTCTTATTTGTAAATCGCTTAGATCTACTTCGTGTATGTATATGCGGTACATAAAATCTTTTAAAAATAAATAATAAATAAATTAGAAAGCATTTCTCTAATTGCTCCTCAAACTGGCAGACCTATGTATGAAATATGCTAACTTTTCTAGTAGATATCATAATTTCTACTTTGTTTGTAACAGCCCACAAAATTAATAGTCCTGGTATCCTGAAAATTGAATTTATTAGAAAAATATAACTTGGCTAATTGAATTCACTTTTGAGGTGTTTTTTTCTTAAAACAAAACTACTATTGGTATGCCCATTATACAACTAGGGAATTTGTGGGATTTTTTCATTAGTTGTGAATGTAACAGCCTTTGGATCCATACCTGAAGTGTTTCATTTGCATAATCAATCCCCATGAGAGGGGTCTTCCATAGCTTAAATTAATAGAGGAGGCCAATATTCAGAAAAAGCTGAGCTCCTAAATTTATGATCCTAGATCAGGTCCCTAAAGCCTAGATTCACTAAGCTGCGATGTTTTATCGCAGGCGGAGTCCCACTATTGTGGGGGGGTGGGGGTAGTGTCACCATGATAGTAGGGGCTCCCCCCAAAAAAAAACCACCATGACTGTCCAGTGCATTCTTTTGTCTCATGGCCAAACACCTTGGGCCAAAGAATGTGTCCCTTGCCCCTTTAAACGCGATGGCGGCCGCCAACTTCATGGGATAGCCATTGTTTTAAAGAGCCATTGGCCAAAAAATAAAATATTGCGGCAAAACACAACTCCCCCAAATTAAAAAAAAAGTCAATGCAGTTGCACGGTGATGCCCCCCCCCTCCCTCCAAAACCAAAGATAAAGTCCCCAGTTCTGGGCTCCCTCACCCCCCAAAGACCAAAATAAAGTCATACAGTCCCAGATCCCCTTCCCAAAGCCACCCCACCTCTCGTCAATAATAAGGTCCCCAACCCACTAAGTCAGTAATAAAGTCCTGACAAAATAAAAAATAATGCAGGACCCCCCACACACCACCACCCCGGACTCCTCCTTCACCTCCCAAAACTGAAATTTATGATGGCTCCCCTGCAGTGGGGCCAGGGCACATTCTTGCACCTGGCCCGATCGGCGCCATTTTCCAAATGGTACTGATCTGACCTTGCCTCAACCATGTGACTGGGGCAACGCCTGGGAATCAACCTCCACCATGTGGCCTTGGTAGGATTCCTGTACCGTGCCCCAGTCGCATGGCTGGGACAAGGTCAGGTCAGCGTCATTTTGGAAAATGGCGCTGACTGGGCTGGGGCATGAGGATGTGCCTTGGGCCTCACTGCAGGAGAGCCATCTTAAATTTAAGGAAGGGGGAGGTATGGGAGGGGGGGGAGAGTCTCAGGGGATGGTGGGTAGGAAGCCTAGACCATAATTATTTTGTTTTTGCTCTATAGGGGGTGTTGGGACCTTATTTTTGACTAGAAGAGTGGGGGTGGATATGAGAAGGGGGGCAAGGACTGTATGATTTTATCTTTGGTTTTTGGTGGGTGGAGGACTGGGATCGAGGACTTTGTTTGTTTTTGCAGGACCTTTGGTGCACAACTGCATTTAGACTTTTTTTTATTTGGGGGGAGTCAGGGCTGCCTCAATTGCTGGCTCAGGGACGACCCCATGCTCAACCTCCCCATTTTGCCACAAATCGTTATTTTTCAGCTGGCACTTTAAATGTGAGGCATGAGCCTTGGGATCTGTATTAGGGTCCCGGGTCTCCCACCTCACGTTTAATGCTTTGGAAATAGGTATTGCTATTTTATCACGGCTGACCACCTTCTCAGTCGGGTCCAAAATAAAATACTTGCATAGGATTGCCTAAGCATGACCTTTTTTGCATGCGTTTGCATTATTCATGCTTGCAAAATTGGATACAAAGAAGGTCATTGTAAAAGGGGGAGGGAACCTGGGGTGGGGAGATGCAAAATATTGCATATATCATGTGATATACAACATATAACATGCATTAAAGCACTACCACAGCTTAATTAATCTCCCTTTAAGTTAGGTACTTATTTCAGCCAAACCTAGGTGCCTACGTTTTCAGCTAAACATTCACATACAGTAAGGGGTCTAAAAATTAGACCCCTAAATATAGGCCTGTTATTCATTTGCCTAGATTTAGTCTCCAAAGTTAAGTGCTTAGTTCTAAAAAAACAATGCTAAGCTTTTAACTTTGTTTCCCAGCCCTAACTCTACCCCTGTAACCATCCACTTTCTAAGCTCCAAAAATTTGGATCCTAATGAAACTAGGAGCCTAAATTTAGCTACTCAGCGCTAGCAGATTTTCAAAAGAGCCAGATTAGGAACCTATCTCCAAAAGCTAGGAGCCTAAACTCTTTGAAAATTAGTGCAGAGACTTTAGGAACGGTTGATAGAAGAATTTATGAGGACACCATGAGTGCTAATCTGCTCTCTGAAGGTCTTCTCCACTTTTCACTATGGGGCCGATGCAATAAAGTCGTGTAGAAAGCGGGTGCAGAACAGTCAACGCCCACTTTCTTAACACGTGCATGGCGCTGCAAAGGGGGGATGCCATGCATTTTCAAATTAGGGGGTCACATTAGCGAGGACACACTAAGGTCGCTTGCGACCCTTAGCGCATCCTTGCTAACATAAACCCAAATGGTTTTCGTGACTGCCATACGCCAGGCGCGAAAACCGATGCTGATAAACCTGGCGTCAGTTTTCGTGACTGCCATACGACAGTAAGGGAAACCGACGCCGATAAACCCAGCAAGTGTCCCGCACAGACGGCCAGACGGGTGGGGATGTGCGGTCACTTGCTGTGAAGCTGAAGGGGAGCTGCAGCAGCACCTGATCACCCCCCCTGCTCAGGAAGAAGAGGCAGAGGGAGGGACTGAACTCTCCTCCTGCAGTGCCCAAGCACATTGGGACTGGAGGACTTTTGTCCACTTCTTGGGCTGCCAGGGAGGGATTGGATCACACCACGAAGGTTGCTGGGGTCTCGCACCGCATGGAGGAGGCTGAGGACAAGCTGTGCTGGCTGCACAATGGTCCCAGAGAGAGAGAGGAGAATGATTGATCACAAGTGGGTTTCTCGCTGAAAACCAACACCAAGTTTATCAACGTCGGTTTTTGTGGCTGTCCGCCGCTAATGAAAACCGACACTGATAAACTAGGCGTTGGTTTTTAGCGGTCACAACAACCAACTCCGGGTTTATCAGCATCTGTATTCCTTAGCAGCGGACAGCCATAGAAACCGACGCTGATAAACTCGACGTTGGTTTTCAGCGACCTGTCATGAAAACCAACGCCGGGTTTATCGGCATCAATTTTCTTGGCTGGCTGCCGGTAATGAAAACCAATGCTGTTAAACTCATCATCGGATTTTGTGAGAGGCCCGATCTTCAATTATTTTTTCTTTTATTTCTTTTCTTTTTCTTATTTTTTCGATGTGCACATCTATTAATGCCTGCTCCTGGCAGGCGTTAATAGATGACAGTTAAATGTGCATCAGAGACGCACATTTTTCTTTTTAAGAACATAAGAACATAAGAAATTGCCATGCTGGGTCAGACCAAGGGTCCATCAAGCCCAGCATCCTGTTTCCAACAAAGGCCAAACCAGGCCACAAGAACCTGGCAATTACCCAGACACTAAGAAGTTCCCATGCTACTGATGCAATTAATAGCAGTGGCTATTCTCTAAGTAAACTTGATTAATAGAAGTTAATGGACTTCTCTTGCAAGAACTTATCCAAACCTTTTTTGAACCCTGCTATACTAACTGCACTAAGCACATCCTCTGACAACAAATTCCAGAGCTTTATTGGGCGTTGAGTGAAAAATACTTTTCTCCGATTAGTCTTGCTAACTTCATGAAATGCCCCCTAGTCCTTCTATTATTCAAAAGTGTAAATAACCAATTCACATCTACTCATTCAAGACCTCTCATTTTTTGCTTCGGGAGTGAATGCCTAATAGCCTCATTCACATGCATTTACATGTGAAGAGCGCTATTACATTCTCTCCGTGTTAGACACACAGGGGCGGATTTTAAAACCCCTGCGCGCTGGCGCGCCTATTTTGCATAGGCCACCGGCGTGCGCAGAGCCCCAGGATGCGCGTAAGTCCCGGGGCTTCCTGTTGGGGGCGTGGCGGGACGATGCGGCATTTAGGGGGCGGGGCATGGTGTTTTGGGGGCGGCGACGTGGGCATGGTTTCGGCCCGGGGGCGTTCCGGGGGCGTGGCCGCGGCCTCCAGAACAGCCCCCGGGACCGGATCACGGAGCAGGGCAGCCGGCCGATGAGCGCAAAGTTATGCCTGCTTTCAGCAGGCGTAACTTTGCCGACAAAGTTAAGGGGGGGGGTTTAGATAGGGCCGGGGGTGTGGGTTAGGTAGGGGAAGGGAGGGGAAGGTGGGGGGAGGGTGAAGGAAAGTTCCCTCCGAGGCCGCTCCGAAATCGGAGCGGCCTCGGAGGGAACAGGCAGTGTGTGCTGGGCTCGGCGCGCGCAGGTTGCACAAATGTGCACCCCCTTGCGCGCGCCGACCCCGGATTTTATAAGATACGCGTGGCTACGTGCGTATCTTATAAAATCCAGCGTACTTTTGTTTGCGCCTGCTGCGCGAACAAAAGTACGCGCTCGCGCAAGTATTTAAAATCTGCCCCACATTGAATAGGCGCTAATCCCCTTATTGCATTAGGGGATTGATTTGCGCCTATTCTGCCCACATCCAACTGCATGTTAAGAGTGCGCTCGGCTCAGCACACCATATTGCATTGGCCCCTATGTCCAGTGGAAAGTCACTTGTCTTTTCACACAGGCATAGTGGGCCTACCCCTTTGTTTTTCCTACTAAATTTGGGAGTGGGAGGGTTTCCTCTCTTCCACAAAATACAAAAGCTGAACTCTTTCAGATTTGTCACCGAGGTTCTAGAAATTCAGGGTTTCTAGAAT